>NW_027287538.1:30549621-30909621 GCF_022747635.1 Hetaerina americana
GGTATGCGGTGAAAAGTATGTGGCAATATGATGTCTAGGTGTATATTGAAGGTTTTTGAGATGTTGCTGTGGTGAATGATGGATGGATGGAATCGGTGATAGAACTTTGAAGACTGTGATAGAGGTGAGAAAGTTTGGCAAACGAGGTTGGGGAAGAAAAATAATAGGCATGTTGGATGGAATGCGAAAGTAGGCAGGAAGGCCTGCGGAATTGAAGAAGGGTTTTTCGTAGTGTAAGGTGTCGGGTATTGTCTCGTTAGGGAATGTTTAGAATGTTGGCAATAATTAGTCTGTGTTCATACAAAACTAACCTTAAACGGTAGACTACGTGAATAAACGAAATTAATACAATTGTTGGAAATTTTGCGCGAGAAAAACAATGCAAACCTCGTAAAATAATGAGCACCTTGCGATCTTTGTGCTCCAGTTTCCTGGGTACTGCGCGTTCATTGATCGCAAATTCATTGTAAAAAACGACATTCAGTAATTGGATGCCATGCGAGTGATATGGAGCATTACCCGAGTATCTGTGTTAATTTGGACCGACACGTAAGGGTATACCTCATCTCGGCTCGGGTTATCCAAAGCTGCAATGTTATCTCTTGGTGTGGAATCTCGTCATCCAGAACTGTAGGGGGAATATTTTTTTGTCACTACTCGTTAGGCTTCATTGTCCTTTCTTGTTTTTCCGAGGGAACAAAGTGTCGCCTGTCCGGAATCAAAACAGTCCAGTTCTTTCCCAAGGTCGTGCGGTAGGTGTATTTCGTTTCTGTCTCTCGCTCCCCGTGTATCATGTGCTGCCATTCGTCCCTGTGCCTTGGCTCCGTTCTTGTTTCCATACCTCCGCGGGTGAGGGAGTAGGGCGAGCTTGGGCGCTTGAACGAGTGTTTACGGCCGCCAGGCGCCGCCCTCGCAATGCACCCGGCCAACTCTCAAGCCAACTCTCCATCACAGTTGGTCTGGACCGTGGCCCATTTCTAAAAGTTGAACGTCAGTTTTGAATTACGTGAAAGCTTCCGCGGAAAGGTGTTGATGAATACGTTTCTGTTCGAGATGTCATCCGGGTATGTTTTTAACACAATGGTTTCACTGGCGGATGCGCTGATGAACTCTCGTGCAGAAATGTATTCGATTTGCAATTGCTCTTAAAAAATCATAAGTTTGACGTAAAACGCGCATGGGCTGTAATTATCGGCTCTACTGAAAAAGTTTCATCTTTTTGAATTTTCGAGATAGAAAATGTATCCCTGCATTAAGGCTAGCAGGCAATTATTTGAAAAAGAATAGTTGAAAAAAATAAGTAACCCCCTTATGTCATTGGCAATAAAATTTACGCAGGAATATATACCTCAAAAACATCAAACCCTCTATAATTTCACTTAATGTATGTAAGATATTGGGGTGGGTCAAAATTACTTAATGATGACCGTACAAAGACTCCTTTGTATGTAATAATAATGAAAGTCTACTATTTATTACCTCATTCTGAATTCGACTTAATTTAAATATGAAATACTTCTACAGGCATCCTTTATGCCTCGAATTCATTTTCTACCGCAAATGTCGTATGCGATTGTTCTGTCTTTTGAGTGGCTCACGAAGTTTATGAAGTATTGAACTGTCAGTGGATTACATTAATTTAAGCTACGAGAAATTTACAAATCGTCAAAGAACTACAGTAAATTATGTAACCGTTTCAAATCACACCATTTGAAAAGAAGGCATGACAGACTTTTTATCGTATTTACTCGCGCAATAATAATTGCATAAGCAGGCTACAAGGACATGGAAAAAACTGCCGACATGTCATCTAATGCTTGTAATATTCAAGGTTAGCTGTATTGCGAATTTTATCACCGGGCCAGTAGAATCTGTACCTTCTGTCTTAAATGGATTCGAAAAGGAGAAAAAGTTCAACGTCAAATTCTTGAATTATGTTTTTATCATACTCCTCTGTGAAGTGTTGTTTCTCATGCTTCTCTGATCATTATTCCCTGAATCCGAAGAGATTCTTAGCATGTCTAGTTTAATATAATTTTAATGATTTTACAGTTTTGTTTCAAGTATCGTATTTGATGTAGGAGAGTCTAGTTGCTAAACTAACATGGCAATGGGCGAATACCGTCCGGTATCAGTAAATAACTTTTTATTGTTATATACTGATTTATTCTATTCTATCCCTTTATCCCTAGTTTAACTAAAGTATTAGTTTGCAGAAATTGTTTTTATGAGGGAGTTCTTTGTAACGGAATAAGCCGACAACTTTTGGCAGTTCCAATATTTGACGGCGATATTTGGGAGGTGAATACATATCTATTTCGTAATAAATGTGGTATTCCATTATGCTGATGCCCCCTGAGTATATCTCCGTTCATACTTTGGGAGCATTAATTATCTCGTAAGTCACGTATTCCTCGTGATAGCAGCATATGGGTATCGTTAAGGCAGTGCTGCACCTGCTGCCGCATTCACAGGATATGGCCACACATTACTTCGTTTTACGCGGGTTGTACAAAAATGATTGCATGAGTTTGTTCAGGATAGCACCCAACTGCAGACATTTTGTATGTGTGTGTGTGTGTGTGTATATATATATATATATATATATATATATATATATATATAAGTCCAGGGGGTAGAGCATTGGACTGCTGACCGGAGGGGCCCGGGTTCGATTCCCGGGCAAGGCAATCTGGGCACCTGTAGCTCCACTCAAGCTATGTGATTTTTCGGGTACCAGATCTTCCTAGGAAACTATAACCGGCACAGGGAAAGCAACTGGCCCCCCTACCCTGATGTGTGAATTTCACACGCCGTCGGGCTTAGTACTGGGTGAACTCTATCATCACCTACCAAACCGACCTTCGGGTTGATTACTGTGTTTATGGTTTTTTTTAATATGTACATATACATACGAGGTCTGTCCAAAAAGTATCACGACTTTCGTGTTTTTTCAAAAAATATTCATTTATTCATGAATATCTATTTTTTTCTCCTTCAAATTAATCTCCATTAGATATTATACACTTGTGCCAACGTTTTTTACAATCCTCGAAGCACTTCAAGAAATCATTTTTTTTTATCTTGTTCAGCTCCTCCTTCGATGTAGTTTTTATCTTATCTATCGTAGCGTAGCATCGTACTTTAATGGACCTCTTCAATTTCGGGAACAAGAAAATGTCAGTGGGGGCCTGATCTGGGGAGTACGGTGGCTGCGGCACCATGAGTTTGTTGTTTTTTCCCAAAAATTCGCGCTCAAGCGACGATATGTGCGCAGGGGCGTTGTCATGGTGTAAAAGCCAATATTTTTTCTTCCATAAATGCGGGCGTTTGTGGCGGATTGCTTCGCGCAAATTGCGCATAAATTGCAGGTAATATTCCTTATTTACCGTTCTACCCTGTTGTAAGAACTCATAAGGCACTAAACCCCTTCAATTGAAGAAAACTATAAGCAAACCTTTACATTCGACCGAACTTGGTACACTTTTTTCGGTCTGCTGCAGCGTCCATTGGGATGATTGAGCTTTATTTTCCACGTCATAACCATAAACCCATGATTCGTCACCAGTTATGACCCTCTGGAGCAAATTTGGGTCGTCGCGGACAGTCCAACAGAACCATCAGCAATGTTAATGCACTGCTGTTTTTGGTCGAAATTGAGCAGTTTTGGTACGAATTTCGCGGCAACCCGTGTCATGCCCAAGTCATTGGTAAAAATCGAATGGCACGAACCAATCGATATGTTTGGGTCCTCAGCAACTTCTCAAACGGTGATTAGACGATTGGCCAATACAATATTGGTTCTTCACTTCATGAATGTTTTCGTCTGTCGTTGACGTGCTCGGGCGTCCGGCACGCTCTTCGTCGTTCACATCTTCTCGGCCCTCTGAGAACATTTTGTACCGCCGATATGCATTGCTATGGTCTAAGGTGGCTTCTCCATATGCCACAGTCAACATTCGGAATGTGTTCGGGCGCTTAGTTTTGTTTTTTACACAAAATTTGATATAGATTCTTTGATCCATTTTTTGGAACAGGCAAAAATCGAAGACAAACCAAAACACGTCCCAGCAAAACAGCTGTAAAAAATTAAGGGAACATTCAAAATAGCCGAACTATACTACCGAAAATATTTTTTCCTGCATCACATCAAGTTGAGATCTTTTTACGTCATTTACCCGAATTCCAGAAGTACTTTTTCTCATTTTTATGTCCAAATCAAATACTAATCTCAAGTGTGCTTTCTTTTGTCGTGCTCCCTTATATGGAGATGGTACTAAGTGTATTTTTTCGTAAGTGTGAAGATTGAAAAGTTAAGGTAAGTAAATTTTATAGTAAAGTGATCGGCGACGCCTTTTAATTATTGGCCGCTACCGTCGCGCGTGGTTTATAATTCATTCCAAACCTCACTTTCTTCTGCTAAAACACATTTTTCGGAAAAAATAAAATAAAAGTAGTACTTAACCTTGCTCACTAAATACAGTAAAATGTTTGCAGTGTCCGTTTTACAGTATAAAGAGTAGGTATTTTTAAAATGTATTTAATCGTGTAAACTGGGTACTTACAGCAGAAAGCTGAAAGGAAATGGAACGGAAAGTCTGTGCATAGATATGCCCTGGTGCAAGAGATCGATTCTTCGGGAAAGAACATTTATATCTATTACATTCTTGGATGCTCGCGTTTGTATTCTAGAATTGTATTCTTACCAAAAAGCACTGGCAAACATTCAGTAAACCTAGTCTAAAATGTTAATACAGGTTAAATTAAATCAACTTATATTTGAGGTTTTAAATTTATATCCTTTCATCTTTACCTTGAGAGAAAGTACCATTTACCTGGAGTAACGTACCATGAGAAAAATTTTCCAGAATGTGATGTCCGATCGCAGAAAAATTAACGTGTACGATAATTAACCGCATGCAGTTTTAAAATGTAAATTGCTCCGTATTAATTATAGTACTTCATACTTAATGTTTTTCGGCTTCTTTGTGTTTCTTTTTCTCGGTTACACGTCCTATGCTAAGCGCATCACATAGTTAAAGCAAGTTATAATACTTGTTCGCAGTCTTGGGGCTGCGAGGTAATTAACTTGAAAGTAGCGAGATAGTCGGGAAAAACAAACTGGTAGGTGAGGAGTGTTAAAAAGGTACCATTATACTATAATTATAAGCTTAATGCAAACAGTTTTGTAGTAATTAGAATACTTGTGCGCCGTGACACTCCCGTTAGAAAATTAACTTTATCAGTGTTGCTCCAAATTGCGTTTGTCGTTAAACCGAATTCCAAGGAGTTATTAATCTATTTATGCAACGGGCTAAAGGCACATGTTATTTAAATAGTTAGTTTTGAAACTTTGGCTCGGAGAAGCACCGTAAAATTTTAAGAAAACTCAGTTTGGCGGTATACGTAAGGCATCTATGCTAATTGAAGCCTGTACAAGGCCGATGAGATGACCCCACCTTTCTCTGTTTTTCGATTCCTTAACCGCGATGTCAATAAATGTTCCGTTAATTTTCTCCTCCGCCAAACCAGGCTAGTGAAAAATAAAAGTTGTTTGCGAAACTTCCTCGCTTCATGGCGGGGAATACTCGGGAATGGAGTGTAGTCACGTGAAGGCCACCCCGGAGCGCCGCGTACTCCCGTTGTTTCGCGAGGACTGAAAACTCGCGGGCCGAATCCCTTCGTTTTCAGACCCCTGCCGGCAGATGGAACCACTTACTTTCACGGGAGGCGGGGGCGGCTCTAGATCCCCTCAGAAGTGTGGTGCCACGGAGGAACCTGATAGGGCAAATTGATCGATGGAGTCGTGTCGTGTTTTCGAATCAAACTAAATTGCCGCTCGTTTTGCGTTATGACTGAGCCGCCCTTGCGAGTATGTTTCCGTCGTCGGCTGGGAGAATTAGCTCCCACAGAATGGAAATGCAAGGTCGCGCCTACGACCCATTTTGAACGTGTGGACCGTGTGTTAGCTGAACAGTGTGTTCTCAGTAAAGCGTATAACGAAAACGTTATTTTTCTCGCGCTGCCATTAAATAAAGTTAATAAAAATGAAGAACGAGTTCAAGGTTAGGGAGAAGATGAAAGTATGCGGACATTAAACAGAAAAAAGTTAGTCTGCACTAGTATTCTCTAACCTCAAACCTGCTGTTTTCCAGGTCCGCCTATATATGCATATATATCTGTGTGCATAGTGCATACCATATTTGTATGAGCATATTTAAAAATGTGGTAAAATAAAGTACATTATGAATATTCACAGTTCATAAAATCGTCGACTTTACAGAAATTTTTATTGCTTTAACTTCAAAATAAAAACTGTGTTCTCCTCTTGAATTGTTTATGTGCTTTTATGTTAGCTTAGAGCTCTTAAAGAATATCGAATTGCTATGCTAAGCAATTTATTTTATTTTACTGCCCCTTCATTCTCGCGTGTGTAATGCATATTTGGGATCGTTACATAAATGCTTAATATCAGTTTTAATAACTCATGGCAGCCAATGGCGCCGGCTGCGTTGGTCATGTTGATATAACTCACCGGCCTGGACATCTCAAAGTCGAGAATGCAAATTATTCTAAGTATGTAATGCTTGCTCCAGGATTAGTTGACTTGTATTAGATAAAACGCTGATTTAATACACCATTAATGCATCGGAAACCTAAATCTAGTACTTTCGAAGTTATGGAGTGGTAAATACGAAAATTCGTCGAATTCCAAATAAATTTCAAAATATCTGTCGTCTTGTTTACTTTGCACGTATCCATGGACCATTTTTTTCAACTTGAAGATGCGTATGGTTTTGCGATTGTGGCGATAGCACCGCATAGTCTGTCTCATGGGCCAGGCGGCGCGGCGGGTTGATTCGAGGGAATTTGTGGGAACAAATATGGGGGAAGGATCTTAACGAGGGTACTCCATTGAGGGCCGGATTAAGGGGTGGGCCGAGCGGGAAGCTGCCCCCGGGCGTTAAGCCATAAGTGAAGCCGTGCGCGGGTGACCTGAATTGCTTCCGCATCTGCAAGCTTCAGTCTCTACCCCATCCGCGGGTCATCAATCATACCGCAACACCGTATAATCTTCAATATGCGATTGTTATCCATTGACCCTTTCGCCGTGGCAAACGTACGTTTGACCTTCTCTTGCTCCAAGGGCCCAGAGCCCCTTCTTATCTTTATGGTTCCAACTCTTTCTTACCAAGAGACGGCCAACTTCCTCCTGTCCCAAACTGGTTCTTCCCTTGCTCATATGGGTTTTCATTCTACTGTCGAAAGGTATGGCCACTCTTTTTTATCTGTGCGCCACTTTGTCCGTAAGCATTACGTGACCGAAAGTGAGAACAGATATACACGCGGTTTTGTGTCAAATTGATCGGATCATCACAAGGAAAATAAATCTCTTTTGCAAAAAATTTAAAAAAAAATAATTTCTAGAATTTAAAGCTCCTCTAGCGAGCGAATCCAAATTATTGTAGGAACTAGGTTAGGATTTATTCATGGAACGAAGGTTAAATTACAAATGAAATCTCTTGCATAGATTGAAAGGATGTCTCTTTAGCGATGATGTGGAAAATCTCCATCGTAAAACGTTAGGAGAGATCATAAAAATAAAATTAGAGAGATTAAGGGTAGAACAGATAGATTTAAAATTTCATTTTTCCCACGAACGAAAAGGATTCAGAATAGCATTATCCGACCGCCATAGGGGGGCAAGTATTTTGTATTCAAAGTTGTCTGTTGTGTAATCACCCTCTGCCACACCGCCATAACGATGGCTTGCAGGGTACCATATGTGTATGCATGGGTCATTGAGGTTCGCTCTGAGGTGGCCACCGTTTGGGACGCGTGGAAAGAAAATGTGCTCAGAAAATTATAAGGGACCTCATACTTCTTTGCCTTAACCTGCAGAAAGGGGGGACGCGGTCCGTCACCAATCTTCCTCACAGGAAGGTAGGAAAACTATCGAAAACTATCCTGCCGCAGCTGAGGAGTTAGGATAACTGTTGAATTTTGTCGGAATTGCCATCATCTTCTTACCATCTCGAATTAGGTAGTGTTGCATATTCTGACGTCCATTATTTGTTCTGCAACTCTTTTGATTTGGGTGCGCCATTTTCATCTGTGTGCCTTTATTTTGTTTTTTAGCGCCCTATTATTTAACTTGTTCCGCATTTCTTCATTTCTAATGTGATCATTTTTATGCAACCTTTGACAGATCTTAGACATTATTTCTTCAACGTGTATTTTGAGATCACTTGTGATTACAAGATGTCTACGGTCAAGAAGGAATTTCGGAAAGCGTTAAGCGAATTCAAAAGTAAAAGATTAGGGGAAATTTTGAAAAATAATACGAAAGCATATTTGTCGTACGTGAGAGAGGTTCAGAAAAATAAGTCAACAGTTAATTCACTCAAAAATGATAAAGGCGAAATAGTAACCAGCAATCAGGAAATGCCTAACTTGTTAAATTCCTTCTTTCAAAGGGTCTTCACCAATGTCCCGCCGAATGTCTCCGATAGCGTACCAAATCGTGCCGGTCAACCGATGCCCACGATTGAAATCTCATATAATGGCACAGGACGTTTGCTGAAAAATATCAAGCCTAATAAATCCTCCGGGCCCGATAAAATACCCGCTCGTATATTTAGGAATCTAGCTTTGGAAATTGCGCTGTATCTAGAAATAATATTTAAGAAGTCGCTGGTAGATCACAAGGTTTCCAGAGATTGGAAAACGCCTAACGCAACACCAATATTTACAAACGGAGATTAGGAGAAACCGAGCAATTGCAGACCTATTTCCCTCACATCAGATTCGAGGAAGATTATGGAATATATAGTTATTAGGACCCCTCCGGACACCCTCAGTTTCACTGAAACTGTAATTTTTCGGGTGCCAGTATTCCTGAGAAAACATGGGCGGCACAGGGAAATTAACTGCCCCCTCCCCTACCCTCATGTGTGAATTTCACACGCCGCTGAGCATAGTAGTTAATGAGCTCTACCCTCACGTATTAAACCAACCTTCTGGTTGATAACTGTGATTTTGATTTGGTCAATTACTTGTTACCGTTAAGTCTGAATCTAGTTCCATTTTTCCGGCTTCAAGTTTAGCTTCTTAAGTGTTTTTTGAAATTAGCCTCTTAAGTGTTTTCTGAAATTAGCATCTCAAGTGTTTTTTGAATTTAGCATCTAAAGTGTTTCCAGTTTCCTTACCATGATCACAGAGTTAATCACCCCAAGCCCTGCAGTACCTCTTGCCTCCTCTTCCTCGGATTCTTGAGTCATGGTTGCACCAATTCATCGAAATAAGCCTGTGACAGAAATCATTAACCTGCAATTTGGATCGTTTGGTAAAATTCCCCTGGTCTCTGAGGCAACTTGTTGCATTATAATAGCCAGCCAGCCATGGGACTTAAAGCTTGACTAATTTGAGGAACTTATACCGGAATAGAATTCTCTTCATTAATTTTGGTGTTCTGAGACAAGGCCACGAAGCAGTTCGGGGTGTCGAATTTTGCTATGCACAAAATTCAAAATAACCCAAGAAAAAATTACGAAACATCGCTCTCTACCAAGTGTATATGTAGAGTACGACAGAAAATTGTTTATGAAAAAATATTAACGACGACATGGGCCAGCCAAAATGAAATACCACGATGAATGTCCACTGTACGCCAACTGATTTTTAGTCAGTACGCAATAGTTAGTGAAAATTTGTCAGATTTTTAGATTTGAGCGAGCTTTGAACCTTCAATTTCCAGTGGTAGTATTAAAATTTCACTTTGTTCTGTAAATGGGTTGTCAGTTAATAGTAACTGGAAGATCTGGGATCGAATCCCGTCCAAATCAATGATTTTATTCCTGAGAGATTTGTACACGTTATGTATTATAGTATTGTGGATATTGTCATCATTTTCGGGGACTTCATTTTTGGATATTTTCCCCATTTATCATTTGGGTATGTAATTCTCAATTATCATACGTTCGCTAATATGAACATCAATGCAATGTGTTTCCTCTATTGCTTTTCCTAATAATTGCAGAGCTATAATTCTAACTATTCTCCCACGCCGAATTCTGGTATTGAACTCTAAACTTATATATTAATGTAATAATCGAGCAAGAACGGCAGACAGCTAATCCGGGAATAGTTGTAGCGTTGGATATGACCTTTAAGAGGCGAAATGCCAATACTTCATCCCCTCAGTGGATACCACGCGATCTAATCGCTTCACGTGGATTAAAAACATTATGACATTGTAGTTTCCGTGATCAGTAATTTTTGTTTTTCGCCAACTTATTATTCTCACTGGCCCATTTTTCAAGCTGTTAAGTCAGATAAAGTAGTTAGCTTTTTTGCAGATCTCGATATTCCGGGATTCACGTTCGACTAAATTATCAGAATGCCTAGTGTGTTGCAGTTATTTCTCGGTAGGTACATACTGTGGAAAATTTTTATGATCTTCCCTACGGCCTTCCATAAATCCCCGATAGTGCTTGGATTCACTCCAAATTCCCCGAGTAACTTTAAAAATAATGCTTTTCGGCTAAATAAATGGAAGGGCACATTCATTCATTATGACGTCATGTCACAGATATCGTATGTACAGTTATTTAAGCCAGACTTACGAAAAACTGTAGTGCCCTCGGGCTTCTTTGAAATAAATATTACATATGCAATACATTGTTATGAGTTCTGTGATTTACGAGGGTGATTTTTTTTCAACCTCCGATGGGCCATAAAAAAAGTGAATATTAAAAAATTATTTTATTGCGAAAAGTTATGATTACTTTTCGACGTAATCATCTCGACGATTGAGGAAGTTTTCGTTCCTGTGGGCAAGCTTTCAATACCCTCTTCATAAAATGTTGCCATCAATGAGTGTCTTTGCGTTGTCTCGAAACTGTTCGTTGGTTTGGAAGCGTTACCCTCCAAGCCACTTCTTCAGTTCAGGGAAAAGATGGAATTCACTCGGCTCTAGGTCGGGACTATTGCGGGTGATCAAAAATCTTCCATTGAAATTCTCAAGGAGCCCTTTGGTTGCACCAGCACTGTGAGGGTGGGTGTTGTTATGGATCAGAACAATTCTTGAAGTCGAAGAAAAACTTCTGTTGCCAAAAATATCTACTGGAAGGGTGCTTGCTATGCAACATATCTTTCCCAAAGTTATTTGAATTCATCCATCAGCCTTTCCTAATAAAATCCCATAAATTCATAGTCACTGATTCATTGTCTTGTTGCATAAGAGTTTTTTTTTTCTTAATTATTAACCTCCTTGTACATATTTGAACTATTTTTCTTTAAAATAAATAATTTTTAAGTGGGAGTATTGATGCTGCTATTCAGACTGTGATTATTGTTCTCATTTTTTTGTTTTAAGTTAGGATACTTATGTTTTCATCAGAAATTTCAATGAAGACTCAATTTTATTTGTACCTGAGATGTGGTCTCAATCTGAAACAAATAAGAACTTTTTTATGCGGTCGCAACGTCTAACATGAATTCAACTAAAATGCATTTCTGAAACTCTTTTGAAACGATCATCTGATTAGTGCAGTTAAATTTGTAATAATAATTGCCATTATTGGATCATCATCCAGTGATGTCTTTTTAAGTGCTAAATATAGCTATAATGTGTGCTGCTCCAGTTCCCAATTAGGTCTGGATTAAGAAGCACTATTAGTTTTACTGATTTTTGTCTGCTGGTAAAAATTACTCCAATTTTTTTGCAATTTCATCATGAGCACTCCTACCTTTTTGTGTTCCAGGTCAGAAGGAGCAAGCCATTGAGCTGTACAAGAAAGGTATCCTTGAGTTGGAGAAGGGAATTTCAATCGACTGCTTGGGTGGAAAGGGTGAAGTGTGGGAGAGAGCCCAAAGGCTGCAGCAGAAAATGCGCACAAACCTCTCGATGGCCAGAGACCGCCTCGAGTTTCTAGGTAGGTCTTGTGATCATAAATGTCTATGGAAAAAGCTGCACACAGGGTGAAAAGTATGCCATTCTTATCAGGTTAATCCAAGTTTCAAAGTAATAGTTAACATTGTAAAAATTTTTTATCCCAAATGGCTGCTCTTCATGTGCTTATTTGTCAGTAGTTTTCCTGCTCAATGCATGTAGAAGCGCGAAATGCTACTTGATAGCAATAAAATAAATAAATGTTTACTCTCCCTTATTATTCAAAACAGCCCTCATAAACATATATAAATATCACTTTGTTGAATTTCTGCTTTTATGGAATACATCTTTAACTCTCAATATTTTTACTATACACTGTTCTTTTATGATAGAGAATGAACATTGGGATATATGGTAATATGTTTCAATTATTCATAATAATATTTTACTTTTGTATACTTTACAATAATCTTTCTCAGTTATTCTTCTGGCTGAATGCAAGTATTTTAGTGAATTCCATGCAAAAATCTAACCATCCCCCAATAGAATGTTTCTGTTGCGATATTGCAATATTATTTTATGAGGAAATCAGCAGTGAAAGCAGCAACTATGGCTGTAATTTGTTTTCCTTTTAAAGCATGCATGTTTTGTGTCTCAAGGTGTATCCTATGAAAGGAATTGAGGGTAGTAAAAGCACTGCTTTTGAAACAAAAATAGCTCCTAAAGACCTTGAGAGATGAATTAGTTGGGTTTAAGGAACATATAGACTTTTAAAGGTGGCCAGGCTGTTGAGCATTACCTGAACCTATCCCGAAATCCATGTGGAACCTTATTTTGTCAACCTTTTATTTTTCGAAACAGCATGATTTATGTTGTAGATTTATGTAGGTAGTTGATGTTGTAGAAGCATGTTGGTATATATGTGTGGTAATTATTTAAGGTGTTTTTCATTTATAATGTTCATTTATGGCTGCCATTCTGAAAGAGATTTAAATTGTACAATACTAAGTTGGAGGGTTGCTTCTCTATAATATGGTCATCAAAAGAGCAAACATAAGAAAAACTGTAATTGTATATTGCAAAGTTGCATCTCATTCAAATAAGCAGTCAATGTTGTATATTAACTTATTATTTCGTGATTTATTCTTAGTTGATGTCATGGTCTTTTTTCATCAGCACATTTGGCGCACCCCTTTTGCATTTCTTTTGCACATTATTTTAAAGTATTTGTTGAGAGAGTTGCCTAGTCTATGTTCACCAAGTATACTCCCAGTATCAATCTTGCTAATCAGTGGTTAAATTGTAATAGGGCTGCAACAAAGTCTCCTGGAAACATCCTGAAAGTAAAAAACTCTTTGCCAGTAATACATATAGCCTGTTGAGTCATGTGTAAATTTTATTTCTGGCTCTATTATATTACTTGTGATTGGTTGGTTAATTAAATGGATACTGCACTTTAAACTGACATACTCTGGTGCATAGAGTGTACTTGAGGTCGGAACTCTAGTGAACTCAAGCTAAAATTATTGAAATTCTTGCCATTTCTCTGACATGCTTACCAACCAGAATATTTTGCCCATCACTTTCTAAATAGCATAAGTTATACTAGTAATAAGTAAGGAACTACAGATAGCCCAATCCAATTTTCCATAATATTTGCTCCTGATTAAGAGTGGATCTTTCTATTTCTAGCTTAATCTCTCTTCATAAACTTTAAAAACGTTACTCAATGCAGTTTTGAAAATTGTCATTATTTACTATTTAAACTTAGTGTTTAGTAACTTTTAAGCATACATTTGATGGATATCCAGGTAAAATTACGTAACTCACTTATTTAAGTAAGAGGTATGTACAGCACATCCCAGAGTACTTGCTGTCCTGTTACAAACAGATCATTGTTTATGCAGATTCAAATGTATTATAAAGCTTGGCTTTAGAATGGCTTCAGTCTTAAGAACCCTTTTACTCATTATGTGCTGATTTATTGAAAGTTATTTTGCATTAGCTCAATTGAAATAAAGTTTAAAATTTTTGAATTGGAATTGTATTATCATTTCATTGGTCATTGCTAGTTTTTTTTGGAATTTAAATTATACAATATTCCAGGAAATCTCTTTAACTTTAATTGGTATTAATCTCTTTTAACAACGTGGAATGAAAATTAACGTTTTCATCCAATTTGTAGATTTGCATGCGAGTAAAAGGGTGAAGAGATATAAGTGTTGCTAGTTGATGTATGAAGGGTGCATTCAATCTTAAGTAGGATCAACCATCATACTTTATAGGCAATCAAGTATGCATAATTGATAGTGAAAATCGTCACTACTTTCATTATTGCTGAGTAAGATATGTAAATTTAAAATGCAGTAATCCTTCAATGAAGTATGAATCTCTACATTTTTACAATAGAAAACTAATTAACTCTCTGAGTAGAACATTAAAGTCAATTAAATAAGTAAGTGAGCTAATTCAGTGTGACTGATATTTTAAAATTCACATTTACTACTTGAAATTTATAATTAATGGTTAGTCTAATTCTGATTCACTTAGTACATTTAAATTAAACAACAATTTATTTGTATGAATTCAAAGTATTACTATGAACACTTAGCATATATCATTGATAAAAGCTAGTATATGTGTGTAGCTGTGAAGTGAGTTTAAATTTTTCTTAGCTTGTAGCTATTTAAAATCACATAGTTCTACCAAAATAAATAAAATTGATTGCTTCACCATAGAAATAAAGTGTTTTGCACTCTTCTACATAAATCTCCATCTGTCAAAAATTGGTTAAACTAATGATTCAGTCGTCTGTGTTTGTGACTTATTTATGCTTTTGTGGCTATTTTTTTCTTTTTTAAATTTTTCTATATTTTTGTTTAAACCTCTTACCTCTCCATTCACCTTGTTTCCCTCACCAGTCAATCTGTTCCACTTAGAGCACTTAGCTGTAGCCGAGATGGAAATGCTTCCTGAACTAGTATCTGGGTCCCATCATCTGGCTGCCTCACACCATGGTCCAAGGAATCTACGCGGCGCGCAAGTGTACCCAATGTCTCCTACACCTCCCCACCACTGTAAACCCTCTGAACAGGCGTGTAAGTCCCCCCTGCGCAATGCCAGACTCCAGTCCACAAGGGGCCCACACTCTCCCTCTCCCACACGACGCAAGGCATCCCCACGCAAGGGGGGAACCGTTTATCCCCTCGAGAATGGCAGCACTAGGGCATCGCCAGGCCCAAAGCAGCCAACACCAGTGCCTTCTTCTTCGGGCCCTCATAAAGGGGTCCCACATATATTTGTCACTCCCACAAGTGGTAGAAAAGTTCCAGAAGGTACTGCATCTCGGTATAATATGATAACATTTTCCAAAACTGAAATGTTCTCTTGTCATTCCTTAAGCACAAAAATGTTTTCCAAAAATGTAGTGCTCTCTTCATAAGCATAGCTTTATTAATTTTTATTGCTATTCCAAGAAAATAGGATTCTCAATTTGTGTCTTGCAAGATAAAGTATAAAACTCTTTTGTCCTTAGTGAAAATTTTGAATCTTTTTTTCATAAGTCCGTCATCGTACAGTGCCCCAAAAAGGAATTTAAATGTCAATAAAATGAATGTGTCAAACATATTTTATGTGTTAGTGTGCATTTAAGGATAGAAGTATAAGTTTTAGTTGACTTATATTTCAATTGAAATCAGTCGATGTCTTTAAATTTCAATAAATAATGTTTCAAAAATCAAGGAAGATATCATCTAATCTGCAGATGTAATTTTAATTTATTTTAGAAAAAATATATTTATGTATGAAATTTTTGTCTCATGTAGAATTTTAATGCATGTCCACCTTAATACCTTGCCATAAAATACCCAGTCAATATATAATTTTCGTCCCAAATGTGTCGGGATTTATTATTGCCAAGATAGTGTTTCTTCATTTATCATAAAATATGATCTCATTTTGATTATTGAAATTTACCTAATGGAAGGGATCACAATTGTGAAGTTCACATTGAGCAAATATCAAGAGCAAGTGTTTTTCTTAGCCTTGAGGAGGCATTACAGTTTTTGGAAAATGTTCAGTGAAAAATTTTTGTTCATATAATTGCTATGTGGAAAACTTACACAGCATGTGGTAAAGGTACATACTAACCGTAACATGCAGTAAGGCCTCTTTAGATTGATGCTTTTTTTCCTGAGGGAATTTGGCTTTTGGTGTTTGTTTCAGTTAATCATTTGTACCTTCCTTATGTAAATATTTCCAATTTCCCAATTGTGGATTTATTTCAGAGGATTCACTATGAAAAGAAATGTAAATATGTAATGCTAAATCACCTAACTTTGTCACCTTTGCTTAGATAGGTTCTTTTAGTGTACCTGAATTTGATAGGCATCATTTAGTGTTCTTCGTCTATGGAATAGGATGAAGGCTTGGGATGAAAAAGGCAAATAAGTCATGAGAAAGTGTATTCAAATATTTTCTTTGTCTTTATGAGCTAAAAGTGTTCATTAATAATAAAATGACCATAATTCTTTGAATTCATTCCATTCTTTGGGTGTGATATTTGATTTTATGAAATCTTTTAGTCTGTGGACGATTCATAGATATATTTAACATACATATTTCCTTTGCTTCATAAACTAATAATTATTATCAAGTTTCCAAATTCACTGTTTAAATTTAATAGACCAACATGAAAATCCAAGAGAGCTCCTGGTTAAACCTTTGCTGCATATGATTTAAACCTTCTGTCTGTGATTAAGCTGACTTACTTAATTTTCACCAGTCCCTGTTGTTATATAATTGTGCTATCCAAATTCCATCTTAATAATGATCCTTTTGCATAAATTGGCTCTCATAATTAATGGCAAATATCTCAAGATCAATAAAAAATACGAGTTAGTAAAGAAAATAGAACATCGAATGCTATTGTTATTTACATATTCACGTTAGTGATTTTATTGTGAAATATATAGTTAATCATTGTTTGCCTTCTCATCCCCTGCTTTCATTGTATTGCATTAGAGTTATCAATACCCACAAGTTTTTTTTTTTTAATTTTGTTTTGAGGAAGATATAAATTACCTCAATGCTAGGCCTAGAAGTAAAGCTTCTCGATGTTTTCAATAGATGAATTCTTAACTAACCTTTATTCTGTATTCTGTGTAATTTTGCTGAATATTATAAACTTAGCTATGCCATTTAAGTACTTTATTTCAGGGCAAGTCAATTATCATCCTTTCAAATATTTCTTCATGTTCAAAATCTTTTCTTCTTTATCTGAAATGAAAAAGAGTTGTGGTGTGACCAGGGTGGTTGATGTTTGATATTGCTTTACATTCCCTGCCTATTTTCTTGCCTATTTTTCACTTCTTGCCACAAGTATAATAAAATATTGCTCATTAAAACTTTTAAATGCTTTGTATCCATTTTTTTAATTTTTGTTCTTAAACACATCACAAATGTGACCATTCATTTTAGGATCCACCGTTGCTCCTTTTTCTATCTACATTTGTTTCATAATGGTGATTGACGTTTTCCCACTAATTATATAGTTGTTGTTTTTCATTGTAAAGGTAGCTTCCACATAATTATTCTACCTTACATTGAAAGAGTATTTTAATTGGTCATACTTTTTCAGTGTGAACCTGTACCTGTCACTTTTAAAACAACATGCTTGTAGTAGTTTAAATAAGACCTGTTTTTTTGCTGTAAGATAGCGTGTTTTATTTGTATATGCCATGCAATTTATCATGAACGAATTTCTAATTTTGTGAGGATATTCTTTAAACATGAAATCGGTATTTTATAATACTAAACATTAATCAAGCATGAGCAATTGTCAAGTTTTATTTTTCGGCTCTTTTGCAATGTTTGGAATCACATTTTTTGCATCATGAAAATTAGCTGTTTGACAAATATTTGAAAATCTAAAGCTGTCAACTGTGTTATCTCATTCCATTTTAAATTTTGCAAGCATCTGGTTTTATGAAATAGCAGCATCACTGCTTTAAATTCTTTATACTTGTAAGTGATTCATGTGCAGAAAAAAAATTTTTAGCTTCCTCTTGGCCAGCCTATTCAAAAATTACTCCCTAGAACTGTCATCAGTACATTTATGTACTTCGGTATGGTTAACTTGAAAAAGGTCATTTCACCATCTTGTTTTCAGGGTATTGTTTTCATCTTATTAATGTAGTAAACATATTTACAAGATAATATAATGTTAAATACAGTGCATAAATGCATAATAAATAACAGTACAAATTTCTTGTAAATAATTAATCATAGTGAGCACAGAAAGTGAACCTAAAAATATAAATGGCTTGAATATCATATGGAGAAGGGTGAAAATAAAGCTAAAGGAAGGGGAATGAAGAATAATTAGATGTGGTTTGGAAAGAGAGGAAGTGGGTTAGAAAATTTTTGAGGAATTAAACAATATTGAATGGAGGTGTTACTGGGAGGCAGGGCATTGAGAGCAGTTAGCAAAATAAACATACATGTATTGAGAAAGGGAAAGGAGTCACGGGTTCGATTCCCGCCAAGGTGGTTTTTCCTCCAACTAGGGCCAGGTGTATATAATTGTAATATTGTTATATTATTGTTTAAAGCCCAATGTAAAGGCCGAAGTACTCTTTTTGGACTAATCCAAAATAAATACACATTCTGGGTGCCATGAATATGGTAGGAAGTTGGAAGCAGCTTCCATTATTGTGTGTGTGTGTGTGTGTGTGTGTGTGTGTATATATATACAATACGTATACATACACACACATACACACACACAGACACGCACATACATACATGCACATATAAATTTGTCAAAAGCATTGCTTATATATCTCTATAAAAAGTCACATATTGAATTCGGCCTGATTTCTTAAATTTTAAGGAATTATAAAAAATATTTGAAAGAAAAATATATCCTCATTCTTTCTGGGTAATGAAGACAATAATGTTTGTAAATTTAATTTTAAAACCCCAATTTTTCTGTGTGGCATTTATTTTTTACTGTTGGCAGTGCTAGGGAGTTCCTCCTAATTAGTAATTATGATGTCAAATTTTGCGGTGACAGCCTGTTTTCAATCTATGAATAGAATTTTCTTAATTTTAGGATTTTACCTCCTTACTATCTCCCTAACCCTAGACCCAACTATGTAACATCTGTAGGTAGCATCTTTGATAAGTATCTTAAAATTTGTACTTGAATTAATGATCTATTATTAAGGTGTAT
Organism: Hetaerina americana; assembly: GCF_022747635.1. Lineage (NCBI taxonomy): Eukaryota > Metazoa > Arthropoda > Insecta > Odonata > Calopterygidae > Hetaerina > Hetaerina americana. Next base: position 30,568,749 of record NW_027287538.1, read on the forward strand.
TACGTTGCTCTAATTTGCATTGGCTTTTTCTTCCCAACTAAAGCATCAGGTCGTCGAATAGCCTTTTCTGGTAAGAAGTTTGGCAGTGCAGCCTCGGGTATTGGGGGCACTAACAACGTGAGCTACGCCCATAAAAGTCAAACCCTTCCAAGGAGTATGGGCTCTAGGTCACACTCTGCCAGTGCTGGTGGGGCTAACCGTCCAAAACCCTTGACCTCAACTCCACCAGCCATCAAGAGACAACTGTCTGTAAGTATGATTTTGTGTATTTATTTTCTGATGCTCTTCTTTGTGGAAATATTGACCCAAATCTTTCTTTTAAATTGTGGTTGTAAATAAATATAGCCACAGCGTTTATAACATTATTCCCAGTCCTACTGGTTCTAGAGAGTGGAATAATAAGTGAAAAAACTTATTCCGGAACTGATATTCTGGCCATTTTCACACACTGAAATCCTGTATGTACTTGTAATATCTAATGCAGCGTATTAAAGAACAAATGGAACGTTTTAGATGAAAGAATTAAAAAATTTTGTCCTTTATACATACGGTAGACCTTTGATTCACCAGGTTTCCTCAAAAAGCTTTTGAAATTACATAGTAATTTTGAATCGGAGAAGGTGGGCTTAAGGAAAAAATTTACAAAAGTAATTGTGCATACACAGTTTTGTTTACCCAGTTTGTGTTGAAGATACATTTGAACATTCGACATTGTATGGTTTTCACATGTAAAAACATCTCATAGAAGGCACATTCATTCTTTTGAGTTGGGAAGGTGGCTGCTGGAAATCGACCCCGTATTTTGGTTTGCTGATTGATTCATCAAAGCATAGGTACATGTTACCCTATATATTACTTTGAAGGAGTTAGAGAGCTAGTTTTGTAATTTCAAGAGTTCTTAAATTCAAAATCAACGAATCTCAATCACATATATTTTTTATAAAATTCATTTCCTTCATTATACCCTACCCACTGACATGGTCTTGTCTTTTTGTGATTTGTAGTGTGCAATTTTTACTAATCATTCATATCTCTGAAATTTTCTTAGACTTATCATTCATATCTAAAATTTCCCTTGGTATTGTGTTCAAAACTCTGGTAACAGGTTCATTGTGTGTAATGCTGAATAATGCCTTGCCTTGAATTTCATTTTGTTATGTTTTAGGGCTGCAAAAAAAATTACTGTTGTGCTGCAATGTGTTTGTTTAAATGTTTTATATTAAGTGTTGATTATCTAGTAATTTAATTATCATAGATAATTACTTTCCTTTGGTCATAGGTAATCAAGAAGTGCTTAGTTGAAGTTGCATTTTCTTGGTGTTTATTTCATTAAGACAGTGAAATGAAAGGGAAGTGCCATAAAAAATAAACTGAAAAAATCTTCTTGTTGGCGCTGTTACGGAAACTATTTTCAGCACAGCCCTTCACTGAATATTTGTATCATCTAGATGCTGTGCGGCATCTAGATATGCAGGAAAAATTTTTATCAGCATAAAATTTTAGTGCGATATAAATATTTTAATTGCCGACATTCATAGAACTGCTTTCTTTTTACCATAAAAACAGATTGAAATAGGTTTTCAGAGTTTTTTTACTTACTTGCTTAAGTCAATTTAAACATTCCACTTTTCATAATCATATGTAATGTCTACTTCAATGACTTGTGATCTCTAAAAGGACATACAAAACCAGATCAAGTACCCATTATTCAAAGCTACACAAAAGTCAGTTGTCTGGTCAGTAATTTTCACTAATGGAGTCTGCTGATTACAATAAATGCTGCAGCATTTGTTACTTGTCTACATTACACAATGTGCAAATTTTGAAATCTTATAATTGTATTCCAATGCTTTCAATAAGAGATTAATTTTTCTTGATGATACTGGGAGGAAAAGCAACAGTGGGTGTTAATAGGAAAAATTTGCAGCTTGGAGGCATGCTCTAGGGTCCAATCTCCTTTTCAGCACCCATGTGAGTAACACGTGTACCCTTCTTCCTCTCCTTACCTGGTCACTTAATATTAGGTTAAGTCATTCTTTCATTTCCCTAGCTACCCTATGACTTGCTGTGTCCTTCTCTCCCCTGGCAAGAGACAACCACCTCCACCAACTGTATTCTTTTTTCAAAACTGATATCATACCCCTTAATCTAACTGCCTCCAAATATTAGTAAGCAAAAGGTAATGAGTATAAGGGGAGGCATTCATCTTCTACCTCAGTTCCCTTGTGCTTTTTCAAAGCAAGACACACAACCAGTTGGTCTGTGCTCATGGGTGAGCAAGCAAGGCACAAATTTCACTGCAGCTTGTTTCATGCCCAATTCCTCCATTAAAATCCACCAACAGGAATTCAATGACTCTTCAGTCACCCTTATCAGTTCTTTATTGGTCCAGCAGTGATCTCTCTGAATGGATTGACAAATTTTCATCACAATTTCATCAGTTCAGGTGGCCAAAGGACATCCAGAATGAATTTGGTCATCAGTTAACTTTTCACTTTCATGGATAAGGTCTTTTGAAGTAGGAGAACTATTCACAAACTTGTGTTTTATGTATGGTAGCTTCCTTGGTGACTTTTAACCAATGAGACTTCTTCTAGTTTTTTCTAAAAGGAAACAAATCTTCACAGCCCCATGTTATGCATTCGTATGGGCATAACAAAATATGCAGGCGAAAAAGTTGAGCGACTCACAGGGAAATTATCACTGGAACTAAATGTAATCTTTTCCAAAAATTTTAGGTGGCAACTCAGAATGATTCTGTGAAACCTTACCTCGTGACGGAAACCCTGAATACTAGTGCCAAACTCTCCTCCTGTTTCTTTTGGTGACTTCTCTCTTTCCTTCGTGTATTTCATTTGAACCAATGAAAAAAACTGCCATTTTTGGAAAAGTTAAACGTAAGATATACAACCTACAAGTAAGCAATTTATAAGTTTGGTTATTCTGTTTCTTTTGTCCTTGCCTGAGGTTTCTATGAAAGGTTGCCCAAAGTTTACTCTTTGTGGAGCTGGGCCCAAGGGAAAATTCACATTTTATACTCAAGTGGAAGTAAGGAGCCTATGCATATTGCAAAACATTTTTGCGCTCATGTATAGCAGTCTTATTTTATCTCACATGATACAAATGTTCTAAATGCCAACTAAATTTTTTGAAACGCATTAGTCCCAAAATAAGAAATGACTCACAAATGAGAAATGAATTCCCATGTATAAATGTACTTTTTAGTCTAGACTATTAGACTTTTCATGATATACTATCCAGAAAAATAATTTAATGGATAAAGTTTATTTGAAAAGTTATATAAATCATCCCTTTTAATTTCCAGGGCCCTAGTAGTTCACCCATTCGTCGCCCTGGGAGTGTGAACTCCGGAGTAAATCGAGGCAGTAGCACTCCTGGAATGAGTAGAAAAGCAGCCACATCATCATCATCATCCAACCCCACTTCTGCAGCTTCATTAGCCTTGAAAGGAGTTGACCCTAAATTGGCTCAGGTACTTTTTGTCGAATTTTCTTCTGAGAATCTGCGCATTTTGAGTACTCCGGTGGAAATCTGCAGCCACCTTTAGTGTGATTATTTCATATTCTGTCATTGAATCCCCTGTTTATAACATATTTCCATTCTTTTATGAGGGCAGTTAAAAGAAATTGGATTGTCATGGTTTTTTTTAAGTCCTGAGATGGTATAACATGGCTGATGGTGCTTAGGTAATACCAGAATCTGAAAGCCATTTACTAACTTTCCTGTTTGCTCAAGAGTTGAGGTGGTTCATGCATGAATTTCAGCATAGGATAAAACATCAATTTCATAATTAACGTGATGCTTAAATAATTGGTAAACTCTTATTATGTATTTATCCCTCATAATAAATTTAACTTTTGAAATTTGAGTTCATATCAAGCTTATGATATTTCTGTATTCATGCATACCTTGTTCAAGAATGTTCTTAATTATGACCTGCATTGAATTAAGAAGATTCTATTACTTATCAGCCATTCATTAGATTTTATTTGGAATTGGAAGTTGATTTGATAAACTTTAATATTTGTAAATGAGTTCTAGCACCATCTATCTGGAAATTAGAGAAATCTTGGAGATGTCAGGAATTTTCGTTTGGGAATGGAATACTTTAATTCTCTGTCTATATTATGATTTTTTCTCCAAAGCTGTAAAAGAAATTAGTTTTGTATGACATACAGTAAAAAACTTAGACCAAAAATTTCATAGATTTTTCTTAGCAATCAATGATATATATTTCAGGCACGTGTAGGCATTTAATTTGAGCATAGCCAAAACAAATAATATTTAATATCATAAATTATATGAAGGAAAGATATTCTTCTATTGTTATATGTTCTTGACTCACATAAATTCAAAAGAAATAATTGTCTCATAGACATTGGGTCAGATCACCAATTCATAGATTAGTGGCTTTTGAGATGTCTGTGTGTGAGCACAAATGAAGATAATAAAATGGATGGAAGGGAAACCAATGAAGATGACTGTTAGGTGAAATTCAAACAAGGCAGAACATGTAGATGCAAGAGTTAATGGGATGCTTAAGATGGTAATATAGGGGAGATTGCTGGGAAAATGAGGCAGAGGAAAGAAATAAAAGAATAGACATTTTGGCTGGAATTAAGGGAGTTAAAAAGCAACCATAGCAAAAGAATGGTTTATTGTGTTACTTAATTGGGGTGCATGGGTTTTTTCTGCCATGTTTGTTAGCTTGCAGGAGTACAGTAGTAGTCAGTGCCAGATTAAATTGAAAACCCACGCTAAGCTGATTGGCTACTACTAGTAGTAATGTGAATGAAAATCTGACATGTTTAATAGAGTGGTATGGGAAAGAATTTGTATTCCATTTCGAACATTGCATGGGATAATCAAGATGATTCATATTTACAGATGCATAAAAAACTACAAATATGTTTAATATGCATAAAAATGATAATGCTATACTTGTGTTATCAATTATTCTGAATAGCCTCATATAGAAAAAAGATGACTAAAACTTATACCTAACTTTACAACCTTACTTTGTTCTTACTTAACTGATTTTTCGACTCCAAACTATTTTTGCATCTAACAAAAAATATGAATTTCATAACAGTGGTAATATTTCAGTTAGAATTGTAATGATAATGTATATTAACACTTATCAAGATTATCGATTTTTATTTTATTTACTTTGACAGTTGATTTTAGATGAAGTTCTTGAAGGTGGTCCTCCTGTTGAATGGGGTGACATTGCCGGACAGGAAAGTGGCAAGCAAGCTCTGCAAGAGATGGCAGTGCTCCCAGCATTACGTCCTGAACTATTCACAGGATTAAGGGCCCCGGCTAGGGGTCTCCTTCTCTTTGGACCACCAGGAAATGGCAAGACATTGCTGGCCCGAGCAGTGGCTACTGAAGTTAATGCCACATTTTTCAGCATCAGTGCTGCTAGCCTTACTTCTAAGTATGTTGGCGAAGGGGAGAAGCTGGTTCGTGCACTGTTTGCTGTTGCACGGGAGTTGCAGGTACCATGATTTTTTTCATTGCAAATGATGTTTTTTAGGCGATTTAAATCTATTTCATGGGTGAACAATGCTGAGCAGTACAATTTAAGGTAGTAGTCAAATGAATGTCAGTTTTCTACTTGTTTTACTTTAAGGATGTATTTTTATTTTTTAAGATAGTTTATTTTTTTACAAAGATATAAATATATTGTAATTTTATTCCCCCTTGTTAGTTATATTGGCGGTAGTTTGTTATATTTTCATTTTTTTCCCCATAATTTTGGTTTCATCATTTGAATGTGACTTTGAAGAGAAAACCAAGAAACTGTAGGAGATGCTGCAACAGTGACTTTTAATGGAGTCATCCAATACATGAGCATTAAATTGCAATAATTTCTCAGTGTAAAAACTATTTGCCTTGACTGGAATTCCGGTCTAGGCGAATGATTTTTACATTTTGAAATGGTTGCATTGAATAGAATACTTTTATCAAATCTCCATTGAATGCTTCAGGAAGGTGATATTTTATGTGTTTGAGTATGGAAGGTTAAAGGAGTAGGATTTCATTGAAAAGGGCATATTTGCCATAAAGATAGAGATCCAGAATTAATAGATATCATATATTTGTAGCAGTACCACCTTATCGCCAGTATTGATTTCAATGTGTTTTATTAATGGAAATTTTGATGATGTAATTTCAGAATGGGATAATTAGGTGTCACTCGCAAAGTTCATCCAAAGGGTAGCTTTATTACTTAATGATTATGGCCATGATAGCTGGTAAATTTTCATGTCCAGTAATAATTTGGAAGAAACACAGCAAAATGTTTGATCATGGTTTTAATGATAAATATCTCACGTAAGAAAGGCTAGAGTTTAATCAAAGCTGAAACATCTACATACTACCTTGATCAAAAATTTCCCGGAATTTATTCAGAAAATTAAAAATACAAGTTTATTCATCTAAATCTATATTGTCCCCTTCAAAGTAATCCCCATCGACTGCAACACACTTATGCCAGCGCTTGATCCAATCCTCGAAACATTTTTTATATTCGGTTTTCGGTATGTCCATCAGTGCTTCCTGCGATTTTTCCATTACTTCCTCTCGGCTGCTAAAACGCGTTCCCCTTAATGGTTTTTTAACTCGATTGAACAGAAAGAAGTCACAGGGAGCCAAATCAGGTGAATTCGGTGGCTGTTGGATGGTATTTGTTGCATTTTTCGTCAAAAAATTACGAATAATGATAGCACTGTGCGATGGTGCGTTATCATGGTGCAAAATCCACGAGTTTTCTGCCCACATTTCTGGTCTCTTTCGGCGAATTGCTTCACGAAAACGTCTCATAACGCCCAAATAATACTCTTTGTTTACTGTCTGGCCTTCTGGCAAAAATTCATGATGCACTACACCGTTGTAATCCATGAAAACCGTCAGCATTGCCTTCTTTTTTGACTGAAAACGACGTGGTTTTTTTGGTCTCGGCTCATTTGGTGAACGCCATTCACTTGCCTGATGTCTGGATTGCGTGTCGTACTCATAAACCCACGTCTCGTCTCCAGTAATGATCCTTTTGATGAATGTGGGATCGGATTCAGCCTCGCAAATCATGTCTTTTGCGACGTCAACACGGTCTCTTTTTTGCATGAAATTGAGGTCTTTTGGCACCAACTTTGCTGCTACACGACGGAAACCCAAATCATTAACCACAATGTCTTGGGCGGATCCATAGGCAATGTTCAAGTCCTCCGCTATTTCTCTGATGGTTAATTTGCGGTTATTGACCAACATTTCTTTTACTTTATCAATTTTTTCACCGACTTTCGATGTCGATGGTCTGCCACTGCGTTCATCATCTTCGATTGACTCACGACCACTTCTGAACCGCTCGTGCCACTGGTAAACGACCGTTTTTTTTAGAGAATCGTTGCCGAAACACTTTTCCAACATTTCCAACGTCCGTGCGCCACTAAATCCGTTTTTTACGCAAAATTTAATACAAGTTCGTTGTTGCAAATTTAAATCCATTTCTGAAATTGTAAAAAATCGCCAACACACACAGAGATAGATGTACTCTTGGCTACGTAACTTTTGCAAATGTCAAGTTATGACACTAAGATTTAAAGGGAATATCAACAACAGATGTACCAATTTAACAAAAAAACAGAACTCAAATCGGAACGATGGGAGCGCCACACGGTGGTTATTCCGGGAACTTTTTGATCAAGGTAGTAAATTCATTATTTTTGTTTTAAGTTTCCAAAGAAAATGGTAGCATTTAAAACTCTATATTATACTGGATGCTGGTATCTCAGCCATGCGTTATTAACTATGAGTATATTTTGGATACGACTGTGACACATAGTGGAAAAGACCCTTGACTGTCATTGTTTTCTTCTTAGATTCAGGCTTGAATTTGTGGATCTTATCCATTTCAGAAGGAAAAATATATAGTTTTCTTAATTCGGCTTAATTTTTTAATTTTACGACACTGTTTTCAATACATAGTCATCAAGTGCTTTTTCGAGCTTTACCTTCCATGTATATACCTTTGGTCCTGGGTTTAACAGTATGGTAAAAGGTAACAACCTTTTTTCCAATTTCATATATATGGAAGGTAAAGCTCAAAAAAGTACCTCATGATGATATTATCTATCAAAATTCAGATTGTAAAATTAAAATATTAATTGGAATTAATAAAGCTGTATTTTTCTGTAATTTTTTTGTTCTTGCTAGTGTTCCTGTTTCTTGTCAATGGTTTCAACCCATTAATACAGAAAGGTGTCCCTAATTACTCTGGTCCTCATGAAGGAGGGTTTTGTCGAGAGGCCCTGACTGGTTCTGTCGTCACTTTTCCATTTGATTTGGATGACTTTTAAGTGATTGCAATAAAAGTGACATGTCATTCTTAAGGTATTACATAGTTATTTGAAGTTAGGGAAATACTTTCAAATTGCTTGTTTATTGTTCACACTGGTTATAGATTGTTGCTGTTGAAGATTCTGCATGCTTATTACATTAGGGGTTATCTTATTGTAGATATTTTGGGATAATATATATAATTAGAGAATAAAGTAAAGAAGGTGAAGTCATTTTCGTATAAAGAAGGCACATCTACAAATATTCAACACATTTGTAAATAAGAATTGTGTGTTGCAAAATGGAAAAGAAGTTATAACTGGAGTATATTAAAGACCACCTTGCATGAAATACACAATGGCATCCAAGTGGCAAGGAAAACAAGTGGTACATCATTAGGAATAATCCAAGTGGCTACAGTCATATTATGGAACTACACCTCAGGATGTTCTATTCTAATTTACATCCTTTATACCTGAAATTGGCTCCTTATTTATATCATTTGTACACAGTGCAGCAATGAAAAGTATGCAATAATGAAGAGTATCCATACTCAGGTATCTGTTTTGCCACTGGATACAACCCATATACTAAGTAGATGCAATGAATTAATTTCTTCCTTCCTAAGTGAGCTGGTGTGTGTATATGGAGACACGGTCCTTCACCTTTGCAAATCTTTACCTGCATGCATCTTAGGCAATAGCCCTGTCCATGTACCCCCCAACAAGCCATCCGACAGGTAGCTGGCTGAGTTGGTAATGGGGGGCATTTCAATCCAGGAAGAAATAAAGTAGAGGGAACAGATACATCATCATCTGAAGTGAAATGTTTTTTATTAACAGCTTGTGCAATTTAACATATTTGGTGTGATTAAACATGGTACTCCTGACCTCCTAGAGGGCATACTGATCATTGTAATTGTCTAAGTACAAATTTATATTAGTACAAGGTGGTGTAATTACAGCTTCATGTTTGGCAGCCATACGGATTACATAAATTTCCACCCTGTAAATTGATAAGTCATTGTTGGATGCTTAAAAGTCCAGTTTAAATGAGGGCATTTAAATTAGTATGGTTAAATTATTTGAGTTAGTATTGAATTTGTAATGAAATACTTACAAATTAGTTTGTAATGAATCAGAATTTTTTCAAATATTAAATGGATTGTGAAATGGAAAATTTAGGATTGAATGATGAATTCTCTTCCAAAATATTCAAGACAATCATGCCTGCATTTTGAAAGTTACACATTTTTGGCCAATTATGATTGAAAAAAATTTATTCTATGACCTCAGGCAAGGGTTTAATCCTCTGCAAAAAGAAGGGTTAGAGAATAATTGGTGCAAAATTCATCATGTGATACAACTTTTTGTGAAAGCTAAAAAATGGCTAAAACTTATGTGATTTTCCCTTTCCATTTTTCCCATTTATGTTATGGAAAACCACCGAAACTATTTCATTGTTTAGCTCATCAGAAATAATTAACTTTTGGCTATCGAATAGCCTGGATTCCCTTTCCATCCCTTGTCTGACCTCATATGGTGTAATGGACCACTTTCCTCCCCTTAAAATTGCACGTATTTTCTGGATAGCCCCTCAAGCTTCAATCAATACTCTACAGTTCAAAGAGTTTTATATTTCTTCTATTGTATCACTCTTTGCAATATTGATAATTGAATTTCTTGGGTGTATATTAAACCATAAATTCATAAATTAACAAATTACTGTTGGGAAAAAGTTATCAGGAAAATCGTCTTGATGACTTACCAAAATCACAGCCTCAATGAACATATCAATCACACATCAGGGCAAAGGGAGGCATTTCTTTTCCCTTTTGTTGCCTGTGTTTTCCCGGGGAGTTCAAGTGCTGGAAAATGTCATAGCATGTAATTACCTGGGTACTTTCAATTTCATCAGATGAATTTTCATCCAGGAGCCTATGGTTACTGGCCGAATGGATGAACTATGAGACTACCACTCCACATAATGTTTTACAGCCAATTACAATTTACAATTGGATGGATTTTTTGTGATCTGTATGTACGATAAAATGTGTCACTTCTTTTTGAATAATTATACTATGGACCTTTGTCAGCTTCATAATATAAGCATTGTGTACACTTATTAGTTGATATTCCATCTCAAGCCATTCTAGCTGTTTGGCATAAGCGTAGGATAACATTGTGCTGTTGAAATTAATCATTTCTCTTCAATGAGCTCAAATTCATTCTAGCCTTGTAGAGCTTAAAGTTTGGGTCCAAAACGATATTAAATCTTACACACACACACATACAAGGAGGAGGTCTTAGTTCAGAGAAAAAGATATTGCTTAAGTTTTATACTATAATCATTGCGGCAAATTCAGTGTTTCCTGATTTACGGAATAAATCAACATATTTTTGTGTTCATATAACTAATGAATATACATACTTTCCACTGCTTACAATTCCTGAATAGTCAGGTAGGAAGAGTCTCCTTCAAATGTAACTGAAAGGAACTGGAACCAAAAATTTCTGTCGGTAGCTAAACTTACTAACTGATGTACAAATTGTTGGAAAGTTCTCGGGATTCATTGAAATACAAGGTCTGTCCCAAAAGTAGTAGGACTTATTTTTTCCTGGATAAACGGATGGGCGGTGGTTTCTCCTGCTAGGTTCAAGGGAAGGGGGTTTAAGGAAAGGCTGGAGGCCGGTGGCGGTCGCAGCCTTTGTGGAATGCGGATCGTTTGTTTGCAAAACCTCTATAACGTGACCTTGTTATGCTCAGTCATAAACTGGTAATTTTAACAGCACGACACCACAAAATTTTGCATGAAACAGGGCAAAACCAGGAAAGAGACTTGTGACATGCTCAAGGCAGTTTATGGTGAAAACACCAAGGATATATCAGGTGTTTTTGAGGGGCAAAAGTTGTTTCGGGAGGCAGAGAAGATGTTGAAGATGCCGAATGTTCAGGATGCCCTTGGAACTCAAAAAGTTATGACAATCTTGCATGAGTGGAGGCTTGATTTGATAGGGATCACAGATTAAGTGTTCGCATGGTTTATAATAAACTTGGCATACTTAAAAGGGATGTGTATTGACTTGTGACCAAAAACATGAGCATGAGAAAGGTGTGTGTAAAGTTGGTGCCACAAGTGCTCTCAGACAAACAAAAGGAAAGTCGCATGCGGATCTGCCATGAGGTTCTCAACCATGTGAGTGAGTATGCAAATTTTTTAGACAATGCCCCACCAGATTTCTTACCCTGCCTCAATTCCCTGCTGAAAGGATATCACCACAGCTTGGTGGAAGCATTACGAGCGACCATGGTGAGGGAACTTAGCAGCATTTGGGGCACCACCTTCCAGAAGGCATGCAAGGCATAGAAAACATGCTGGCGGTGATTTGTAGATGCTCAAAAGTGCTACTTCGAAGACTTTTGAGAGAATGTATCTGTCCTGGCAATAAATTTTTTTTAATCAGCTCAGTACTACTACTTTTGGGACCAACCTTGTACATTCATGAGTATGTAGATGATGTACATATGTTAGATGATGACCTATGATCTTATTAGATTTTAATGACTGGTCAAAACCTTCCAAAAATACATAGTGGGGCATAATAGCTTAAAAACAACACTATTTTTCAGTTGCAGTAAAGGCAGAAGTAACAAAAATGGGGTAAAGTTTAAAAATGTTAACTTTAGATGACATTGTTTAAAAAAATTAATAGATTAATTTTAATGATTATTTGAAACTAATTTCAATCTTGTATTCTTTCAATAGCCATCAATAATTTTTATTGATGAGGTTGACTCGTTGCTGTCAGAGCGTCGAGAAGGAGAGCATGAGGCAAGCCGTCGCCTCAAGACCGAGTTTCTTGTGGAATTTGATGGACTTCCTTCAAGGCCAGAAGAGAGGCTTCTAGTGATGGCTGCCACAAATAGGCCTCAGGAACTGGATGAGGCAGCTTTGCGACGTTTTCCAAAGCGCATATATGTGGCTCTGCCAGACACTGACACCAGAATACATCTGCTGGAGAGACTCCTGAGGAAAAATGGCCATGGTACCAGCAGTGGAGCATGTCCACTTTCACCTGAAGAATTGCGACGATTGGCAGTTCTCACGGAAGGATATTCTGGGAGTGACCTTACTGCTCTTGCGAAAGATGCTGCATTAGGTCCAATTAGAGGTGAGTACTCTTCTGCTACATACATATACATGACAGATATCATTAGTGCATTCTTGTATTGGTATAAAATTTTTATTCTCCATGGAACATACGTATAAAAACATGATGGCATTGGATTTATCAGAAAATACAAGGGTCATATATGCCATATTGTAACTAATAAAAAACAGATTCAAAGATAATTATAAAGGAAAAGTAGTGCCATTTTTCAGAAGTTCAGCTCCTCTTTATTAAAATAAAAACTCGATATATAGTTATCTCAATAATTAAAATAATAATAAATATTAATAAATTTAATAAATGAGGTGATACAGTTAAACACTCAACACCTTTTTTTTCTAAGTTACTTATAATTTAGTACTGACTTCATTTGAGGAGAAAATCTGTCATATATTTTATTTAAATGAGTTGGTGATGTTTTAATTTAATGGGATATTCTCATGCTTTGGGTCCCTTATGTTTCATATGGAATTGTTAGATGCCAATGGCAATAATGGTGAAATATATTCTGGGGGTAAAATATTCCATAATGTTACATGAATCAAAACCTTGGATAATTCGCTTTTTCCATTTCATGTGTCCTTTAGATGTTTTTACTGATTATAAAAAGGCTTTATAACCATTCGATTTCATAATTATTTCAGACAATTAACTTGTTGACATAATTGCTTGTTTCCTTTAAGTGAGACTTTTCAAAATAATTTTAGTTAGGTGTCTTTCAAAAATTTCCAGCAAGTCTTAAATTATGTTTATTTCTTTTCCCTATCAATGTTAAGTGGTAATGGTGGATAATTCAAACAAAAATTTCAGTTTAATTTGATGAATTAGCAAACATTTGTCAGGTAAGTGCAAATATGTAATGTTAGGAGACATCTTATATTCACTTACAGTTGATTGTCCCTGGGTCCATCCTAATACTACCTCAATTGTAAGACTGCTGTTAATGATAATTAGTGTAGGTAATGAGTGTGCTGGCACCTGGAGTTGGTGGATTTTTTATTGATGATCAGTGTCAATTCAGTTGCCTTGTGGAGGGTATTTTGCTGTGTGAATCCTATCCCTCAAGGGGTAAATGAAGATGTGGACTAATGAAAATACCATCTTCTCTCCATTCTCCAAAATTATAATCTTCCAAAAAGTTTTCTCCACATATTGCAAGTGGTGGAACTAGGGCTTAATTTGATAGATTTTCATAGACAATAGTAATGTCGTGTTCCATCGGTAAAAACAGTCGCATGAAAATTTTGGTTCATGATAAATTTTTTTCGATGCTTCCTATTTATTCTGTTTTCGAAGTTATGGTCTACTATAAAAATTCTGCATGTTTGTGTAGGTGAACACATATTGCAACCTTCATTGAGTTGATATATCCTTCTTCTTACATAAAGGTATCATTCATTGCTTCAGTAAACTCTTTCAAAGTGAGAAATGTCTTCTAATGAAGGAATCTCTTTTCTTTTTAAGAGCTCAACCCAGAGCAGTTACGATGCATGGATCCAAACAGTGTTCGCTGCATAACATTCCAGGACTTTGTGGACTCTTTGAAAAGAATACGTCGAAGTGTTTCTCCTTTAAGTCTAACAGCATATGAGAAGTGGAACCAAGAATTTGGAGATGTTAGCATGTAAAAGAGAAAATAATAGCAGAACAGGCATCAATTGTGGTTAGTTAGTCATTGGAGGAAATCGTGCTCACATTTTTTATGAGAACAAATTCTAACCACTTCCTTGGCCTGCTAAAAACACTTCCAATGTTAGTGGCCACAAATTTGGAGAAAATCTTATTTCTTTGCCTTTTGAATGGGCAAGAGAGGGTTGTATGTTTAAAAGAGTCCAAAAGCTGTGAGGGAAAGACATTCAACTGTGGCTTGAGATAGCTCACCTCAACTTATCCATTTTGTCTCTGTTTTATAAACCAACTTTTTGAAATTTTTGGGTTTCATAATGGTAATTAGGGGTTCCTAACTTTTGGCTTTTAAAATTTAATGTTTAACATACATTATTTAAGTCACTCTGTTGAATCAATTTGGTCTCATAGTTGCAGGTTCCACAGATTGAGTTTATTCTGTATATTAGATTTCAGTATGCATGTATCACTTGAAATAAGCTTTCAACTTAACTAGTTATATTTCTTTAGACGGTGATTAAACATTTTGATCATTGGCCACAATATAATTTAAGTTGCCACTTTATTTTATATTACATTTTACTTTCTCCACAAATTGTGCTGATGCTAGAAATGCCTTGCTCAAAATACTAAAATTTTTTTTGCTGTGAAGGCTGGGAATATGCCTTGCAATTCTTAAGAAAATTTCCTAATGACAAAATATGTCACAAGCATTGTTTGCCTGGGCAAATTACATAAATTACGTCTCATTTATAACTGCCTCGAAAGACTATGTTTTGCTACTTTTTTACAAACAAATAATGGATTGTGTGTGTCTCACTGTGACCCCCTTTTGGACTCGTAACCTATTTCTGTTTTTACGTGTGGTTGAAATAGCATAAGTTGTTATTTAGCATATGTAGTTGGCAATTTTTTTCATGTACAGCATCATATTTGAGAAAGTTTTTTCTTTAATGAAGTAGGGATTTAAGTGAGAACATTTGAAGAGTCTCCAGTAAAGCATTGCCACTTCATATGTGCTGTCACATTGGGGAAGAAAGCTCCAGAATGCTAAGGTTTTCAATCTAGAGCACTGTCTTTGTACGATTGTATGTTATGCTTCAGGGTATGATGTGAGAGCTAGTGTATGAGTTGGTTTCAGTGTTTGGAATGTAATTTTTGTTGGAAAGTCCGCACATAATAGGGATACAGTTTTATAAATTCTATTCCTTGCAATTATCTCAAGAAAGATTTAATGTTGCACGCTTTTCAGTGTTTTTGAAAGCAAGGAATGCCAACTTGCTAAATTATTTGAGGATAAGTGATTGAGGATATAGAAGACAAGCAATTTTTTGGCATCTGTTTTATGGTGGCATTCTTTCCAGTAACTGTGATCTGTAAGCAGGTTTCCATTAAGGGTAATCTGCCAGGCAATTCCAATTATAATGTGGTTGAACTTGAGTATGCATATGGTGGTCATGTCAAATCAATCATTGAAATAACTGAATTATTAAAATTTGTGTTTCATATTGATGTTCATAGTTTTGAAATTATCACTAGTTTTTCTCTATATCATGTAGGTATTCATAAGTTCTGGCTTGTTCTTCAGTTGTTGTTGATTGTACTAAAAGGTTATTTGTGTGTATGGCCTTTTCAATATGCTCTCCGTAATATTTTTATCCATATTCTCCACAAAGGTTTGTATGTGTATCGATACCTCATTTTTACTGAAAGTGTTAATACACAAAAATGCCAAGAAAAAAGTGGGATTGTGGTGGCAGATACTTGCGTCAAAACTGAAATGAAATATTGAAAAATGTATTTTGAAGTATAAAAATTTTACACATAGTTTGCATGAGTGCATAGTGGTACAGCAGATTATTTTTTCCATCAAGCTTCATATGAAACAGGATCCACATGCCCTGTTTTATAGCAATATTAATTCATAGTACAAATAGCATTACCTATGTAAAGTGAAAATTGATGGTAGATGTAGAGTTCTGGGATCTATTTACTGAGCATTTTCTGCCACTTCAATCAGACCGTAAAAGACAAGCATAAGAGCTTCTTGAAGTTGTGTGATTTTCTGCTACTAAATTAAATAATCCTTTTTAATAAAACTGTTAGTGCACATAGAATTGGCATGCTTTATTTAATGTCTTCACCTCATAACATTTTTCTTTCCTGTTTTAAGACAGGTACAGGTTACATGTACCATCTGGTTTTACTCTTCTAAGCTGCACAACTTCTATCCCAAAATTTCATATTGTTGAATTAGTATATATTTAGAAATTGCTCTTGGCATAACTTGGTGGAATTGTTTAATGGCAAAATGAAACAAATTTGTAATTCCGCATGAACATTCCAAATTGTATGTTTAGAATCTCAAAGTCGTTCCCTTTCATTAGTATGCGAAAGCCAGAATATATATTACATGCTTTTTCTAAATTAAATGACAGATTTAATGGCATTAATAGTATATCATATCATATGTGGATAATGATTTTAAGAATAAAGATAGTCATCATTGACACCCAGCTGAACATTGAACTAGTTCTGTTCATGCATCACAAAAAAATGTAAATAATATAAACAGCAATAATTAGCATTCTAAAATTCTTCAGGTATTTTTAACAACATTATTTTAAGGGATCCTGGTAAGTTAGAAAATAGGTCAATATAATCACAACTGTTGGCATCTCTCGTAATCTGGCTTATATGTGAGTAGTAAGTGCAATTTTGTGCATGATATCTAATTTCAAAGAGTCCTTCATTCCTTATGCTTTGTGATGGTACTCTGAAAGATATTGCACTTAGGAGTTCTAAGGAATCAATCTTGTTATGCAGTAATTTATTAAGGAAAGTTATGATATTAATTTTTCTATATTTATGTAAGGAGGGAAGATTTAATAGAGGTAACATTTGATGATAGCTATAAAGATCATTGTGAAAATTGGATATGAATACAATTTAGTGCACAAATTTTCTTAAGTGCGTTGCATTGTATGAATATGGAGTTCGTAGTAAGATGACCAAAGAGTAGAGCAGTATTCACAATGTGACCTAACTGATGAGATGAACAGAACTTTAAATGGCTGTATATGATTGAATTTTTTAGTATTGTAAGATAAATCCAAGCGATTTGTTTGCTTTATATTGAACATAGTTATTTTGTTGATGGAATGCTAACTGTGAGTCAAATATAACTCGTAGGTCTTCTATATTTGTAGTAGTAGTTTTTATGGGGGGCGATCGACAGCTGAGGTCATTTGCATCATTAGGAAAGTATGAAGGATGGAGAGGAACCAGGCGTTGGCATTACCCTACTTCAATGAAAGGCACCAAGGGTTCCACAACTAAACGTCCCATCCAAAGGATAGCATACTTACTCAAAAGTGACCTCCACAACACACATTAAGTAGGGATCCGGATACCACCACAAAATATCTTCCGCCTCCAGGATTCGAACCTGGGGCCTCTGGGTGGGAAGCCATAATGTTAGCCCCTGCAACATCCTGATCCCCCCTTTTATATCTGTTAATAGGATAATTGTATAGCCTATATTCATAATGCTGTGGAGTCCTTTTCTGGCTGAATGTTACTGAATAGCATTTTTTTTCAATTGCAAGTTTCATAGTTATGCTCACACCAGGTTATAAGACTATAAAGGCAGTTTTGCAGAGTAAGGTGATCATCAATTGATTGAACTATTAAAAAAATGTTTTATTCATTGACAATCAAAAGATAAGGAATTGTGTGTGATGCCATTATAATATCATTTACAGGTAATTTAAATGATAGTGGACCCAGAAGGGATCCTTGGGAATGCTTGATGATGGCTAGAAACATTTACTTTTAGATGCATTAATTTTTATCACACTCATTCCCAATTTTCCAAGAAGAAGCTCATGACTAACTGTATCAAAAGCCTCATAGAAGTCATATATATACTTTTTATGATAACAGTTTGTAAGTTTTTTTCCATATCTTCTATAAGATACTTTAGAAAAACCAAAATATTAGCGAGTCTCTTCCTTTAGTGAAACCATGCAGGTAATGAATAATGATACCATTAAAGATAGGGGGGATTATTTACAACCAATAATTCTAAGATTTTTGCTATTATTGAGAGCTTGGCAGTCAGATGATAGTTACCATATTTCTGTTACTCTGGTTATGTAT
Organism: Hetaerina americana; assembly: GCF_022747635.1. NCBI lineage: Eukaryota > Metazoa > Arthropoda > Insecta > Odonata > Calopterygidae > Hetaerina > Hetaerina americana. The sequence goes on from NW_027287538.1 coordinate 30,587,069, forward strand.
TGATACTATATAAGTGGGCCAGGAAAAATTCCAGTAGTTAGGGATTTATTAAATAGTACATACAAAGGATAAAGTAATCGCTCAAGGCACATACTCAGAAATAGGGCTGGGAGTTCATCAGGACCACAACCCTTTTGGAGGCCAAGTAGGCATAGTATAGTTTTGATTTCTCTTTCTTTGATCTCTTCTTCATTTGATGTCTTCTACTGGGATTGTTATAGATGAAGAAGAAATAAAGGTGTACAAATGAAAATTGTGCAGAGGAGTACTATCATGTTTTACATACATGTGTGAAATATTTTGCAAACATTTTTGTTATGTCACCATATGAACTTGCAGAAAGATCATTAAAAAACATTACATTGGGTAGTGTATCTTCCTCATTATGCTGATATGATTCCAAAAATTTTTTGTATTATGCTGGATAGCTGACTCGAGTAGTGTTATGTATCTGCTGTAACACTTCTGCATCAATATAGCACATTCTGACCTTTACCATGAAATTTAGCATAATCAGATTGCAGTCCAGTTTGTTTATATCATTTGCACTGTAACTTCTTCCTACCAATTAAATTGTTCAATTTAAAGCTAAACCACCTAGGAAAACTCCTGGTGTTAAAATTGTTAATTGGAGAAAACAACTGGATGCCCTGATATAGAATGTTATAAAAGTTATTAGAAGCCTCAATTTGATCTAGATTGATGAGTTAATTCCGCCAGTAAATATTCAGAAAGTAATTTTTCAGAGCGAAAAAATTGCATTACTTAAAGTCGTATTAGCACAACATAAAAGGAATTACCTGAATTGAACATAGCAGTTGAAGGGAAAAATTTTTGGCAGGATGATGGGGATCACATAATCGGAGAATATTGTCCTGAGAAGTGGAAGTGAAGTCTGAATTTGTAAAAATTAGGTCTAATAATTTTTCATTATGATAATAAATGTTATTAACTTGTTGAAATTGCAAGTACCACATAGAGTCTATCAACACAGGAGCAGGCAGAGACTAGGTTAAACATGACTATGTTTAGGGTACCAGTTCTGCCTGAGAAACTGTTGATGGCAGAGTGGATGGATCTGGCCCCCTACCCTAATGTGTAGTTTCGGGTTTAGTAGTAGGTGAGCTTTCTCCTCGCCTATCAAACCAAACTTAGGGTTGAAACTTGTGACGAAGAAAAACTTATGCACATTAATGAGGAAAATAAATTCTTTAAAATACTAAGAATTTCCTGTGTATTTCTGTATTTTTCGCCCAACATTGTGGTTGTGATGAAATACCTAACGAGCATATATTCTGTCGTTTGCCAAATTTGACTTATTTTGGAATTCATATGAAAAATGATCTTCTTTTCATTAGAATACCATTTTCACAGTTTGATTAGTATTAAAACTAATACGTAATTCTAATTTTGTATGTAGTTCAATTATTAATTATACCTGAGATATTACTCGCCTATTTATTCCAAATAACATAAGTTGCCCCAGCCAACGGCTGCCTCCCCTGATAACCGTTACAAAACCTCCAGTTAAACACTTGATTTCGTATCCCAAACAGAATTTTATATGGACTTTTTGGTTTTCAAATTCTAGCCACAAATTACTCCGTGCCCACACAAAAATATACCACTTGTGTTCGAACAGCTGATTGATAACTTTCGAAACATTTAAATGTTGGTATGGCTAAAATGTTTGCTCTTAATGAAATGCTTTCAGCATTGAAAATAATCGATCGAATATGTAAAATTGAAAACATCTGGTCAATATGATCTATTTAAGTACACATATAATAAATGCGAAGCTTTCATGTATAAACATGCCGCTAAACGCCCTGAATGAAATTCTGAGGAAATAAATATTTGCCTGTTGGTAAAATACCTGTCGATATATCGAATCAGGCCAGTACCAGTGGTTCTTATTTCGGCCTTATTCTGGGCCATCTGCGAGAGGATTTCTCAACTAAGGAAACAGACAGACCTCCCCCTTCAAAATGAAGGCGGGGGTTGAGGGGATACCGTATAGCCGGGAAAGGATCCAATAATACTTCGAACTGAATATCGCTCGAATCGGAAGAAGTCTAGTTTTCTGTGATCTCTACCTGCTGAATATTCCGTAAATCAGCTATGGCACCTAAAAGATATTGCAAGTTCAGCTGTGACTCAAGAGGAGGAAAACAATTCAACTCTCCGAGGGTAATAGAGAGATAAGTAAGTTGCGTTAATGAGATTCATGCCTAACCAACTCACTCACCCATGTTGCCTGCCAATTATGGAATCACTTATAGCTTGAATAAACGTCAAAATTTATTTTATGTGTAGATTAACTACAGGTATATTATACCCAAGTGGAAGTTGATTATGTGGGTAAAAAGAAACTTAACATTTCCACCATAAAGATTTAATATTTCACGACCATGGTTTCAATGCTGTGCATCATCATCACTTGATGATGTGCAGCATCAAAATCGTCGTGAAATATTAAATCTTTATGGTGGAAATGTTAAGTTTCTTTTTACCCTCATAATGAAGGAATTCCATACTGTAAAACCTGAAACTGACATGTTTGGAAGTTGATTAATGAATAATTGGTTCTACTTGCCTAGATTAGTGAAATACTGGTTCCACCTGCACTATGTTTGGGAATAGTTACAATAAATATACAATTCCAGAGTAATGTGTGTGTTTTGTGCCATATGTTGGCTAAGTTGTTATCCTGTTTGAAATGTTGTAGAAAATGTTGACATTCCTCTATATTTTAGTTAATTTACATTAGAATGACGTTATGGCGTTGTTAATTCCTTGAAATGAATACCCAGCATTCAAACTTAGAATTCAGTGTTATTTATAAATAATTTGTAATATTCATAACTTCACCTGTGTGTGTGTGTGTATATATATATATATATATATATATATATATATATATATATATATATATATATATATATATATATATATATATATATATATATATATATCTCTCTCGAGTGCTTTCAAGTAAACATGTCAATTTCTGTGTAGATTTACTGATATATTATCACAAAAATATAGCAAGCGGTTAATAGGAAATAATGGTTTGTCGCTGGCTTGATTGATAATTTTTAGTGGCCGCCACCAAATAAAAGTCATTTTGGAGTTTTGCTAGCTTTTGATGAGTTATCCTTTTGATTTAAATAAGCTTTAAAAAAGTCAATCAATTCACACTGCAACCATTTTGCATGGTTCAAAACAGAATTTTTTAGATTACGTGTTTCTGTTGCTCTTATGATATGACTGGGAATAATAATTTTGGGTGTGATGTATTTATCACCTGTATCACATTTCATTTATGTTGGCTCTTTAATCTCACCAAGGCTCTGTGGAAAAGGCTACTCGGGTCCTCCACTGGGTCAGTTCCTTCTTCGATGGTGCCATCGTTTCAGAAAATGAGTTGTTCTCCATGCTCAGGGCTCGAAATGGAAAATCCTGAAACATTGACGTAATTGATGGAGGAACTGACCCGGTGGAAGACCTGAGTAGCTTTTTCCACAGTAATTTTCTGGGAAAGCACAAGGTCATACTTTTCACAGAGGCTCATTCATCCCCAGCATCATCCCAGAAAATGTATGAGAATTTAACGGCTTAAGTTTTAAGTAATCATATTGCCACAGAGTACATGTATTACTTGGAAGAGGTGAAATGTGAGACTCTTTTTGTAATGAAATTTGTTTTTTAGCCTCGTGTACCTCTTTTTTGTTTTTGTTTTTTTGGATTATACTTTTGGCAACTTTGATGGGACAACCAATACAAGAAACCCTTCAAGTGGCTGTCAGGAATGGGAGTCCTCATAGGGATCTCTGACAATCAGCCCTTGCCAAAATCAGGTCATGGGAGTTTCTGGAAACGAAAAAGGTAATCCACCCTCCTTTGCAGGATAGATGGGTTAACAACCATGAGAGTGGTAATATTGTCGTGGGCTGAACGGAAAACTAAATAGCTCTGGCATCTCAACTGAAGAAATCCTACTCTAGATCCCATTGAAAATTTAAAAAAATATTATTTGGCAAAACTGTGGGGCGATTACAACCCCAAAACACACCAGTTCCAGACAGCATTGGAAACTGAATTAATTAATAATTTGCTTTCCAACTAGACCCAAGAAAATACCATGTGTAATGGCTGTGATTTTATAACTGACCTGTCATCTCTTTTTCATGATCATATTCAATACAGTATAGGAGAACCAGCTGATGCCAAAGAAAAGGAACTGATGTTTAGCACCAAAAAATAGGTTCAGTTGCAAATGTGGGTGTTCATGTGGTGCAGAAATCTCTATGTTCATCCTTGTGACCAATGTTGAACAACCCATATGACAGAACCTAATTTATTACAGGATATTGTTTTATATTTCCTTTTAGAAGATGACATAAAAAATACAACCTGTAGGGCTTCTTTCTGCCATTGGCCATGGAATCACTTCATGTATTAATTCACAAGGTGTGAATTAACACAATTAGGCCACAGGAAACATTTGCCCAATTTAATTACCCTAATACTGTCTGAAGCAGTTGATTTTCGATTTTTTAAGTGTAACTCTCATAGACTTGATTTTGAGATTTTTTCCCATTCAGTTATCACTGAAGAATCCATAAAGCAGTCTTGTATGGATATGAATAAAATGAACTAATGAATTATTTTTACACAACCTGTCTCCAATGACCCTGGAAGTAATTTACTATTTGTTCTAATTCTTCAGATCATCTTCAGTTATTTAAGTTCATATGTTATAAATACATGAATAATATTGGCCTGTATTTTTTGTAGCTGATACACTTCTTATCTTGCACATTTTGTCTTTCGCATTATTTAGGTAGTGCACAATGTACTGGCACTACTTGATGGTTTTTCATATGCCTTCTGAGGATCTCTTTTCCACATGGGTGAAATATGATAATCCTAGCCCTATACATCCTAAGAAATAAAAGATATGCTACCAAGGTGGTAACCTCTTTGATAGTAGTGGAATATATTTTCCCCAGAGAATGAGCATTACTTTTACTGTGGACATGTATTAGTTTTTTACAACTTTTTTATGTTATTGTCTTAAATTTCATTCATAGTGATTACAGCAATAATAGTCATTCGTTTCATAACTTAGGGAAAATGAAGCTTTTCCTTCAACTGTTATTTGTCCAGAGTTCATATTCCTCATAAGTACACAATTCTTGGCATTCTAGAATAATTCTCTTCCTTTAGTGCAGAGCCAATTACTAGAAAATAAAAGAAGCATCTTTGGAAAATTATGGTGCTACCTACCAAAAATTGGCATTCCTTTGGCAAAGTTTTGTTTTAAATACAGGTATTTAAATGTGAGGTCCAATTGTTAATTAATAATGCGTGATTTGTTAATTCAACATTTGAGAGTTTTTCCGTCTATTAAACATGATGACCAATGTTTATTTTTCTTTCCTGCGAGCATCAACTAAGTCATACCTTAATGTCGAGGCGATGTATTTTAGTGATAAAATATAATAAAAATTATATGGAAGACTGTAAGGGTGTATGTCAATCATGTATAAGACGGAATTTGATCTACGGCGCAGGAATGTGACGCCAGCGTTATCTAACAACCAAGAATGTAACTACTTCGTAGTTTTATTGTGAAACACCTCTCTCTTTGAGCGGTTTTCCCACAGAAAACAGAGTTAAAGGTCTTAACATGAGAGTGGGCATTCCATGTATCGAATCGTCAGGTTGTATGTCAAGATGATATCTAAGCTTGCAACATAAACAAAACATGGATTTGAGTGACTTTCGTGTTTGCTATAGGTTTGTTAGAATATTTATGACCGGCGTTCTAAGTAAATTGTCTCAAAGTGATATGTGAATGTGCCGGGTTTCATTACGTATTTCGGAGGCCACCTGATTGTCAGTTTCGATGATAAGATGACATGACTTGGATAGCCAATGATTATGTTATTCACGCAAACCGTCCTGTCCAAGTATTCTCTGTGCATGTGTGGTAGTTAATAATGTAATGTCCCTTTCTTTGTATGAAATGTCCTATCGTTGGTATGAAATGTGCAGGCTTTTGGGTTTTATCTGTGCTGACACTTGAGAGTATTATTAGAGAATAATGCCTCTTTTTTATCAGGAAAGAGTCATTACACCTTTTCTTCTATTTTTACGTTCAGGTGAATTATGCTTCAAGAAAAGGGCAAGCCGTCCTCTTCTTGCTGGAAATTATGATTGTTGTCTTCAGCTGCGCAATTTAATTTACCTTGATGGTAGGTTGAAAACTTATTTTATTCCGTCTTAGATACCATCAGAGCAAATTCGCTAAATGTTGTGTGTATGTCTATCAGTATTGATTATTTTCATTTTTTTAGTTAATGAAGTGGTGATTCAAGATATGCGATGGAAACCTATTATGCCAGGGCTTTAGCTGAACTCATCCTTCTTGTGAGCAATGCGAGGGTAATTTTTACCATAAAAAGATACTCCTTTTACAAGTACTCCTATGTTTTATTACTCTATGGACTGTCCCTACTCACATCAGCTGTTGGAGTTTTCAGATACGGTAAGTACTTATGCCAGTTGTATTCTATTGGTATTGTATTCCATGGAGATTCACTCCGTTATAAGTGTTTCCGCTGGCACTAATGAAACTAAGGGATAATTGTTCTGAGTTGGGTTTATGGAGAAGAGTAGACATTTAATTGATATATAGGTTTAAGAGTGATAATTTACTAAATGAGTGGTGAAAAAGGAGTACTTGGGGTGCCAAGTAGGTAGAAATTGTCAGAGTAATGGATGCGCCATTTATTCAGGCCTAATAGAAATATGGGCGGAAATGAAACTTCATGGGAAGTAATCGACAGGGAGGAAAACCATTTAAATGTTGAATAACTTGCAGGTGAATGATAAGCAGAGAAAACTGTAGTGATGTGAAGGTGAATCCGAAAATATACCAAGAAAAATAAAGTTACTTTGGTAAGACCCCACATTTGGTGGAATTATGCTGCTGGCTACCAGATATTGGCGAATAAAAAATATTTGGATTGTAGAGAATTTCATTCAAATTTAAACTGATAAGTGCAGCCAATAGACATTATTCTTGAGAGTATTAGTACTTGCATACTAATTCCCAGAGTTAACCCTGGGGAAAACTCTTATGTTTTATTACTCTGTGAGCTATCCTTATTAAATACTTGAATAAACTTTGGGAAAAATTTTATAATACCATTTGAAATAAAAAAATCTTGAAACTTTCAATTACTTGAGCAAATTTCAATGACTCAATGATGTACCCATGAAAAACTTTATGAGAATCACTATGAGAAGTTATTCAAATATAAGCAATTATAATAGGTGACAAATGCTGTTATAATTTTAAATATAAAGGTCTTATTTTTCTCTTGATGTAAAAATATTTCCTATTCTTGTTATGTCTCTGAGAGAACTTAAGTATACTTTTATGAGGTATGTCCAGAAAGGATCCAGCCATGATATAATTTGAGAAAAATAGCCTGCCTAGAACACTGATGCCTTTGCCTCTTTTGAAGTGCTTTTCTTGGGACCTCTCGCACTTATCTAAGCATCTCTTTCACTTTTCAGAACAACCAGCTAATTCCTTTTTCGGAATTGTCATTAGCTGCTTCCTTGCATTTTCTTTTATCACATCAGCATCAAGAGTTTCATGCTGCAGTTGGAGGAGACTTTCTCCAAGTTGCGAATGATTACCCCAGTTTTCTAAAAAAAGGTCATAACTAAAGATGAGTCGTGGATCTACGGCTATGACCCTGAAATAAAAGCCCTGTCTTCTCAACAGTCAGTTCATGAGATAAGGGAGAATCCAATGAGGCAGCTTATGAACATTCCAATTTTCAAAAATATCAGCGGAGTCTTTTTTTGGAATGGTTGCTGCCTCATTGCATTCTCCTTTATCTCATCTACTGATCGTTGGGAAGACTGGGCTTTTATTTCAGCCAGAAGAGTCGTGGATCTACAGTCATAGATCCATGACTCTTCTCCAGTTCTGACCATTTTCAGAAAACCTGGGTAATCGTTTGTGACTTAGAGCAAGTCTCCTGAAACTGCAGCTTGAAATTCTTGACGTTGATAAGATAAAAGAGAATGTGACGAGGCATCTGATGACAATTCCACAAAGGGGCTTTGCTAATTGTTTGGAAAAGTGGAAGAGATGCTTGGATAAGTGTGTGAGTTCTCGGGGAATGCGTCGAAGATGATTAAAGCATCATTGTTCTAGGTAGGCTATTTTGCTCAAAATATTGCATGTCTGGATAGTTTCCAGCCTGACCTTGTGCATGCTGTAGGTTCTAATATTAAAATTATTTTTGAGCTGGAATATAGTCCAAGCCCCTTACTTTTCATATCAATATTGGGGAAAAAATGGGGCTAAACATATTCTACAAAATAGTGAATATAGGTCATTTAGTTTAATTACAATACAATAAAAAAATAAAATGACAGGTCAGATTACCCTTGTGGATTTACTTTATATTTTTGCAAACTTACTGTTTGTATTAATATGGTAATACTCTAGGGTATTCTTTTTCCAATCAACACAATTTCTGGTAATTCTATTTTTTCTTCATTGAGAACATAAGGTGCCCTAAGTATAAAAGTTAGTTTTCTATATTATTTTAGCTGTGGAAAAATAGATTTATATATATTGATGTATTGAATGTTATTGCACTTGCTAATAAAAATTTTCCTCTCATTGCAGGCAACCCTGTATATGGTCCAAAAATCAAAATGGTATATGATCTATTGAAGAAAATATGCGCCAACATATGTTTGCCATTTTTTGTGATTGAGTATTATTTTTATCAAATGAATATGAAAACAACTGTTGAATCATCTGATTTTTTCCTTGAAAGTTTATTTTCCCAAAGCAAAGAAAATCCTATTATATTATTTCAGGAAGTCTCAAAATTGATTATTCCTTCACGGTCAAGTGAGTGTAACTTCCCAATTTTGCTGTTTCGCTTGCTAGGTGTAGCAACTCTTCACTTTGCAATACTTTGCATCTTCTCCTCTACAATAGCACTTATCCATCACTTACGTTCCTGTGGTGCTCCGACAATGCTCAACTTAGCATATATATTTTGTATATTTTGGTTCAGTGTAACAAATGAAGCAGGTTCAATTAATCTTTGGGGGTTAGCAGTTGTGATCTCTGCATTTATTGACAAATTTATTCTCAGCCAAAATTCTGAACTGGGCTGGCGCCTTGGTGTACCTGTGCTGTTGGATGAACTCAGAATATTGAACTTGGTATTTTTTACAATATTTTCTGCAAAAGCCCTTACTGATTGATGTACAAGGTGTTAAATGTCCAAATGGGATAATAATGTGAATGCATTTGTAATTTTTTTCCTTAAGATTCATGTTATTAGGGTGAAAATCTAAAGATGTAATATATGTATTATATATGCATACTGTATATCCTCTAGCGTACTATTAATATTTTCATCTGGGGCAAAATAAGAATCAAAACATTTTAATTGGTGCAGATGGATAAATCTTTTTTGGTTGGAGATTAAAAGTTGTAATTTTGCCTGTCAGTTAAGTTTCATTTGGGACATTGCTTGTGCAGTTGTTAGAATATTTGAATTTATTATTGATTATTTTATTAATGCTTTTTTTGTATTGATTTTCCCCTACATATTTCTGTGGACTTCCTATACTGTCTTGATATTCTGTCATTGCATTTTGGAATTTTCTGTCTCATTATGCTCGTGATTAAATTCAGAGGATCCACAAAAGTGTGTCTGGTAAAGCTAAGGTAGAAGGTCAATTAATGAGATACAGAGGGAGTACCACCTGGGTGAGGAGCTTTTGGTTTTGATACCTTTCTTAACAAGGGATATCTCTAATATGGGTTATATTTAATATTAAAAAGTACATTTACAAGCCATGGATCTCTCTTCATACTCTTACTCATATCAATGTGTATATTCCTAAACTTATTTCCGTTTAGCTTAGAGCATAAATGAAGTTTATCTAATTGTGCAGAATGGTTCTTTGTAAAAAGCGGCCACTTCAATCCATACATAACCATTAAAATGAAATTCTTCTTTATGTGCTGACTTTGTCCTCTATTTTTAGTTTTGATTAGCATAAAGGTGGTGTTTACAGTCCTTTTAATGCCCCAATGGTACACTAGTGAGTACATATGTAATACTGATTGTATGTGATATAAAATTGTTGTATTTTTGTAAAAACAAGAGTAAATCTAAAATATCATGGTTGGTTTCTTACTTCAAATAGCATGCGTTGAAGGGTCTCCTCACATCTTGTCCTTGAGGGACTTTAGAGTTATTTTCCACATCTGTATCTTTCTTATTGTCTATTGTTATCATGGATGTATAGTTCGGAAGATAGATTGAATAGGAAATACTACAGCAAGAAACTCAAATGCTGGTTTGATAGGCGAGGGTAGAGTTCACAGTATACTAAATCCAATGGTTTGTAAAATTTACCTGTCATGCGAATAGAGGCTTCCTGTGCTCTCTGTAGTTTACTAGTAGTCGAAATGAAACCTGCGACAGATAGCTTTGATAAAGCTAGGGTTGTATAGAGCTCTCACCTGGATTCAAACCTGGTCCCTTGAGTCATTAACCCAGCTCTTTATGCACTGGACCACCATAGGGAATGAAGAAAATATGCGTAAAAGTGAGACCAAGGAGGGGATTGAGTGTGATTTAAAAGCGAACAGAGATAACTTATGGACTCCCTGAAATTAAAATCCCCAAAATGAAATTCCGTTTTAAAAGGAGTCTATTCTCAAATTGTGCTTCAGCGTGATATATCATAGATAAAATTATTCCCTCATTTCACATCATTTAATCTAGAAATTAAACTCCCAAATATCCAATAAATCCTAGCATATAATGTACCTAAGGTTAAATTATTCAATAGGATTTATTGAGGGAGGGATGTGGTCAGAGGACTGTCAGCTCTGTTTCAAAAGAAATTAGATCGGCAGCATTAGACTTGGCATAAGAATATTATGTAAACGAGGATACCTTAGTCTGAAGCATACTTGACGATGAGATAGAAAGGGCATTAATGGAAATGAAATCAAATAAGGCCATGGTGGTAGAATATATTTCCACAGAACTATTCAAAAGTTTATGAAAATGTGGGAGGAGTTTTTACGGACTAATTCATAGCATTTATAAGGGAGGGATCAGTGTTATTTCCTATTCCAAAAAAGGTTAAGGATGTATCATGTGAGGAATAAAGAACAATAAGTTTGATTTTGCTTGCAGCTTAAGTGGCTCCTATCATCGCTAAGGAGATGGAGAGCAGGGCAAGTGAACACTTAAGGGATGATCAGTTTGGATTCAGGAAGGGGAGAGGCACGTGTAGTGCCTCGGCAGTAATGAGGTCACTATTAGAAAGGAATCAGGATGTACTTGTCTGTTTCATGGACTCAGAAAAGACATTTGGTATAAGTTAATTGCGCAGGATTGATGAAAATGTTAAAGAATATAGGAGTGGTAGGATAGGGGGCATGTCAAAGTCTGTGCAGGTGTAAGTGGTAAATTGAAAAGTCCGGATTGGCGGTTGTTAGGAAGAGGGGTAAGACAGGGTTGTCCATTATGAACTGTGCTTTTCAATGCATTGAGGCAATTTTAAAAGAGGCATGGGAAGAACAGAAGGTAGCTATGAAAAGCAGTGGAGCATTCATAATAACAGACGTACGGATGAACAAGGTTTAAATTGTCAGTCAGCCAAGGGGAGGCAAACCCTGCTGAATTCATTGGAAGTTTAATGTGATAGGTATGAAATGAGAATATGTGTAAATAAAACAAAGGTCATGTAGTTTTCTAGGAAGATTAAATCTAAGCTGAATACTAAAATAGGAGTATGAAAACTAGATCAGGTGGAACAACTTACCTATGCTGGAAGTGTTTGGGACCAAAATGGTCAAAGTAGAAGGAAAAGTAAGGTGAAGAATTGTATTTGGCAAAGAAGCTCTCAAAATTTGTGGGAAAATGATGACGGAGACTCTGAGTAAGGATGTTAAGAAAAGTTTTATTCAAATTTTGATGTAGAGCATGATTTTCTACATCATGGAAACATGGTCATTAAAGCAGGATGATAGGCATAGATTGGAGGATTTTGAAATTTGAGTGGGGAGAAGGATGGAAAATGTGAAGTCTGAAAGAAAAACAAAAAAGGAAGTGTATGGTAGGGGAGGGAATAGAGATTTCAAGGCGTTTTTGTTTCGTGATGGAATGTTGAAGACTGTAATGAGAAGGGAAAATGTTGGGCAAATCAGGAAGGTGAAAGAATTAGATAGGCATGTTGGACAGAATGAAGGGAGGAAAGAAGTGTGCAGAATTGAAGAGGGGCTTTCCACAGTGCCCGATTTCAGGTTGTGCTTTTTGTTAGAAAAGGCAAGTAAATGTATTTTTGCACCATTGTTTAGGCTTTGTCTATCTAACACCTACCTTAACCAGTAAAATGCAAATAATAATAATTCAATTGACGTTTATTACACCTCAACTCATTTACTTAGGAGCAACAGAATAAGTTCAAAATAAACATTGCACAATACCAAATATGTTAGCTCTTCAATGGCAAAGTGAATCAATTCAATTTAATGCTTGATTTTCTTCATGCAATTAAGTTTAGCAAATTATAATGGAACTTACAACTTCAGTCATATATTTGATTTTTTCAGGTTAAACTTTGTGGAAATCCATTATCACTGAAGTAAAAAATACAAATGTATCTTTTCACAAAATTTTTAAGCGGTACCACTAGTTTCAATGCATCGGCGTCATCCTCAGGTACAAGGTAATACATTCCATGAACCTTCCTGAACACCTCCATTCTCAGACCATACCCGGCTCACCCGACGTCACTCACTGCCCCTGCCCCCTGAACCACCCCTTCCAACTTCAACCAATTCCAGCCACCTCTTTTCCCTCTTCACCTTCTCCATATATATGTAATCGACCTATACAGGGTGTGGCACTTTAATCCAGACAAAAAACCGTTTCCTCGAATACGTTCTCCTCGCCGGGTTAACAAAACCTTCCCCAGACTTCTCCGCAGCATTATACTTAGCCACAACATGGTAAACGGTTGATCTGAGGTACCAGAAGAATCGAACTATTTTTAATTTAACGCCTAACGCAAGCACTTTCCATAATAGCGGCTCTTCGATTGTACTGCGCACTTTTGCGTAATACCTCGGCCATTTTGAGGTTATGACTGTTTACTAGATGCCTAAAGCTTTCAAGAACGCCAATCGCGGCCTCCAGTGGAACTACGATATGGCGGGAAATTCAAATTGAAATTTGTCCGAATTTGAGCGCTGCACCCTGTATCTAAACTGGGAGAGGTCTCAGTCTAAGGGGCTAGTAAACAAAAATAGTATGGCAATGTAAATGCGGTGTTGGGAAGAGTTCCAGACCTTTTTAAGGGAAAGGTATTCGGAATGGGCAAGTGGTGGGCAGAATGTACGTAGAAGAAATCTGGAAGACATTTCAGGAGATATTGGAGGAGGGATTGAATAACTTTGTCCCGAAAACAATTCTCAAATAAAATACTGACCTAGAGTTCTACAAGGACAAAATCAGATTCTTGAAGAAAAAACTAAGGGTGATTCATAAGAAACGGAATGGCTGTAATTACAAAATATTAGTTCATGAATTCGAAAGAGAAAAGAAAATAGGCAAAGAAACTTTCCTACAAAACATAATCTCGAAAGATAATGGAAATAAATTTTACAAGTACCTGCGGAGGAGGATGACACGACAGCTATAAATAAAGAGGATGGTGCACTTATCGTAGGCGATAAGGACAAGGCTAATGGATTGCATAATTGGTATTCAAGTGTATTTAAGGGAATAAACAAAATTGATTGAGGGAAGTAAACAAATACAGATATACATGGATTCAAAACGAAAATGTAGACATGAGGAGAAACAAAAACTCTCCGGTATTGACAATCTTGTTTTTACATAGAAGGGGTTTCAAAGTAAAGCATTGTGAATGTTAATTTTTGCTTGTGTTTTTACTACATTATCAAAATGTAAATGTTTTAGAAGTGAAGTAGGTATATTTAAAATCCTCGGGACTATGTTTTATGCGTCTTACTGAAACTTGGTTAAATATTAGCTCAAATGACTCTGAATTATTTTATGACAGAAATTAAAAAGTGAGTAAAAAATATCCGAATGAAATATATGTAAAAGTATTAATGCATTAATGAGTCACGGAAGAAATGGAAATGCAAGAATGAAAATTAATACATTTTCGTTATTTGGTTTTTTTGTTTCCTTTTGACGGCCCACTTGATCAGTCTTCAGTTGAAATTCGGTCCCAAGTGAAGTTTCAAGAAGACTTTATGATATCAAATTCATTCTGAAGAATTAGGTGGTACTGGAGTTAATGTGTTAGATCTTTCTTCATCGGATTCAACATTCTGTCAGGTGAGAAATTATTCTAGTGAAATATATGATAGGATGTTGCGATCATGGTTATTTTCTTAATACTTAGGCTTAAGCTGTCTATGGCCATGTGCTCTTGTTTGATACGTTAATCAGGTTGTGGAATTTCTAGATCTCAAATAAATTCTAATACTTCTGTCAAAGTTAATTGTGTCGCTTCAACGTGCCAAGTTCCAATCGCCAGTATATCTTGATGCATTATATTACGATCTAACAATCTCCCGACATCTTAAAGTAATAATCTCTTGGCAACGGAACTACTTTAATTTACACATGAAGTAAGCATTTAGAAGATAGTATATTAAGTTAGTCGTAATACTTGACGCCGAACTGTTCTCCGATGTTTAATGCAATGTAACCGATGTATCAACTTTACATATCTACGTAAAGTCAAAATATAAGTAAGTATTAGCGGTTACTTTGCTGTATATGAAAAGTTTTTCATTCATCTAATTTGGCGTATTCGTTAAAACCGCCTATTGCAATCATGTCATCAAGGAAGCTTTCAACCTCTTCGAACAATTTGCCTCTCTACCTCATGATCGTCATGATAGCTATGGATTTTCTCAAGTTCAAGTAAACACCCTTCACCCCCTTCATGGTTAGTGATTATTGAAATGTGTTTTGAAGTTATTTATTTATTTTTTATCAACTACGTAAGTAACTAAATGAAATATAAACTCCTACTTAGACATAAGTATAATGTGATAGTTATTGACTTGGCTATTTGGTAGTTATTGACTTGATTACTATGTTAGAGAAATATGTGTTTTGTAGGTATAAGCATAGAGTAAACAACTGGTTACTATTTGGTCGGTAACCAATTATAAAGTAATGACTGACTTGGTAAGCACAATACCCTATGTTTACTGAGATTACGTAACAGTGCACAACACTCATTGAAGTGCTCATCATAGTTGGCCCCTCCATTTTAACATTTAAATGACCTGCCATGCATGGATATTTTTTCCATGATCACTCCTTGGGTTATTTTTATCATCTTTGTGTTGAAAAATAGTTTTGAGTGCTGGTCCATTCATTGTTTAATTTTTATTAGCAAAATCATACTTGTCGTCTGTGACTCCATTATCCTTGTCTTAATTTATGTAAGATTCTCAGCTCTGGAGCTTTTGTAAATGTTTCTGTTAAATTTCGATGTTATCTCTTGATTAGCCATGTGTTGGAAACATTAAATAGGGAATGACTTGATAACTTATATGATTGGCCATTAGTTAATAGAGTAAAGTTTGTTTGATTAGTTGTGAAAGCCTATAAAGAGTGAATCATGTATTTTTTAACGAGTGCTTAATAAATAATATAATCTTGATTCAAAATTTTTAAAATTATTTTTAGGTACAGATTGTGGTAGTCTCTTCTTGTTTAGAACTATTACAAAAAATAAAGACGCTATGTCTTCAGTAAGAATCACAAACCAGTATTAAGGGGAGGCTTGCAATGCCACAAGGATTTTCTTGTGCATATTTGACAAGAAAATATTCAATTTTTACTCAAAGTGATGGAAACAGATAAGATAAAGTTCAACCTGAAAGCTGTCATTGTAGAACCCCATATTCCCTTCCCCGTGATTTTTTAATTCTTAAATTCTGATTTCCCTCGAAAACCTGCTCTTAAAAAAGAAGTATTATTATGTGGTAAACTACCTGTTACAGCAGGTGTTCGATGGATGTAACTACTAAATAAATATTTAGTTTATGCTAATAGAGCACAACATCCTGCTCTACAACAAGCCCCTTTCGTCTATGTGTATTTCCTTCCTCCCTTCATCCTGTCCAATATCCCTTAACGATTCCTGCCCCTTCCTCGTTTGCCTAACATTTACCCCTCTATTTCAGTCTTCAATATACCACTGCTGATCAATACTCCATTCATTTTTCCTGCCTCCTTATGCTCTCTCCCAACAATCCACTCCCATCACCCACCATACCTAGCTCTTCCTCATTTGTTTTCCTTTTGGTCCATTTCACCTTTCCATCCTTCTCCACACCCATAGTTAAAAAGCCTCCAATCCACGTCTATCATCCTGATTCAGTGACCATGTTTCTGCACCATACATAACTATGCTCCATATGAAGGTTTTGATGAGCCTTTTCTTAATATCCTTACTCAACATCTCTGTCATCAATTCCCTTTTCCTTGTGAAAGCTATTTTGCCTGGTGCAGTTCTTCTTATATCCCTGCTCCTTTGACCATTTTGGTCCAAGACACTTCCAAGATGGGTAAGTTGTTCCACCTGCTCTAGTTTTTGCCCTCCTATTTTATTGTTGAGATTAGACCTTTTCTTTCTGAAGAACCACTTAACCTTTGTTTTACTTATATTGATTTTTATCCCATGTCTATCGCAATGAATTTCCGATTCACTTAGCAATGTTTGCAACCCCTTGATGACTGACAAAAAAGAGCTTGGTTATCAGAAAACCTAACTAATTTTTATCTCCAGTTCTTCCTATGCCTCTTTAATCATTTCCTCCACATATGTGTTGAACATCACTGGTGATAATGAACAACCCTGCCTTACACCACTTCCTAGCACTGCCCATCCTGACTCTCCGTTCCCCACTTGCACCTGAGCAGTCTGAGACCTGTACAGATTGTGAATTAGCCTCTTATCCCGCCCATCTATTCCTATTTTCTGCGATATACTCATTAGTTTTTCCCAATTCACTCTATCAAATGCCTTTTTGAAATCTAGGAAACAGGCAAATTTGTCCTGATTGTATTCTGTATTCCTCTCGATTAGTGAGCTCATTACTGCAATGGCATCATGTGTGCCTTTGCCCTTCATAAACCAAAACTGATCATCCCCCAAGTAATCATTTGCCCTGCTCTCTATCCTTTTGTTGATGATCTTTAGAACAACTTTACCTGCGTGGGAAATCAAACTTCATGCCCTGAAGTCCTCACATGATGTAGCCTTTACCTTTTTCAGAATAGAAATTGATTTCACATAGTCTTTCAGCCAGATTCCTTCCTCATAGATGCTTTGAATCAGTCCATATAGACTCTTCCTCCAACATTTTCCTAAACCGTTTTGTTGTTCTTCAGGAATTTTATTTACCTCCAAAGACTTATTTGATTTCATCTACTTCATTTCTCTTTCTGTCTTTGCTTGCTGGTCTAAGTTTTTTACCTTACAGTGCTTCTTTTTTTCTATTTGGATGCTATAACAGTCGACCTGTCAAAAGCCTTTGACAAAGTTGATCATGATCGCTCAATGCTTAAGATGGGCCCATTACCACAACACACAGATGGAAGAGTAATCTCATGGGTCAAAATTTTCATGGAAGGTTGAACACAAAGGGTGAAATTGGAAGTAGTGTATTCTGAAAAAATGAAGGTAGCATCAGGAGTTTCACAAGAAAGCGTACTTGGCCTGCCTTTGTTTTTAATCTTTATAAATGGTCTCCCGGACAATGTTAAATCTCAGATAAGACTTTTTGCGGACGGCTGCATTATCTATAGGAAAGTCGAGAATGACAGTGACCTCAATGTATGGTAAAAGGACGTTAATAAAATGGCATATTGGGTGACAAATAATTGGATGGATATTAATGTTAGCAAATGAAAATCCATTACTTTTAGTAACAAGGCAAATGGAACCAATAGTACAAATTCTCAGAAAATCTCATTCCTAGAATTGATAGCTGCAAACACTTCGGTGTATAGTTAACCAAGGATTTAGGGTGGGGGCTAAATGTGGAATACATTGTTAAGAAAGCTTTCAAAACCCTGCATTGGGTGATGAGAAACCTCAAAGGAGGCATTAGAGCAACTAAGGAAAAGGCGTGCAAGACCCGGGTAAGATCAGTTTGAGTGTGACTGAAATGTTAAAATCGCAAAGTAGAACAAAAATAAGCAGACTTTATGGAATATTCCGCATTCTGAAGGGAGAGAAAGCTTGGGCAGAGCTAAGGAAAGAGGTGGGAAATCAAATTTTTTAGGGAGGAATGATCACAAATTCAAGGTCAAATGCCGGGCACAAAGAGCAAAGAAAAATATTTTCATTTCTAAGTAAATCAATTGTTGATTGAAGCAGTTTACCTGCAAAACTATTCAAGCCCTTTCCTAACAGGGTTAATACTTGGAAGAAAAGATGCAAACAATTTATAAATAATTTGATTGATGTTTTGTTTAAAATTGTATGCAAAAGCTTGGTTTTGATTTTTTTCTTTGTTGATTAGGAAGCGGATGTTAATGAGATGCGGATTTTCTTTTTTTGTGTCAGGGATTGGTGTTTGGAAGTTTCCTTTAAGTGTGTTTTTTCTGACTGATTTTATTTATTATCTATTGTGATATTGATTGGATTTGAGATGTCATGTTATTTTTCCAAGGCAAGTTTGTTTGTAATACTTGGAACTTGTGGGCCACCTGACATTGTATTTCTGCACATATGAGTTTTAATAGTAATAATAATAATAATAATAACTATACTGAAAATGTAGGACAAAATTTATCCACCCAAAATATTAATTCCTTTTGGGGAATTTTTGACATGAATTCAGCGAGTGAATTCATTCATTGATGATCACAAAGGAATTGATATAGTTAAGACTTAAATAACAAGAGCTTATCTATTTCCCTTCATTTTTGCAATAGTTCTTTCTAGAATTTCACACCAGCATATCCAGGGTTCTTGGCAAATATGGATAAGTTGTAAGCAGTTTTTGTAAAGTCATTACAACCTCTTGTGCTATTCTTATGCACATCAGCATTGATTTTCAGAGTGACTATGGTTTTGTTTTGCTGCACAAAGGGAAGTATGGAAACAGGGAAGAGTTAGGATGTTGAATCTTTTTCAGTAAGGACTACAAGATAGTAAAAGCATGTCATGGCATATTACTACAATGATTGTGTTACATATGATTGTGTTAACTGCTTCATTAACACAATTCCCCCAATATTCTCCAATCTTTATTCTTAAGGCAGTAGCGTATTAATAAATTAAAATGGCCTGGTTCCTTTCAAAATTGAAGGAATTTTTGCAAAAGTCGATTCCTTTCATATATTTCAAGCAAACAGTATGCACGTATTTCTTCAATGTTTACGAGGGTAATCCGAGAAGTACCTGACTCAACAGAGAAAACGCAAAAATTTTGGAAAAAATGTATTTATTTTTCAACATAATCTCCTTTCAGTTCTGTACACTTTTCCCAGCAATGTTCAATAAGTTTGATAAACTTTTCAAAGTAATAACTGTTTTGCTCCTCAAAATAAGCATTAACTGCCGGCATCACTTCTTCACGGTTGGAAAATCTTTGACCACCAAGCCATTTTTTCAAGTTGGCGAGCAGAAAATAATCAAAGGGGGCTAAATCTGGCCAATAGGGTGCATGAGGTAGTAATTCAAACTTTAATTCATGAACTTTGGCCATTCCAATAATGGGTTTTTGCGCTGATCTATTGTCTTGATGAAAGAACCCTTTCTTCTCAGCAAAATGCGGCCGCTTTCGCTTGTTTTCTTCGCTCAAACATTGCAATTTAGTGTCAATTGTTTTGATTGTTCTTTTGTCACAGGTGTGAAGTAATGGACCCATGTTTCATCCATGGTTATGAAACCGTGCAAAAATTCTGCTTTATAGCTGTGAAACTTTGCTAAACACTCAATTGAAATATTTTCACGACACTGGTTTTGCTCAAGTGTGACCAAACGTGGCACCCATCTTGCACACAGCTTTCTCATGTCCAAATTTTCAGTTAATATGCAATGTACTGCACTTTTTGAAATGTCTATGTATGCTAGCTCGCGCAATTTCAGTCGATGACCATCCAGGGTCACTTTGTGGATTTTCTTCACTGTTTCTGAGCCATCTGATTCGATCGACCAATACAATGCTCATTTTGACGGCTCATACAGATTCATTTAAACTCTGCTACCCAATATTTTACTGTTGTGAACAAAGAAGTAGATTCATCCAGAGTAGAATCCAGTTCAGCTTTTATAATGGTTTGGCTTAGGCCTTTCAAATAAAAGTATTATAAATAAGTAATTTTCTTCATTTTCACAAATTCACTGAAAAAGTTCACTATTGATGGCTGTTAAACAAATACTAAACAACACGGCATCTTCAAACTTGAACATATGCTTTATAGATTGCATACTTTCTAATACAGTGATATTTTTCAAACAACTACCACCATCTCTAGTTCCGGCCGGGTACTTTTGGGACTACCCTAGTATAATTGTAGCATCGGTCACCCAAGGTTTCTTTTTCCTTTCAACTCCTACTTTTGCAATCAGTTCCTTAACTCTGTTTGTGATGTTTTTTATTTTTTTGTCCAATTTTCCTCTTCCATTAATTTAGCCTTACTTTTCTCTCTACAAAATTGTTTACTTCCTCTCTAAAGATGATCTGTTCTTCCCATTTCTTTTGTTTTACCTTTATTCAGTTTGTTTCCTTCCTGTCATTTTTATTTAATTCAGTGCAATGTTCAACTCTGGCACTATCAAAATGTGATTGTTTCCTATATTGCCTCCTGGTAGCCGCATGATTTTATCCCCCTTTTCTGTAATTATGTTTTAATTTAATCTTCTGTATTCGTCCCTTGGAGAATTCCCATTCATCGTCTTATTCAGTGATTTTAAAACTACTATCATCTTCAGAAAAATAAATACTTGGTTATTCCACTTATATTTTTATTAAACACGACCCGGGTTTTGACTTACAAAATCATCATCAGGTAAAGTACAGAAAGACACAGAGCTTTATATAGTAGACAGAGAAGAGAAGGGGGAGGTGCTTCAGAGGTGGGAGGAGTGGAAAGAGAAGGTAACCTGTTATGCATGTTTGGGGGGAGGGGAGGAAGGCGGTTGGGTATGGCGTCCGGGTGGGAGAGGTCAGTTGGGTAGGGCGTCAGGGGGGGGGGGAGAAGGGCTGTGGAACAGAGGGAGGTCCAGAAGGGGGGAATGGGAGGAATAAGTTAGGTCATTAACAATACCCCTATGATGACTGTTCTTTGAAATTTCCAACCGTTCCAAGGCATCTAATCTTAAGCCTTTTTTTCTCTATATGTAAAATTTTAGGGACAAAGTCGCTGGAGTGGTTATTTTCTAAAAGTTGTTGCGCAAAATGGAAGAAATATTTCCGTTTTTAAAACAGGGGTAATGTTTCTTCACATGGTCACTGAATTTCCTCCCGGTTTGCCCAATGTAGGAGGCTGAGCACTCAGAGCACAATTGATACTCCACTCCTTTCCATTTTGGGAATTTGGTCTTTGCAGTTAGATAAAAGGTTCCCTAAGTTTGCTCCATTATAGAAGGCTGGTTTAATCTTGTTTTCTGCAAAAGATCTGGTGACTTTCCAGGATAAATTTCCCAGAAAGAGAATTCTTTTCCACTTCAAGACATCTTTTTTGGGGGTTGATTCGAAAATTGATTTGACCACTATTTTCTCTAATTTTTTTAAATTTGGGACAATCCTTTCTCCAAAAGTAATATTTCATCTGGAAGAAACTTGTGAGCTGTTAAATTTAATAATCTTTCACCAAAGGAATGGGGTGCTGGGACTGAATAGACTCTCTGCTTTAGGGGGACAGCTTCACATTGTGCACTAAACAAATTATTTAACTTCCAGGAAATAGTTGATCTTTTCTCAAAGTCTATTAGACTGGACCTATGCCTGATCTCATCATCGAAACATAACCACTCGGTCCACTGTAGACTATGCGTGAGTTCAATGTGGAGGAGGAGTAGGTTGTGAGAGAGGGCGTCTCTCTTTACATACCATTCAAGGAGTTCCCTTTTTAGCCATGCTCTCTTGCCTGCTTCTACGGCGTGTTTTCCGGAGGATGACCAGGTCTTCTTACTTCTAAGTTGGATGTATCTCAGGAAGACTCCATGGGTGATGCACTGACTATTGAAGATGATGTTCAGGGATGCGATGCGGAACTTGATTGAAAGTCTTCTGTACCATATTGCCTTATCAGCGATACATGCACACTTGATGAGCAGAATGGTTTCAGGTGTCACTTTGTGGAAGGGATTCGTTTCAGAAAAATAATCTTGTTATAATACTCCTCAAGCCTCTTTGCTCCTCCATTTCTCTTTCTCCCTCTCCCACTACCCGTCCAGGCTTCCCTTACCACTGTGCAGAAGTCATTCCCTTCTTCCAAGTCCTATATCATCTGGTGCCTTTCTCTCTCCTATCATTAGCTATATATTCCTGTATAAAAAATTTTTAATTCTAATTAAAATTAAATAAAATAAATGGATGCTAATGGGATATTAGGTCTTACAAATTTAATTTCATTTTTCAGTGAGTGATAATTGAAATACTCAAGGAAAAATATCTTATTGAGTGCCATAAGTTGATCTGGTTTTCAAGAATTTGCTTAGCAGAACAAATCTCAGTTTTGAAAATTGATGATGGAATGTACAAATAATTTTTTTTATGCAAAAGAGTATCATAAGCTATGGGGCTCAGCTCAGCTTGGCCTGAAGCGGACTATATATGCCGAGGATGAATTACAAAAGAAAGGAGTTTTTGAGGATTGGCAGAAGGAGTACAAGGTATTAGGGAGCTTTTACCTCCAATATGTTATAGCCATCAATAAACTAGGTGAATGTTATGATCAAATTATTCATCCCCAAAAAAGGATAATTATAAGAAAACTATTGGATGCATGTCTGTGTCGATTTCTTGAGGTCAAGCATCGCATGGTGCAATTAAGTATGGATGACATTAATTTACTTGATCGAGCATGCATAAATGAAAAACTAATTCCATTTGATACAGAGATTAACATCCCTTCCTATTTTAGAAGAGAGAAGAAATATGAAAGAAAAGATCTGAAGCATTTGTTGGAAAAATATTTAAGAGGTGTAGATAATGATCTCCCAGTAGCTGATCCTAACATAATGACTTTTACTAGAGCAATTTTAATCATTCAGAAGCATGAAAGAGTTAGACAGGCCCAAAAGAAGTACGACAATTTCCACAGGCTAATGAAACTACGGCAAATGGGGAAGTATCCATCACTTGCTCAGGATGATGGGAGCATTCTTACTAGAGCTGCTATTATCATTCAGAAGACCTGGAGAGGGTACAAATGTAGAAAGTCATACCTGAAGAGGAAAATTGAGGAAATGGTGATTATGGGAATGGTTCCACCTTTGGAGTATAATACTCATACTCACAAAGCAAATCATGAGATGAGGGTTGACCGTCATCAAATTCAGAGACAACGAGCAGCAAGGTTCCTCCAGGTAATACCTGGAGATAAACCACGTCAGATATTGAGGAAAAGAAGAAGGATGCTTACCAAACTCAGAAATAGAGACAGGGATTGGTACTATAGAAATGTTTTGTTTAGGCGGCGGCCCAGTTTCACTGAATTCAATGAAGAACATCCCCCTGCCAATGGTAGAATAGAGAAAAAACTGGGAGAGAAGCGCTTTATACCCAGGAAATCTAAGGTACCGCCAGTTCCAAAGAAAAAGAAGAAGAAAGGCGAGAAAGTAGAAAATTCACCAGAAAAGAAAAAACAGGAAAATGAAGGCCCATTGGAACGACCCGTCCTTCGTAAGCAGCTCATATGGGAAGCTCAAGAATACAAGAAATTATGGCAAAGCAGAGATGAATCTTGTAATTTCTTGCAGCTTCACAACATGGATCCCATACGAAAGAGAAATTTCAAGGAGCTGAAAAGAGATGTGAGGAAGATAATGAATGAATTAATGCTCTTGGAACTTCAGCGCCTGCAGGCTGCCATTAAGGAATATCACTTGAAGAGGAAGAAGGGTAAAAAGAATGGTAAAAAGAAAGGTGGAAAGAAGAAGAAAAAGAAGGGAAAGAAGGGTGGGAAAAAGAAAAAGAGAGGGCAAGTTGACCTCACTGGTGATCGAACTTTTGAGTCTTTGTTTGAAGAGTTGGTGGCGAATGGCGTCATTAGGAGATATCCTGAGACAAATTTATTCTCATTCACTGGGGAATTATCTTTATGTGGCCAAGATGTAGAAAGTCTAGGCAAACCAGTTGATGCTTCACTTGGTGATGTAAGGAAGTTAATCAAAGAATATTGTATTATTCCATTGGGTTCTGAATTTGTTCATATGCATGCTCCATTTGTTAAGTCCTTGCTTATTGCAGGACCACATGAAACAGGGAAGCACCTAATTTTGAATGCAATCTGTACTGAACTGGATGCTTTTTTGTTTGACATTACCAATGAGAACATTGCTGAAAAATATCCAGATAAAGAATCATTAAAAATGTTAGTTCATCTTGTGACAAAAATGTCAAGAATATTACAGCCATCAATTATATTTTATGACAATGCAGAAAAAGCCTTCATTAAAAAAGTCCCAAAAAGTGATACCTCTAATCCGCGGAGACTAGGGAAAATATTACCAAAAATTACTAAAGGTATAAAACCAATAGATCGTGTGATGCTCATTGGGATTTCTGAAAGACCATTTGATGCCAAGCAGAAAGGCCTGAATAAAACTTTTCAAAAGTTTATTTATGTACCACGGCCAAAGTATGCCACATTGTGCCAACATTGGAATGATATCCTTTATGATTATGGACGTCTTAATAATGGATTTGACTATCACACCATGGCCAAAATTTCTGATGGATATAACTTAGCATCTATTTCAAGAGTGATAGGAAATCATTTAACGTGCATGAGATTGCTCACTGTTGGGTTTAAAAAACTACATCATGATGAATTTTTCATGAATCTCTCTGAGGAAGTTGCTGTTTATAATGAGGGAGAGGCAAAATTTTTAAACTGGCTTGCAAAGTGCCCTTTAGGTAAGAAAAAGCATAAATATTTGAAAGCAATTGAAGAATTGAATGTCCAGAAAGACAAGAAAAAGTAAGGTAAATATGAACGCTGATTGTTTATATTTTTTGCAAGAAATATCCCCATATAATCCAAAACTGATAGCAAATGGAGATTTGATCAATCTTATGCAATGCTCAAATGGAAAATTTATCCCAGAATAATTTTTTGGATTGTACTTATGCTTTATTGGAGTCTGGGTTTTGTTGCGTGTGTAAAATAATGACCTTATATCTTTGAGTATGACTCCAGAACTTTCTTGCATTGCCAGATCTGTGAAAATGTAAATTTGACATAATTAAGATTCAAAATGATGTGGGTTTGATGGATGAATAAATCAGTGTACATCTAATTAGAATTGAACTGCTTTTCTTTATACTCATAGAGAGTACATATTGCCAAGTTTTATGTCTTGTAGAATTGATTTCTAAGGCCTCTAGTTTGATCAGCAGACTATTTCTTTATGTATGAACCTTAATAGATTAGTTTTCACTTTACCTTTTCAAAACAAATTGCAAGTGGCTTGTTCTGACCTGAAAATATGCACACACAATTGTATTACTGAACTGAAGTCAAGAATACCAATGTATCTTTCCACAACATTTTTATTCTGTAAAACTAGTTTCGCTGCATTAGCGTCATCCTCAGATACAAAGTTACACGTACATTGGTTTTATATATAGATGGTGGAGGTAAAGAGGGGAAAGAGGTGGCTGGAATTGGTTGAAGTTGGACGGGGTGGTTGAGGGGGCAGGGGCAGTGGGTGTCAGGTGAGCAGGGTAAGGTCCGAGAATGGAGGTGCTCAGGAAGGTTCATGGTATGTGTTACCTTTTACCTGAGGATGACGCCGATGCGTTGTGGATTAAAAAATTTAGTGAAAAGATACATTCGTATTTTTTACTTCATTGATAATGGATTTCCACAAAGTTTAGCTTGAAAACATCAAATATATGACTGAAGTTGTAAGTTCCACTTTGTTAAACTTAATTGCATGAAGGAAATCAAGCATTAAATTGAATTGATTCTAGTTCTTTTTTCCATAGAAGAGCCAATCTTTTTGGCATGGTGCAATGCTTATTTTTAACTAATGCTGTAGCTCCTAAGGAAATGAGTTGAGGTTTAATAAACGTCAATTGAATTATTATTATTTGCATTCTACTGGTTAAGGTAGGTGTTAGATAGACACAGCCTAAACAATGGTGCAAAAATATATTTACTTGCCTTTTCTAACAAAAAGCACAACCTGAAATCGGGCACTGCGGAAAGCCCCTCTTCGATTCTGCACACTTCTTTCCTCCCTTCATTCTGTCCAACATGCCTATCCAATTCTTTCACCTTCCTGGATTGCCCAACATTTTCCCCTCTCATCACAGTCTTCAACATTTCATCATGAAACAAGAACGCCCTGATCATTTTTCCTGCTTCTTTTGACTTCTTCCAACAATTCCCTCCCTCCTTCCCCACCATACCTAGCACTTCCTTTTTTGTTTCTCCACTCTCAAGCTTCAAAATCCTCCAATCTATGCCTATCATCCTGCTTTGATAACCTTGTTTCTGTGATGTGGAAAACCATGCTTTTAATCAAAATTTGAATAAACCTTTTCTTAACATCCTTACTCAAAGTCTCTGTCATCGATTCCCCCACCTTTTGAAACCTTCTTTGCCTAATGCAATTCTTCACCTTATTTTTCCTTACTACTTTGACCATTTTGGTTCCAAACAGTTCCCAAATGAAAATAGATCAGCGACATCAGACTTAGGAAAAGAACATGATGTAGATAAGGACAGCTAAGGCCCAGGCATACTCGATGATGAGATAGAAAGGGCAATAAGGGAGATGAAATCAAGTAAGACCATAGGGGTAGAACACATTTCGGCGGAACTATATAAAGGTTTAGGAAAATGTGGGAGTTTTTATGGACTAATTCATAGCACTTATAAGGGAGAGACTTGGCCAGAAGACTCTGCCAGATCAGTGTTACTTACTATTCCGAAAGAATACAATGAGGATGTATTTGAATTCTATGGTCTCGGGCTCAACTTTGTGGAGGTTCATGTTGTTTAAATGAATATACTTTGTAACTTCCACACAATTTTTATTCGTACTACCGGTTTCAACGCAACGGCATCATCATCAGGTACCTCATCAGTACCTGATGATGACGCCGTTGCGTTGAAACCGGTAGTACGAATAAAAATTGTGTGGAAGTTACAAAGTATATTCATTTAAACGAGGATGTATTTGTCTGTTTCGTGGATTTTGAAAAGGCATTTGATAGAAGTTAATTGGGCAGGATTAATGAATGTGTTGCAGAATATAGGAGTACACTGGCATAACAGGGGGGTAATCTGCACAAGTTAAACTCAGCACAGGTATGAGTAGTAGATTGAAGAGTCAGGATGGGCAGTTGTTATGAAGAGGTGTTTAGGCAGGGTTGTCCGTTATCATCGGTGCTTTTCAATTTATATGTGGAGGAAATGATTAAAGAGGCATGGGTAGAACTCAGGAAAAAGAACTTCCACATCATCTACAAAATGCCATCCACATCACATACAATTAATATTTTAATAAGTACAATAGTATCAATGAAGTTTATCACCCAGTGGATGCTTTACAATTATTCTTAAAACTCCTAAAATTGGAAGGAAAGGGCTCAAACAAACCTCCAGGCCGCTGGTTCTAGTCAACAATAGTTCTGTTTAAAAAAAGAGTATTTATTCTTATTTGTTTTTTGCGTTTTCATTTTTATTTTAAAACTGTGGTCTTTTTTCTCATAAAGTTTGGCTTTTCTACCTCATTCCATAAATCTTCGCACGCTTTATCATTTTTAACAATTCTATGCATTGCGCCTAACCTGCTCCTTTTTCTTCTATTTTTCAAACTATCCCATTTCAGTATATCCAACATTTCTGTGACACTATCTCTTCTTTTGTACCTACCGAGTACATCTGCCATTCTTTGAACTTTTTCTATCTTTTTAATATGTCCCACCTTATATTGATCCCATACTATGGACAAGTATTCTAGGATGGGGCTAACCAGTACCTTATATGCTTTTTCTTTTGTGGCTACGCTACTTCCTTTTAAATTTCTCATTACCCAATGCAGTACTTTAAATACCTTCCATTTCATATTATCCATTTGAACTCCTCACCCAAGATCCCTAATTAAGTAAATGCCTAAATATTTTCAATGACTGCTCCATGGGATTCTTTCTCCAAAGTCGGTGTAAATTTCCTTTTCTGCATTATTTTTATTTGAAAAATTTATATGCTTACTCTTACTAAAATTAATGCCCATATTATTATTTGTAACCCAGTCACCAAGGTGATCGATGTCATTTTGTAGTATTACGTGGTCATTTACATGCTCTACCCATCTGTACATAATGCAGTCGTCAGCAAAGAGTCTTAAATGGGAATGAAAATGTTGGGAATAATAATAAATGTAAATTTTGGAAATAATAAATAATATTTGGGAATGTAAAAATTTGTTTCACCTGCTCTAGTTTTTGCCCTTCTATGTTAGCATTTAGCTTAGCTTTACTCTTCCTTGAAAACTACTTTGTTTTATTTACATTTATTCTTATCCCATACCTTATCATACTAACCTACCGATGCACTCACCAGAGTTTGTAACTCCTTGGCCATTAGGAAACCTGGCTGATGTTATGAATTCCCCTCCAGCTTTCTTACCTACATTTCTTACTATGCCTCTTTAATCATTTCCTCCACGTATAAATTGAAAAGCACCGATGATAACGGACAACCCTGCCTTAACACCTCTTCCTAATAACTACCCATCCTGACTCTTCAATCTACTACTCATACCTGCGCTGAGTTTAACTTGTGCAGATTACCCCCCTTTTATGTCAGTGTACTCCTATATTCTGCAACACATTCATTAATCCTGCCCGATTACCCTTTTTCTGTAGGCTTTCCATATTCTCACACTGCATGTTCCACCACACTTGTTTCATCCTATTTGTTTCGCACCTCAGTTTATAATGGACTCTTTATACTTCCGTCTACCTCATTCGGTGTTGATAGTTTTCCATTTCCATCTCTCGTCCATTTTTCTAATTATCTCGTCCATAATCCATGATTTCCTTGCCTTTTCTCATTTACTATTCGCATAGTTTCTTTTGCGGCTTTCAATGTACCTTCTTTGATATGTTTCCATTTTTCCTCTATAGTACCCAGCTCTTATCCCTCCCTCATGATTTTCTCTGCAGCCTGCTGGTACTCTTTCCTTTTCGATCCTGCTTCTACGTTCCATATTCATTAATGGGATAAATACCATAATATTTTTTAGAGTCCTTAGGGATAATGGTTTAAAGAGGAATGTATAACTATTATGGAAATCTATAATTTCATATATTTCCACATGCTCCTATTCTGCTATGAGAAATCAGTTTACGTTAAGTCGAAGCGCTTGACTGTTGAAGAAATGGAAATGTCAGATTCTCTGCCATTGAACGTGATTATTAACATTTGGCCAGGATTCTGAGATTAACATTATTATGGTATGGATGAATGTTTTTCCGCCTCCTCATCTTCTTAGTCTCTTTCGGCTCGATAAAATTCTTATCCTTTCATTTCTCTGTCAAAGAGGTTTTCCATCTCGTTCATGAATGCTCCCATTTTAACTTTCTTCAACCCCGCCTTCCGCGACGTTTGAAACCAAAACCTCAGAATTCTCCGCTGCCACTTGAGTGATATTTCTTCGAGATTATTCAGTCGAGATCATAAACGCTAATTAAGTCGGAGCCCCTTTTGTCTTTCCCTTCCCCTTAGGATTCACCCTAT
Organism: Hetaerina americana; assembly: GCF_022747635.1. Taxonomy (NCBI): domain Eukaryota; kingdom Metazoa; phylum Arthropoda; class Insecta; order Odonata; family Calopterygidae; genus Hetaerina; species Hetaerina americana. The sequence goes on from NW_027287538.1 coordinate 30,617,155, forward strand.
TCATTCTCCCTGGGCCACCTTTTTTATTTCCTTTCAAAGGCTTGGTGCGGGCCTTTACCCATGACCGCTTCCATTTCGGCCTCATCTCATCCCTTCTCCCGAAACATAGCCGAGGATCACGAAGCTGACGTCGGACTGGGGATGCCTATTTGCCATTTGCCTTCTGCGGGGAAAGGTAAGTGGACTGGTTTCCCTTTTGTGATTCTCTCTCCGGATCCTCCATCCGTTCCTTAACGCCGGTATGGATATCAGGAACGTTTTCGGATTCTCTTTTTTTTGTTTTTGGGCAAACTGACGGAAGCTTTTAAAAGTGTGCGGAATCGGGCCTTCATCTTTCGCGAGCCCTCTGTGCACGCTCGCGCGTTGTAATTTATTTTTGGATTGGAATTCAATTACCTTTTCAACAGCGACCTCCTTTATTTTACAATTGAAGAAAATACTTCTATTTTTTCCGAATTGGAGTAACTCCGCTTTTTTTAAATGTAAAAGTTACGAAAGTTCAGGAAGCATCTGGATCATTGTGCGTGGAACCTTCGAATGGCCGCCTTTGACCGAACTGAGAGTATTGTTGCGTCTATGTAGTGAATTCACAGGGTGTGCAGCAGTAATTGAAGGCTGGGGAAAAGGAATGTGGGTGAGAAGTCGGCGGAGGTTAGGATTGTCTTTTTGGCATAGGTAGAAAATTTTGATGAGAGGTTTCCGGTTCCTAAGCCGGTCTCATCCAAAGTCTTCGCGTTTTGCGTGCAACGAATGGCAAGGTTGACAATATGACCGTCGTTGATGGTCTAATCAGTTCAAGGGGGCTCTTACGAACTAGCGAGTGGAGTCACTCCGTCAGGCGGAGTTTACTGAAGCCGCACTTTGAAACTCCGCCTGCTGTTATTACAAGTGAGCGGGCCGGAGTCTCACCGCCGTCACTGTTTACTTTAGGGGTCGGAGTTTTATTAGTAATCGGAAGCTTCGTGTGTATGAAAATCATCGCGTTCATATGGTCTAAAAATGGCATCAGCCATTGGTGATTAGCCGTTCAATTTGCAGGTGATATATTGGAATTTCTCAAGAAAGAGGTTCATGCATATTTATTATTTATGACAGCAAATATCAATTTAATATGTATTAAATTATTGATTAACGGATGCGGATGAGAAGAGAGTAAAATGCATCGATTTCCTAGACGAGAAAATGTCGACTATCATTCATTTTCAGACGAAAGAACCTAGTAAGGTAAAGTGAACTGTTATCCTGCAGTAGCAGTTGTCACTTTAATGGTTCATCATATGAATTTCAGCGAAAAGATTTTCTCTGGAGAATATATGTCGTGTTATTGAAGCTTCTCTACTGACACGATGGTCCGCTGATGCCCGTGAATCAATGAATTTATGGTTATTTTTAATGCAAAATTATAGTGTTTAACGCACTTATAAGCCCAAATTTAATTATTTTAATCCGCCAGGTGAAGATCGCCAATGTAAACAAAATGCTGCCATATTGAAACTACACTCAGGCGTAGTGACAAAGGCAGGGTACCTGTCCTGGTTATCACTCCGCCCCGTTAGCGTGGTATCAATCTACCAGAAAAACGTTCGTAATAGCTTTGGAAGGAGAGACTCACTTCCGGCGGGGTAATACCGCCCGGCAGAGTCACCCTGACTTTCGTAATCGCTCCAGGTGGTACGACTCTTTTCGAACGGTATCATACCGCCGACAGGTAAACTACGCCAGCGGTGTGCGTTTCGTAATAACCCCCAAGACGGGCGGCACCCCTTCCACCCTCCTGAGATAAATGTTGAAAGCCAGCGGTTCTCGGCGATATACTTGGGGTCGGACTTAAGTGGTTGTGGGGGAGGGAGTCAACTGGCTATCATTTACCTCCCCCCGAGTCAAAGCCACGGAATTTACTTCCTTATTAATGGATGGGTATTGTTGTTATGAGGGTGAAGCATTTTATTCACACTCTGTACTATATTTATTTTGTCTTGTTGAAGTGAATGAAAGCGTTTCTTTAATCCAAATTGTTGTTAGTTATTAGCAGCTCCTGCGACATGTAATTGCTGTGAATTGGAGATATTATATCCTAAAATGACCTGGTGCACAGAAAAACTTTTGTCCAAAAGTGATTTCGTTGGTTTAACTAATTATTAGATAATAAAAAGGAGTAATATTTATTCCTGAGATTAATGCTGTTAATAACGAGTAATTCTTGATTCATTGGCAATAGCAACGTATTAGTGCTAACCAGATGAGTAGAACTTAGGACGTCTTTCGTTATATATATTGTTTATATTTACCGCATAGAACTTGAGAAATATCCCACGGTGTAGAAAAAATTCAATTTTTTTTAAATTTTGTAACTTAAGTCTAATACAAGTGGAAAAATTATTTATTAATTGGTAGCAAAGGCGTTTCACCAATATCTACGATATTTGGTCAAATATCTTTAATTTATTTTAATTATTAACGTTTCATTGAGACCGATAATCACGTTGACCATTTGAAATTCTAAAAATAAATTATTCTTCAGAAAAATTCTTAGCTCTACTGGTCAGATTTAAGATCTCTGGTTTTAGAAAATAATTTTAAGCACGAGGATAGTTTTTGAAAAATTCTTTATCACTCCTCTAAATTTATTTGTCTTTTCGCGAATTCCGTTGAGGTACATCGGTGACCGCAGTGGGATATTCGGATCTGAATGTGTAGCGATGCAGATGAAGTGTATCAGGGTCGGACGTGGGCCTTCCGGGCCTCGTGGTCAACAAACCCATCTCGACGTCCATTGCCCCGAGGCCGCCTTGCCTGAATAATGGCCTCTTGTCTCCTGTTGGGGAATCGAGATCATCCACGCGTGGGGAGGCAATCGGCAGGAAGGCAGACTGGTAGACAACGGGGCGTGCTCCCTGTTTTTTTTAGTTCATAAAACCTGGCATATTTTTGGTTTTGCAAGTGCGAACTTGCTTGCGAAGGACTACTCAGTTAGTCCAATTGCGTTTTTGGATGTCTTAAAATATAAAACATGTTTGGTTGCCAGCGTGATCAATGCAATTTTCCTGTTAAGGATTTCTGCAGTATATCTACATCCCACGTTGGATTGGTTGTAAATTTGAATGATAGATCGATTTTGGGTCTGCGTAGGGTTTAAAGCTGTCGATCATATTAAAATATTCATTCACGTATTGATTGCGTTATCTTAAAGTTTAGCTCTCCGCGCGTCAGATTGTTAAAGAGGATAGCATCACGGAATGTGTTGCGTTTGGTCTAAGTGATTTTTTAGCGCAGGATTTTAGATTTTATCCTGAAGAACTTTACGGAGGGATGGAAACTGTACGTATTCAGAATTCGAACAGTTGAGGAGCATATCAAATCTTCCCTAAGTGTCAGTGTTGGGCTCGTCGTTTCCCAGGGGTGGAAGGCTATGCGCTATCGGAAGCGTGTTATACCTGTAGGTAAGGATGCTTTTGGAATGACAGTTAAAAACCGATTTATGCCGGGTTGGTTTTTAAATGATCTTGAATGTACCAAGTAGCCTTGAAAATTATAATATGCCGAGTGAAGTGCAGTTTCACTTTGTTACATTGGATTGTAATACTTCTGGCGTAGCAACAATTCGCCGAGTGTGATATAAACTAAACTAAAAAGCTTGTGTCAAAAACTAAACGAGATGTTTGGAAATATTTTATTTGCCGAACTATTTTGTCGAGTGTCTGCTTTCTAATGAAGTTTTTTGTCTTTATGAGAAATAGTTGTGCATATTTGATGTCATCGCTACACATCTACTTTTTTTAGAGTGCTAAAGATTGCGTACTGATTCTCTGCAGCAGAAAAATGCAATGCTTTGGAAAATCAATATTTTTTTCCATTCCAATAAACTGTTGTTTTAGGTAAGGTGTTTGTGTCAATTTTTCATTCCCATGCTTTTTGTCAGCTTAGCGCAAAGACTCTTGAAAACTGTTGCCTTCATTACTTGCAAGATATCGATGCATTTACAAGATACTTTCCACGGCGTCAGGTTAAAAAAAATATTAATTAGTTGTAAGCTTAGGAAATTAGTCTGAAGAACCTTAGAAATTAATTACATTTCCGTTCAAATAAAGACGATTGTAATCGAGGGACATGGAAACAAAATTCAGCAATTTTTATTTCAACGATGGATTGAAAAAGATAGATTGAAATACTGTCAAATAGATAGATTAGTCATACACTATCAAGTTTGAATGAGAATACTCCGAATGAAACCAAAAATCCAAGCAAAAAGAGGAAATGAATGATTCCTACTTCGTAAATCTATGAAATCTAAACTACTTATTACAAATAATGTCTCGCACAAATAAATTAGACGAATAAAAACTATTTCATTTTGAAATTAAAATACCTAAAAACGTGTACGAAAATCAATTCGTTTAAATTTTAACATTTTTACTGTCGAAAGGTCAAATAAAATTGTCAAGAGTGCAGCACACCTTACACCTGAAAATTGCATTCAAGTCAATATATTTAAGTCAATTAATCAAATAAAATATCAAATACTCGAGGATCAAAATGGTGCGGTGGCTGATGCATTGGCATCCCACCCAAGGGCTCAGGTTCGAATCCCGATATTGACCGGATTTTTCGATGGTATCCCGATCCCTACTTGGGGTGCTGTATGGAGAGTAATTTGAGTATGCCGCATGGCGGATGGGACGTTAAGCGGTGGACCCCTTGGCGCCTTTCGTTGGGAGTAGGTTTATGCCGACGCCGGCTTTCTCTCCACCCTCTCTCCATTCCTGTAACATCTTATCCCTCTGTGATTACCCACCTATTCCTTCTGACGAAAATGATCTGTGTCGTCGGTCCCGCCCCTAACAACGGCTATTACTAGTAAAATACTCTAAAATTACTCTTGAAACAAAAATTTGAAGGATCCAGGTTCGAATCCCGGTCAAGGCGAATGATTTTTACACTCTGAAATTATTGCATTGAAATGAACATTAGCAGATGGCTGCGTTAAAAGTTCCTGTTGCGTCATCTCCCGCAGTTTTTTTGGAATTTAAAATTAGGACATTGCGGGAATAGCCTACCCATGTAAGCCACTCCTTTATTTTTTCATGATTTTCGGTACGAGTCTAGTATAAACTTGGTTCCCTCGCTATGCATAATCTGTGAAAGACTAGCCCTCCGTCACTTCATCTTCCTTTTTTTGGAACCGCTCCTAATGCAAATGCTTCTCAGTGTTATTAATCCCAATAGTTTTCGTTTCACCTTTTGGCTAACAGTGACAGGCATCAACTCAATCGTGACTACGACAAAAAATACGCTCTGAGTAAAGGCCTGAGTGAGAGGAATTTGACGTCAATATAACAGCTGGTATCTCTGGGTATGGCCTGTCAGCATGACGCCGCAATGAGATGTTTTCTGCATGTATGAATGAATTAAATTGTTGCCATGTGTTGCGTGTATAAAACGTACGCATGAGACTCAGATAAAGGAGACTGAAAAACCTTGGATAACAAAAAAATGAGTTCAAAACGGCCATACATACGAGCCTCATATAGCGTCTACATTGTTGTCTGGCAGCCACCATGTGTATGGCAGGGGATGATTCCAGTCATTCCACGCACAACAAAATTAATCGTTACTTAAATATTAGTCGCCAATATTTTTGCTAAACCTTTCAGTTGATTCGGATAATTTTTGCACCAGCCGGCATACACTACGGAATCTGTGTGTTAAATCTTGATATAAGCAAGCGAAGCGAGCTGTTATTATGGAGAACAAGCATAAGATAGATATAATAATAGATCACATGGTAGGCCACTTATGATGAAAATATCGTTTTCTCATAGCCATAATTTGGTGTTATTCTGATCAGTTATCGTTCGCGAGAAAAAAGACATTTTGCATAAATGTATATGGGTTCTACATTTGATCTCTCTCTAATTTTATTTTCATGATCTCTCCTATCTTAGTGCATACGGTAAAGATCAGTGACAAATTTTATATTAGTTAGTGATACAAATGGAGTGCGAGGGCTGCTAGGTTTTTGAAGAAATGCTACGGTAAGAAAGCGAGCGTATAGAGGAACTAGGAGTTCCTCCAAGCACGAAGGGAGATGGGGCGTGATGGCATCGAAGGTATTATTTAGGCCCCTTGTTACATCAGTGGATTTGACCATTCGGATGTGATTTGGGAAATAAACTGTAGCACCGGGAAGTTTTTGCAGATACAGGGACATTTTTCTTTTCTCTTATGATTCGTGATCACCATAGAAACTGGCTGCGCAACGAAGAAAATCAGGTCGATGAATGTTGCTTGGGACCTCTGACACATCCATTCAGTTAAGGAAGGCTGATGACCGAGCACCTCCTGCCACACGCCTCCTGAACGGTTTTCAGGATAGGATGAAGTTTTTTCACACGATCGCAAAAGCGAGCTACTTCCAATTAATGTAAAATTTAATATGTTATGTGTATTTATATCTTGCTCCGTGAGTGATTTACAGCCTTCTAATATTCTAGATACGCTTATCGTATCAACGTTTTGCACATGTTTTTTTACTAATACAGCTTCTCTTCGCTGTAAGTGTTCAAATTTGATAATAAAACCGATTTTATGAGGATCCAAAATACTAGCAGCATAATCTAAATTGGGCATAACTAATGTAAGATAACATGCTTTTTTACCCTCTCGTCTAATTTTTCATTTACTCTAGTAAAATATACTATTTTATCCCTCTAACAGTCTTCCGCATTCCATCGCTAATGAAAAACTCAGCTTCCAACCCTTTCCTGCCTTCCTTTGATCCTCCCTGCTCCCCCATCATGCCTAGTTTTTCTTCATTTGTTTTTCTTTGTCCCTTTTCCATACTCCACCTCGCGTTTATAAGCCTCCAATGTAAGCCTATAATCTTACTTCAACGGCCATGTTTCCGCGCCGCACAAAATCACGCTCTAGAAAAAGGTTGCACTATTATTTTCTTAGCATCCTTACTCAACATTGTTATCGTGAACTCCCTCCTTGAGGGCGCGTCTTTGCTTAACTCAATTCTTCTTCCGACGTCCCTACTAGATTGACCATTTTAGTCAAATTCACCTCAAAGGTAGGTAAACTGTTCCATCCGCTCGTGTTTTTATCCTCCTCTTTTGACGTTTAAATTAGCCTTCATCTTTATTGAAAATCTCATAATTCATGTTTTGTTTACATTGATTTTCCTCTCATACCGATGTTAACTCCTTGGCTGACTGGTTAACTAAATATTGATCATCCGCAAACCTAACTGATTTTATAAATTCTCCAACTTTCATTCCTAACTCCACTTCTCATACCTCTCTTAGCATGTACTCTACATATACGTCGAGAATCACGGATGGGTGACGTTGGACACGCCTCTTTTCTCCTCTTCCTAACACTACCCATCCCAACTCTCCATCCGCCACTCTCACATGAGCAGTCAAGGTCCTAGAAATATTTTGTTCATAATTGAAAATAATACTCGAATATCAGTGCTATGAGAACGATCACTATATCTTATTATAGATTGTAAATCAATTGTATAGATTTTTGTGTAGGAGTGATGAAAGGATTTATTTTCTTGTAGGCCGTTGTTTATCAAATACTTCTGTTGAAATATTTCGTAGTAGGGGGATCGGGATGGTGCCGTGACCAACGTACTGGCTTCCCACCTTAGGGTCCGGTTTCGTATCCCGCAGATATTTTGCAGTGGTATCCCGATCCCTACTTGAGGTGTGTTGTGGAGGGCACCTTAGAGTGAGTACGCCGTTCGTCGGATGGGATGTTAAGATGCGGATCCCTTGACGCCTTTCATAGAGTAGGCTAATACCGACGCCAGGTTTCTCTCCACCCTTCATCCTTTGCTGTCCATTCCTGATGGCGCAAATTATCTCAGATGTCGGTCGCCTCACCTAAAACTACGACTGATATATTTCGTAGTATTTGCTGCGTCGACATTTTTAAAGGATATTTACATACGCCAGGGGCAAAGGGATTTATGTGACAAAGAAACTATTAAATTGATTAAACTCTTACCTCTATATTTTGGTATCTATTGTCATATTTTGAAGCTGTGAACCTGTTTTTAAATGACACGGCATTTCGACTTCATCGATATATTCATTCTTTCTTTCAACGGTTTTATGGAAAATATATTTGCGATGCTACTATACCGTAAACATTTATTGTATCAACAGTTTTTACCCTTAAGGTTAAGTGTGACGTATCCCATGTATCCCTGGTTTTCATCGGCATTGTATGGATTCGCGATCAAACGTTATTGAATTAGGGAATTTTGGCGAGTCAAGCATTTTTTCCGAATCTCGGTTGTTGAATTCACTGTAGCGAAAGCTATGGTTATCGTGGAATACGGTTATGTGTTGTTCAGCTCCGATTGATCCGTTGGTTTTGATTCCCCTTGAATGAAAAGGCTCGGTTAGATACACAGCAACAAATTGTGGCTTGGATCTCATCGATCCGTTTGATTCCTCTATCGCGAGGGGTATGGGTGGATACTACGACGCGCTCTGCGGATGGTGTATTCTGTCACTCTTAAAATTGCCAGAGGTGGGGACAGCAAAGCGGAAACAATGATTACCGAGAGTTCATGAGGTCACCAATGCTCTCTTCCATAGTTGAAAATTTAACTCTGACGTTTTCCTCTTCGGCAAAAGCCTTCTAATAACCCAACCCTTCACTGCTGAGCGCTTATGTTCATTCCCTGTAAAACACAGTGTGTGCTATTCTTTTAAAAGGTCTCTAGAGAGTCACAGGCACGTCGTCGAATGGGGAAAGATAGAAAATTGTGTCGTAAAGTACCCGACGTGTGTCAAGCCCCTGGCCCTGTCGCTCTGACAGTCAAAGGTCGGGGAGAACGTGTTGTAACAGGGTCAACCAAAATGAAGTGAAATACAAACGACGCAGAAGGCTTTTACAATAGAAAATAAATAGCACTTTGAATTCCGCAAATTATTTTTGTTTTTCTATGCCTGGTTTCTCCTGCGAGTGCAACTTCTGGCATTTTTTACTGAAAAGGTAAAAATGGGGCTAGTGTAAAACAAAAAACCAGAGAGGAGAGGAAGTACACAGGGTTGGTGGTAAAATGTAAAATCTACCACCAGCACTGTGTACACCCACCAATTGGGGAGGGCGGGAATGAGAGAGGTTTTCGTTTTCAAGAATAAAAAAAATTAACGGGGGAGAATATGAACTGTTCCTAGTATTCAGTTTAAGCTTTTATTTTCTTAGTGGAGTGGTGTGAAAAATCTCTCCAGTGTCCTGGATCCACCAGATATTTGGCAAGGTAGGATATTTCCTATTGAGAGTTTCAAAAAGAGCTAAAGGTGCTCTTTAGACATTTTTGAAATTCCAAAAGGCCTTTATAAATATCAATACAATTGCGACAATTTTGCATATGTGCTCTCCTGCTATGTTATAGCTGTTCTTGGCATTTATTTTGTTAATTTTTCATTATTATCTATTGCTCTTAGCCTTTCTTTTTCTTAATGTATATAATATGTATTGCCTGTCAGCCAATGCAAAAACCTTTGTGCCGTGTTTGGCTGCTTTGTTGAATAAATTCAATCTTTAGGTCCACATTTTTTTGGTGAGGTTCCATACATTTTTCTTGGTATAGAAGGTGATCCTACAGAAGTTTTTCAGACGAGACTTCGTTATTTTCAGGGTGGGATTCGTTCAGAGAAAGTGGTTTAAAGTCAACTGGGCTTGGGTGGAGTTTTTTCACGAGGTATTGTAAGCTTTCAATCATTTCTAAAACATAATCGACATAGAAATGTAATTTATAAATGTTATTCTTAAGACTTTATATAGTCACCACCCAGAGTCATACATTTCTGCCAGCGTTTCTCGGTCTTCCACTTATTGGATCGTCTGTGAGTAACATGTGGCCAGTTTTCCTTTCCCACCTCACAACTGTGTGATATCATTTCCTTAAACAGCCTTTGTCTACAACTTTCATCGTTACTTTTCCGGGCACTGTAACCCCTCAAATGAAGGAACTTGATCACACTGCTAGTCTCTATCTTCTCCACACTGTGACTAACTTCAATCTACGGCTGTCTGAACAAAAAATATAAAATTCAAAGAACTGCGGGAAATGCCGTGGTGGTAACTTTTTTAACGGAGTTATCCGCTACTATGCATCAAAATGCAGGATTTTAAAAGTGCAAATATCATTCGCCTTGACCGGGATTCCGGTCAATGGGAAAATTTTTACACTTTGAAAATTCTGCATTTTAAAACAAATCAATATTAATGGCAATAATTGACAAAATTATGTACACATGGATCGATTAATGTGCAGAATGAATTTTATCCAGATATCTCGGTTTTTTATGCCTCACAGCTGTGAAACCATAGTCATAGATGTGGAAAATACATTGTAATTTATGACATTGCTGTGTTTTTATCAGAATATATAATGGTCTCCTGAAAATTGAAGAGTCGGAGAGGCTGTAAAAATATAAATGTCACATATTTAAAATTCAGAGAGCTACTGGGGTCTTTTTCGCAATTTTAGATTGAATAAATTCCAAAGAAACTGCGGGAGATGCCGCAACAGTAACTTTTAACGGATTCATCCGCTAATGTGCATTTCAATGCACCAATTTCAGAGTGTAAAAATCATTCGCCTTGACTGGGATTAAACTTAAAGCCCCAAAATTTCAGAGTTTAAGAGGACGCCTCGGTAGCTTAAGTGGCTAAAGCACTCGACCGGATATCCCAGTCAAGGCGAATGATTTTTACACTCTGAAATTGGTGCATTTAGATTGAATTTTTGAGCTCAGAAAATTGAGCTAGGTCAAAAATTAGAGTGTGAATATTTTCTTAATAAGTTGTTTCTTTTACATGTATTATGCAACAATTCTGTCAAGTAGCGCGTGAAACGTCAATTTCATCAAAAGTACCTTTCCAATATTTTATTCGGAAGAAAATTACAGAAACCTCTTGGTTCGCCGTGGGGAAGCAAGGAACTATTCCCTGGCGTTCTCAGTATTTGGCTAAGCGACGATGCTTCTAATAGCTTCTGATTTTTGTTCTTGTGTTATTGGTTTTTTCCTTTTCGACTTGATCCTTTTGAAAATAGTCTTGGTCCGAGTTTCTGCGCTTGAGTCCTGTAAATGTTTTCTTTTACTTCTAATATAAGAAGTTTAAAAATGAACTTTAGTTGGTGGAGCAATTTACCTATCTTGTTTTGAACGAAGATAGTAAAAATATTAGGGAACTAAGAAGAACACTTGCATTTGAAAAAGAAGCTTTCACAAGGAGGAGGAAATTGATTACTTGTAAGGATGTAAAGAAAATACTCATTGACAATTCGATTGGAAGCATAGCTTGAGTATCGCCAAAATTTGGTCGTTGAAACAAGGTGATAAGGGTATAGTGGAGGATTTTGAGTCGTGGGTGAGGATAAGCAATGAAAAGTAAATTGGACGGAAAGGGAAAACAATTGAAGATGTAGTAGTAAAGGTGATGGAGGAGAGAGGGTTGTTGGGATAAATCTAATGGTGACAGAAAAGGTGGTGATAGAACATTTTGATTGGCGATGAAATGCCGAAGATCGTGGATGGGAGAATGTTCAGAAAGTGAGCTATGATAGGAAAAGAATAGGTATGTTGGACAGGATGAAGGGATGCTGAAAGTATGCGGAATTAAAGTAGGGTTAATTTTAACGTTAGGTGTCTGGTTGTGTATTGTTATCGGGACTTAGATATGTAGCGTTAGTTAATCTATGCATGTGTAAAACCTACCTTAAAAGGTTGGCTAATCCATAAAAAAAGTTAAAATGGGAACATTTCGTTTTAATTTTTTAATTAACACTCTTAATTATTTTTTCTACCGTTGTGGAAACGAATCCTTTTTATTATTTCTTACGGACAAAATATAATTGGTGACACAGCTCCAAATTTGATTTTCGCGAATCTGAACGAGGTCTGCGAAAGGAGCCTCACTACTCAAGGAAGCGTGTGTCTAAAACTTCCAGGGAATGAATCCTGTTTTTATTTTGTTTCCCCCGGCTTAATTTCACCGGAAGGCTTTTTTTATGAGATTTAGCATTTAAGTCGGTTAATGCGTCTGCCAATGGAATAACAATTTCATATTTTTTTAGAAGTTGTATTGAGAGCACTGTTTTTTTAATCTTGCCGGGGCAATATTTAGAGCACACGAATGCAGATTGTATTCATGGCTGGACAGTATTAAGAATAATTCAAAAGCTTTGGCGCTCGCAGGAGTGGTTAAGAGCTCGGGAGGGTCATAGCGTCGCAAAAATATATCAGCATGATGGATTTGCTCATTGAGACAAATTACATCGAAGTAGTCAAAACTCAGATTTGTCACAATATTACAAATATCGGAGAATGGAATCGTTACCTATTATTCCGCGTGTTCATCTACTTTTATATTAGCATGCTAAGAGCATGCTTACCTTCCTTCTACATGCAAATCTTCTTTTATGACCCTGGTCTTTGTATATTGTATAACCAGCACCCTTGCCGTGGCTTGCGAGTTATTCATACATGCAAATAGGATCTCACCTGCAGTTAATATTACCGTGTACATTTATTGTGTTACCTTTCTATGAACCGTAACTGATATCTTTCCTGAAAGATCCATAAGTGATAGATTTGATGGAACTATATGATCCTTGGAAAAGTAGGTAATCGCCCACGGCTTGACACTTGTCATGATGTTATTATATTAATCATCCGAAGGATGGTTTTATACGTGAGGGTTTACCTGATAGCAAGCCTTATACGACGCGTGAAATCCATGTTTATGGGTAAAGGGGGGGCAAGGTTTTTTCCCAGTAACGCCTGTGGTTTCCCAGGAAGATCTGGTATTCATGGATGACACAGCTTGGGCTAAGGTGAGGGAGTCCTGTGGCGGACAGTAGCACATCACTGTAGCCACTGAATTATCACATCCCCCAGTTACCTTCCGTCTTAAGAAATTAGTTTAATTCCAGCCGCCAAAACATTATTGGAAACTAAAACAAAAGTAAGTTTAAAGGCTGTTTTGTTTATTGTTTTTAAACAAGCTAATTCTCCAAGTCAGAGAAGTTACCATGAATAATGGAGTCCATTACTCCATTCGCCTAGGTCGTTTTCTCTCTACAGCTGTGTGCAACATTAAAGTATCTGTTGTGGTTGTGGACCCTCAATGCTACATTGTATTGAGACCTTGTTACTTTATCAAAGTAGGATTCCATTATAATCATTCCATCAAATGACTGTTGTGCAGGCCATCCTCTCGAAATCCCCTCCAAATATTTGATCCTAGCAGTTTATTGGTAGTCGTAATGAAAGGAACTGAATAAGACAAAAGCTAGAGGAAAGCCAAAAATAAATCATGAAAAAGGAAGTACCGGAAGACCTAAGTGCAAGAAACTATAGTAGAATGAAGAAACGGTGGGGTATAAGGTGCTCATTAAAACTAAATCCCGGCCACATAATCTATGACGACGATCAATTTATATAAAGCGTGTTTTCATGTTATGAAAAAATATCCTTATTTCTAAACAGTTATTTGCAATTTAACGATATTTAAATTAATGTTATCCTTGATATAACCATATATTACCCCTAAAATACTGCCCTTTTCTGCTATGGGTTCTCTCTACTTAATATGCATGCGCTGTTATAGGTAATCGGTTATGCGTGATCGTGAACTCTTTAATTATGGATAGATGACGCGGAGACACGCTTTGACAAGATAAATTGCATACCGGAAGTCACAAAGTTTTAATCGAGTTTTTCATATTTGATAGCATGGTTCCCAAACTCCGCAAATGCGAATAGCGTTTTGATTGGTTAATATATGCATGTGATTTCAGTTCGAAATTTACTTTACATTTAAAATCCACGATGGGAAGCGTATAAAAGAAGGAAAATTGAGGACAACTGTGGAATATAAAAGTCTCTTGTGGGATAGTCAAAGTGCAAATACTATATGCATTCGGATTTTATTTTGTATGATATACCCCCCGGGTGCATCAGCGTTCAGGGTTTTATTCTTACTGAAGTTGATGTCCGACGTGACCGGTCGCTTTTATTTGGTGCGTAGTGCATTTATACTTTAGTAGCAAGTCCAGTCACATCAGGCGTATGTGACAAACTTGAAAAGTGCTCTCCCCAGTGTGACAGCGAAAACTTGGAAAATTGCAATATCTCATACTCTGAGATATATTTCAGCTTCGAATGAAGTCTAATTTAATGAAATGCCTCAGAGCTATTTTATTTGCAGGGTGTCCAAGTATTATTTATTGGCTGTACATTAAAGGATTGGCTTTGACAGGGACTCAGATTGTCACCATACCTTAATCAAAGCAGTGCCTCCACGGTTAATGAAAAGTCCTCGTTGACTTATGGTTATCGTAAAATTCATTCCTGGAGAGCGGAGTTATTCGAGAGTTTTAGGTACACTACAAAGGTGAAGAGCGAAAGATTAAGTGCACCGTTTTTGAAAATGCTAGCTAAAGAACTTAATTTAATTCAGATCCATTTCCTGATTCCATTTCTTACTATGTCGATGACATATTTAAAGATAACAGACAACGTAATAGTGTTGTTTTGGTAATGAAATTGACGAAATTTCTTGAAGAACATTCATTATCGCAGGTTCTATTTAGTGCAGTGCATGCTGTGGCGTTTTGAGGTATTCCGTGTATGGCTTCAAACCTAAAAAAATGGCAGATAGCCTTATTATCGAATTCTATGGTCTCGGGCTCAACTTTGTGGAGGTTCATGTTCGTTTAAATGAATATACTTTGTAACTTCCACACTTTTTATTCGTACTACTAAACGAATACTAAAACTAGTACTAAAAACGAGTACTTACTAGTACGAATAAAAATTGTGTGGAAGTTACAAATTATATTCATTTAAACGAGCCTTATTATCCTTTTCAGTGGTGAATTTTTCTCCATGAATAAATTATTTAACTTTTGCTGCTTAAAAAGAGGGGCCCTTAACATAATAGGTTATGATTTTCAGATGATTTAGCAGTAGGAATAAGCTGACCTGAAATTAAACTAATATTTGGGGAGCTGTAGGTAAGTGTTGATAATGCAACAATGAATGTCGTTTCTTGGAGACAATTTAACGTTTATTTGAAGGCCGAAATTAGGACAACTCCCTCAATCGGTCGATGTACTCAGAATTCTTCCAACGATGCAGATCCAGCGTTGAAAAATGCCTAACTTCCATATCGTCAACGGAAACGCGACAGCCATACGCACCTGCTAACCAAGAAATTATTGATGACTGTTCAGCCATAAAAATTGGAAAAAGGCAAGATGCGGTTGACATTGCGGGCGTCGAAGAGGTAGGCATACGTATATATATACGGTTACGGCGATAAAACTGCTGACTTTGTCTGCACTATGTGATATATCTGTCACATTTTAGTACTTGTATGTTTCTCAAAATAAAATTTGCCTACACTTTTGCAATTATTACCAGTAAATTCACATCAAACTGGGAAAGATTAATATTTCCATTGATGTTACCTTACTTTGATCATCTTAACCTTATTTTCTATGGTATCCGTAAAAAATTCACAAACTACATGGATTAATTTTTTTCAACTGGTGATGCAAGTAACATGAATGAAGTTTGGTTTGGTGGTACGCAGAATGGAAGTTAGGAAAGATCTCAAGATTGCGTAAAGGATTAATTTTCTGATCAAGGCGCTTTGTCATTAGTTTTGACGGTTTTGAAAAAGAAGAGTCAATTGAAATTTCTTTGTGGTTCTGGAAAGAAATTATCTTTTAAAAAATTCCCATTACTGATTTTTGGTTCAAAGCGTTAGCAGACTATCCCGAGATCATTAAAGGCTATCAAATTGTTGCTACACTTGGTAGCGACAAATTCGTGTAAGGGTTTTGTGTGCTTGTTATAGTCGAAAAGTAAACACTGTTACGAATTATTTCGAGGCGGACTTGACGATAAACTGTGTGAAACTCCACCTGATGTGAGTGCTAGTTTCAAAGATGCTAACTCAATCATTCCATTAGTTATAAATTTTGTAATTCATCCATTTCAACAGTTTATAGTTACGCTACAATGTAAGAATATCACATACACGATTAAATAGTTTTCCATTTGAATAATTCTGTACTTTCTAACCTTTCCACGATATAATTCGTAATTTTAGTTATTTGCGATACTTGAAATTATTAGGGAAAGGGAAGGGGTACTTCATGGTTGGCATAGCTAGCTAATTAAGTAGATTAGTTTTGGATCTGAGAAAGGATGCGCCTGTGTCTCAGTAGTTACTTTACTTAGGCTGATTGAAACCAAGCAATAGAAGGAAGGACTAATCCAAACCTTTTCTTTTCCCTCTGTTTTCCGATGGAATTCTTAATCACTTATCTCAAGTGTTATACGAGATAATAGACAAAGTAAATAAATAGGCAAGCCCCCAGAAACCTATGCCCCAAATGTAACCTTTGTCTGTTTTTTCATTGCCTACAAGTAATGTCTGGAACTATCCCTTATAGATAATCCTGTTTTAAAATAGTCTCATACAATGCGTACAATTCCCTAAGGGTGTAATTGATTTTATACTATTTGGTTCACCTGAACTTTCATTCTGTTTTTGACAAAAAACATTTTGGTACTTATATTTGCTCAATCCCTCCCATGGACTACAAAATTGACGTATCTGAAGGGTATGTGTATTCTGATGGCATTCCTAAGCTGTGCTGATGGGAGCAATGCTATTTGCAGCTGATAGGGTCACCCAGATAGGTCGAAGCTGATAGGGCAGCCAGATAGGTCGAAGGATAGGAGACAGACGAAAGGTAGTCCGAGCAGCGTCTGTTTCTCAATGAGGTAGGTGGCTGCAAAGGTATCGGATCCCAGTGGGACGGTCAGTTGAGTGATGATGTCACCATAAAAGCACTATTGATAAAGGCACCTGGAAGCCCACGAAACAGTGATGGACATTTCTGGGTATGAGTCCAGACGACTACGAGGTGCGGCCCTCTGAGCCGTATGTCGTGCCTGACAGCAGCTTCCGCGGTCGACATCTCACGAAATCCTTACAAAACGAATCGATAGCATCATCACGGAAGACATAAGAGAGGACCGCATCAGTTAGAATAATTACGGAAGTTCCTGGAAGGAAGAATTTGATAGTGATGGGGGATCGGAACGCGATGGTAGGCGAAGGAAGATATGATATACGTATATGATAAAGGTGGGGGACAACGGTTTCGGAACAAGGAATGACCGCGGGGAGAAAGTAATTAATTTCTGCAGAACACAGCAGTTAATCACCCCCAATACTTGGTTTAAACAATACAAAAGGCTTAGGTATACATGGTAAATGCCAGGTGATTCAGAAAGGTTTCAGTCTGATTATATTATGGTTAGGCTCAGATTTAGGAACTGCGTGATCAATTCGCTCATTTTCCCCGGAGTGGATGCGGACTCGGATCACAATTTTGTGCTGATGAAAGGTGACATCATATTTAAGAGGGTAGGGTAAAACAGGGAAGACAGATGAGAAAATGGAATATAGAAGCTATTCCGAAATGTTAAGAAAGGAATATCAGCAGGCTGTAGAGAAAATTATGAGTGTGGAAACGGATATGTATACATTAGTAGAAAAATTGAAACTAGGAAAAAATACCGTAATCCACCAACGAGACTGAAGGTACAGCAGATAGGAAAAGGACAAGAAAAACATCAATTACTGACGAGATGATTTAGAAGATTGTTAGAAGTTAGATTTAGAAGTTGGCTCTCGTCCCCACCGCTGTATATTATTCTATACTTATCACTCCAGTAATCCCCGCTATCTTTCCATCTCACCTCGCATAGACCTAAAATATCTATATTTCCCCTTTCCATCTCTCGCTTAACATTCTCCAATTTCCCTGTCCTCATCATTGTCCTAACATTCCACGTTCCTATTCTAACTAATTTGGTTTTCTTCTCCTGCGTCTTCTGTCCTGCTGCTGCTGGTTTTCCCTATATATATATATATATATATATATATATATATATATATATATATATATATATATATATATATATATATATATATATACATTCAAACACGAAATCCCGCCAAACGGCGAATAAATACTCATATATACAGAAACAGATATAAGGAAAAGGGATAGGAACACATATAAAGGACGAACACAATAGAGGTGGGGAAGGCGGAATCGAACGGATCACAAGAGTAAAAATATATCCTCAACCGGGACTCGAACACCGGATCTTTCCACTTGCCGGGCGGATGCTCTTAACCACTTGAGCTATCGAGGATAGTCAATTTACCCTGAGATCCGTGGGTCTAATATGTCGCCAAGCGCCCCGATTCTTTCAGCCAAGAGATGGCGTCAGGGGGCAGTTTCACCCATATATGAGTATTTATTCGCCGTTTGGCGGGATTTCGTGTTTGAATGTGTATTTGGCCAATGTGGCTCATCTCTTTCTTCTGGCTATGCGTGCCACGAAACGCACTGTTCCTTTCCTGTATGATGTTGTATGAATTCTAACCCACTGTCCTTTCCTTTCCTTGTGTATTGTCTATTTCTCCTTTGGTGGGTGAAACTGCCCCCTGACGCCATCTCTTGGCTGAAAGAATCGGGGCGCTTGGCGACATATTAGACCCACGGATCTCAGGGTAAATTGACTATCCTCGATAGCTCAAGTGGTTAAGAGCATCCGCCCGGCAAGTGGAAAGATCCGGTGTTCGAGTCCCGGTTGAGGATATATTTTTACTCTTGTGATCCGTTCGATTCCGCCTTCCCCACCTCTATTGTGTTCGTCCTTTATATGTGTTCCTATCCCTTTTCCTTATATCTGTTTCTGTATATATGAGTATATATATATATATATATATATATATATATATATATATATATATATATATATATATATATGCAACAAGGTTGGACATATTAGGAGAATATGGCGTAGATGAGGGTACCTTAGATGACCAGATATTCTTGTTAACTAGATAGAAAAGCTATCAAAGTAATTGAAGTCAAATAAGGTTGTGGGGGTTGATAACATTCCCGCGGAACTACTCCATAATTCCGGAAAATGTATGAAGAAGCACCTCATGCAGCTGAAGTGGTTCTCAGGGTCATTAATAGAAGGATGGTGATGGAGATGAGGGTAAGGGATTACTTAGGGCGGGAGTGGCAAACCTATGGCACGCCTACCCAAAGTGGTACGCAGAGCGATTATATTGGCTCCCAGAGCTGGGGGGGTGCTACGGGAAATGCCGCAGTGATCACTCGGCGGGTTGGCACGCGAGTCAAGAGTACACACTCATTACGTACATACGAGTATACGTTGGAATTCAATAGCCAAAAGGTTCACCATCCCTGACTTAAGGGAGGATCAGTTTGGGTTCACAAAATTTGGGGGCACGATGAAAGCAGTAATGGGGTCACTAATTGAGAGGAATAAAAATTACAGTCAGGATGTGTTTTTCTGTTTCATAAATTTCGAAAAGGCGTTTGATTGAGTGAATAGGGTAGAAGTGCAGAGTGCATTCAGAAAATAGGAGTATATAGGAGGGATAGGATATTTATCTGCAACGTGAACATGTCTCAAACAGCTCAGGTTCAAATGGCGGATGGAGAGGTCGAATGGGCAGCGTTAGGAAGAGGATTAAGGCAGGGTTGTCCATTACCACCTTTACTGTTCAATGTATGTATGGAGGAAATGGTTAAAGAGGCATGGGAAGAACTGGTGGTAGGAATGAAAGTCGGAGAGGAATTCGTAAAATCAGTTAGGTTTGCTGATGATCAAGCTTAGGTTTGTCAAGTCAGGGGGTTGCCAGCATTGCTGAGTTCATAGGAAATTCAATACTGGCTGGTTTTTCTAGGTTCGATTTAGATGAATATGTAAAATCATTTGTTGGAAGATTTTTTGTTTTCACGAGTTGTACAATTTAAATTTTCCATATCAGGAATGAGTTTCAACATGCGATGCATTTCAAATTGTGTGTAAATAACGAAACTTTAAATTTAGTGCTAGAATTTAGGACACGAAATTTCGGCCAGTATAAAAATACAGGGCCTTTCCAATTGTCGAGCTCAGTTTCCTGTGCGTTGAACAATAATGTTCAACCGAATGTACAAACCGAATGCTTTAATTATTATAAAGTGATTCATCATTGTGGGAGTTGTGCTTTCAATTACACTGTTAATAATAGCGTTTCACTTTGTTGATCTACCTCTGGGAGCTATTGTTGAAGTAAGAGTTAATGATGGAAAACTTTTCGTGGGGAATATTGTCATTTATATGTATAATGCGTTGATCGTCTAAAAGGTATAGTATTATGTATATGGTGAAATATAATGATAAAGGCTTATCTTATAGAAATGAAATGTAAAAAATATGCTTTAATAGCTTTGTTATTACAGCTAGTATTTTCCGGAGAGGTTGCTGTAGGATAAGGATTTCGTGTTTGAATGTGCATTAGGCCATTGTGGCTCGTCTCTTCTTCTGGCTATGCGTGCCACGAAACGCACTGTTCTTATCCTTTATGATGTTGTAAGATTCCTTTACTACTCTATCCTTGCCTCTGTGTGTCTTGTCTGTTTCTCCTTTGGTGGGTGAAACTGCTCCCTAACGCCATCTCTTGGCCAAAGAATCGGGGCACTTGGTTGCATAAAGCATCATAGATCTCAGTGAAAATGCGTTTCCTGGATAGCTCAAGTGGTTTAGAGCCTCCGTCCGGCAAGTGGAAAGATCCGGAGTTCAAGTCCCGCTCTAGGAAATATTTTTACATTCGTGATCTGCCTGATTCTGCCTTCCCCACCTCGACTGTGTTAATCCTTTTATGCTTATTAAAAGCTTAAATGCTTATTTTCTATTTTAGCCGCATTAACTATATAGCAGGTATGTGACTGAGAGATGATTTACAGTTAATTCTTCAGGACAATTACATACTTCACTGATAAATGAACTATTCCTCTTTTAAAATAAAATTTCTTAGGGATTTACGTTGGACTTTGACTCCCCGTAGGTTAAGGAACACTGCTCTGTCCCTTTATATAAGTTTGCAAGAATTTTAACGAGATTGGAAATTTCCATGCCAGGAACTTCCTGCCGTTGTTGGAAAGGTCTGCAACGAGGAGAATTCTGGGGCTGACGATGAAGACGGAAATTCGGAAGGCGTTCCATCATCCGGAACCGGCGTCCCGGTCGAGTTAAAGCAGCCGTCCGGCTTAAGCATTCAGGTCTTTAAGATGGTCTGCGCGCTGAGATCCCTTACCTCCACGGGTCACTTCCTCGCGCACTCGTATATGCAGCGGCGCGGTTTAAATTGCTGCACGCACTCGAGAGGCAGGAGGAAGAAAGGGAAGCGAAGGAATAACTCCGGCCACAAAAAGCGTTGCTCCTAGCCATACTGAAATGGAGTTCGACGTCACCTGCTAATTACCTAAGTTTTATGGAACCTGACCACTTCTGAGTATTGTATCTACTGAATGCTAATGCTCGAATAGTGCTGAAAATTTAAAAAAAATTACGAAATCTTAGGTCAATGACTATAAAAATTGCGACGTTAGGGTTGTCTAAACGATGTCACGTAAATAAATGATAGCTGGACATATATTATTTCTTTGGCATTAAATCGTTTAATTTGACCATGAAATGTATGTGAAACCTTAGCTAGTATTTATTTTCCACTTAGAAAAGAATTAGTGAATTATTTTGCTGTGGATAATAGATTTGTTGTCTCAGGCGTAACTTTATGGAATTTGCATAACATATTGAAATGGAATAATTTTCTTTGTAATTCCGCACACTTTTTTTTTAAATAACACGACCCAGGTTTCGAAGTTGAACGTCATCATCTGATCTCAGATGGGTCGTGTTTTTTTTTTTTAAGTGTGTGGAATTACCATGTAAATTATTTCATTTCATATCAATATGAATAATAGATCTTGAAAAAATTCTTTTATGTGCGTCCACCCATATGCTTCCTTAACTCTCTCTCTTTTAAAATGAAAAGTAGCACAGCAATATAACGTTTAGCCATAACAGCAGAAGATGCGACGGAAGGAATGCCATGTAAGAGCACATGAAGTTACCGGAAGAATGTACAAAAGTTTAAAGTTGAATAAAAATGAGAAACCTTTAGGATGAAGGAAATGTGGAGAGATTTTTGTGGCAATATGGAGAAATGTCAGGCTCAGAGTAATTCTTGAAAAACATGATGCCAAAAACTAAAGGGGTGCCAGTTGGTAGAAAGGTATAGTGTAATACCCAAGAGTCAAGAGATGAGTTGATATGAGCGCCAGTTCTCAAATCTGAGATTAGTTCTCTGAAATTCTCCAAATCTTCCCTGTCTTCTGATAATTTCGTTACACCCCGATAACTTTTCTGTTTTAGATTTCCGCTTTCCTCACCTAATGTACTTGTCCCTCCGTCTTCCCTGCTGGACCTTACCTTCCATTTCCCTTCTATTATATTCCTAACAAATCCTTTATACCTAAATGTGTGTCCAATCTATCTGGTTTCTCTCCTCTATAGAGTGATCCACAATGTCTTTTTCCATTCGAAATGTATGTATACTTTCACGTTCTTCACTTTGTCTGTCCATTTAAACTTCAGTATTAATCACCAGCACCATGTTTTAAAGGCTTCAAATTCTCCTTCTCTCTACTTTTCCGATGGCACATGTCTCTGATTCATGGAATTTCTCATTCCGTACAACCGTTTCAAAGTTTTGCTTTTCTGTCTTTTTTGGGCATATTAGTTCCCTCTTCATTGTGAAAGACTAACCTATTAGCGCGAGCTTTTCTTCGCCTGATGTCCGTCGTGCTTCTTGCATCCATGTTAATTTGCTCCTAAGTTAAGTTCAAGGTTCTACTTACTCCAACATCTCTCCTCGTAGAGTAATTTACTCCTAAATTTCTCTTCCGTACCCTTGGATTTTAGTTTTCCTCCTACTGATGCACAGATAATGTTCTCAAAGTAGTTGGCCCATAGCGGTCAGAGATACTTGCGGGGAATCTCGCTTCTCTGCTATAACAGCGATGCCATATGCGAATCGGGGCATGTTAATTTCTTTCCCTATTTACCCTGGCTCCTTTAATGCCTGATTTCTGTGCTTTTTGTTATCTTTTTCAGATATATGCTGAGCAGTGCTGGCGAGGGGTTACACCCATTTAGAACTCTTTATCAATTAAGGCTTCTATTTTTCTTCAATTTTTCGTTTCCATTGTTGTCGCTTGGTTTTCTTTAGAGTTGATGGCTTATTCTTATGTCGTTATGAGACATCCCAAGTGTTTCCATTTGTTCGAACAAGTATTCCATCCGTAGATGTCGGAGGCCTTCTTTAAGTCCAAGAATGTCACATAAAATGACCTGTTGAAATATATAAATTTTACAGCCAGTACTTTTAAGGTTGAGTATAACCTCCCTTGCTCCTCTTTTTTCCTGTACCCGACGACTTGGTTTTACGATAGGTTGTCTTCAGTCTTTCGTTCTATTCTTTGGCTGATTTTTTTGTCATTATTTTGGACGCGTGTGACACGAGGCTCTGGGCTTCTCGCATTTCTCGGTTTTTGTTCTCCGTGATATTTCGATCGTTGCACTCTTCACGAAGTCATCTGGCACACTCGTAGCTATCGTTGATATTCACCAAGAGGATGTCCTTCCCCTTTTCACCGATTGCCTAAAATAGCATAGTATATTTCGGTATAGTTCCTATGTGTACTCCTTCCATCTGTTTCCTTTCTTCATATTCTATTAGCATCATCCCATTCGAGTCTTCGTAGTTATTGGATTTGGTGGTTTTTCTCCGAAGTGATTATTCACTGGTGTGTTTGTAGTTTCAATATTTCCTTCCAGCATAATGTTGTAAATTTCTTGGGAGCAGATTTCAATCCTCTCTTCCTTGGCTTCTCCGAACTCCCTTATTCCTCGAGTTCGTGACTTCTTACAAGTACAGGGCTTTCACAGTTTCGCTTCTTGGATTCTCGTGTTGTCTCCTTTCTTCCATATCTTAACATTCGCCGTTATGCATGGCCGTCTATCTTCCGCTGCATTACTTGCGGATCGCTCTTCTGCTATCTCTGTAATTGTTTCTCATTCCGTTTTTTTTCTGTGCTACTCTCCTTTTCTTTATGCAGTTTCCCATAGATGGCCTCGGTGAACCTTTCCTTTGCCTGCTTTTCCTCCTGGGTCCATCTTAATTCCCATGTTGCTTTCTTCTCCATTCCATCTTTAATATCGTACTTGTATGATGGCCACTTCTGCCATCTTTTCATCTTTTTCTGAGTTATGTATCCTTAATTCCAGAAGTCGTCGGTTCCGGCCCATTTAATTTCGCTGAAACCTAATATACCTAGTTCTATCTTAGTCATTTCTGCCTCTTCAAACTTTTAATGACTACTAGGGACCTGAAGTACCACATTGCTATCCTTTATTTTTCCATTTTGACTAATGTTCTCCTCCCAGGAGTCACTATCAGGAAATACGATTGGGGCACTCGTATTTACCTTAGGAAAATTTTTACGGATGGAATTCCATCAGGTGTTTGTGTGTATGGGTGCACCATCTAGGAAATTAACGTGGTGGTTTCCCGTCGCCCCTTCCACAAAGAGATGGAATTAGATATTTATTAATCAAACCGAGAACTCAGGGAAGTTGAACGGAATGAATTGAAAAACTTGATTTTAAATGTATTTGTGCATTAGACTTACAGGGTTCGTCCGGAAAATAAGTGTACTGAGCTCAGGAAAAAAAATTTATTACACTTTTACATATCTTAAGCTAATATTCCTCAAAATAGGACCCTTGTGAGTCGATACACTTGTTCCAGCGGCGTTCCCATTCCTGGAACGCTCCCGCGAAGGCATCATCGGGAACCTCTCGAAGACACGTCGTCACGGCCTCTTTGACGGCGTCCAAAGTCCCGTATCGCGTTCCTTTTAAACTCCTCTTTATCTTCGGGAACAGAAAGAAGTCCGGTGGTGCCAAGTCCGCAAGTTTGCAGTGATCCGCAAGTTGTGTCGCGATTTCCAAACGATTGAGTCTTTGATCATCACTGAGCACTTTCGGTACCAACTTTGCACAAATTTTTCGCATCTGTAATTGGTGCCTAATAATGTCGTGCACTATTGTTTTTGGCACATTACACTGCTCTGCTATCATCCGAACACTAAGACGACGATCAGAGTTCAGTACATCGCGAACTTTTCGCACATTTTCGTCGGTGAGTGTCGTTGATGGGCGTCCAGGCCGTGGTTCGTCGTCGACCTCTTCTCTGCCCTCCACGTACATCTTGTGCCACCGAAAGATCATGTTTCTGGACATGGCTGACTCCCCGTAAGCCTGGTTAATCATACCGACAGTTTCGGTAGACGATTTCCCAAGCTTTACCGCAAATTTGATGGAAAAACGCTGCTCCAAAAACTTCGGCATCGCGTTCCGTGACGTGGGTCGAAGCGTGGAGGTTCGCGTTAACAGAGCTCCTCACTACACCACAATCAGTACACTTATTTTCCGGACGAACCCTGTAGAAGAAGAGAGGGGATACGACCTAGATGAGGAAATGATTTTGGTACAGAACCACTTTATAGGCTTAGAGAAGATACTTAGTCGATTCAGGTAGCTGGACTGTGTTCTTGACTATAATGTCCAAGGATTGCATGGAAAGTAGAATGAAAGCCTTTTTGAACCTTTGTCCAAATATTTATTCGGAATTTGATCAGGAAACTTCGTTTGGTAGAATAATCACAATACTTAAAAAGAGGAAGGTGAAAAAATAAAAATTAAAGGAGAGCGTTTTAGTATAGAAACGTTTATACACATCCGGTGCGTGCATTTTGGCCGAGACTTAGCATATAAAGAGGGATATTTAATGAAAGTAATCACTCCTACAATTTTTATTCAAGTAGTTTTCTTTTAAAGTATGAAATTCTTAGCAGTTAAATAATATGAAATACTGTTAGCTAAAATTGGGAATGCCCCTCTGGAGCATGTCGGAATATACGTATATGCGACTGATGCAGACGCATTAATTATGTCAAACCAGTAAAATTTGTGCCGCCTGTGCATTACACATTAATATAACTAAATAATTATTTGTATTCTTGCGTTTAAGGATTTGGATGAAGAAACACTGATAAACGATATATTTCCTTTCCTAATAAAACACAACCTGGCATCCGACATTACAATAAACCCTTCCTCAATTCCGCATTTTCCTTCCTTCATTCATTCTGTCCAATATGCCTGTCCTTTTCCTTTCCTTTCTTCGTTTGCCTAACGGTATCCAGTGTATCACAGTGTTAAACATTCCATTGCCAATCAAAAGGTTCTGCATCCACTTTCCCTACCCCGGCTGGATTTCTCCTAACAAACTCCCTCACCATGCGTAGCACTTTCTCGTTTGTTTTCATTTCTGTCTATTCTACCTTTCCATCCTTTTCCAAATCCACATTTCAAGAGCCTCCAATCTGTGTCTGGCATCATGTTTCGACGGCCATGTTTCCACGCGGTTCAAAACCACGCTCCATATAAAAGTTTTAGCGAGCCTTTCCTTAACATCCTTGCTCAGCGTCCCTGCCAACGATTTCCTCCTCCTTGAGAAATCTCCTTTGCCTAACGTAATTATTCTCATAATGTTCCTACTACTTTGACCATCTTGGTCTAAAACACTGGCTTTGTATGTAAGTTGTTCCACCTGCTCTACTTTTTCCCTCCCATTTTAACTGTTATCATGGTCTTCCTCCTTAAGGAGAACCTCATTACGCTTATTTTTTACATTAATTATCATCTCCTGCCTATCACACTGATTTTTTTAATGTGCTCAACAACGGCTGTTAATCCTTGGCTTACAGGCTAACGTAAGTCTGAGCATACCTAACTTTTATTCTCCAAGTCTTCCCGTATCTCTATTACCTTTCTTCACGTAAACGTTGAAATCAGGGATGATAATGTCTCAAGTCTCACTCCTTTTCCACTGCGATCTCTCCATCCAAAAAGTGATCAATCTGAGACATACGCAAGTTGTGGATGAGTCAAAAGTCGCCTATCCCTCCACTCCACTCCCATTTACTGCTATACATTCAGTAATTTTACCCAATTTACTCAAGCGGACGCCTTCTCAAAATCTACGCAACGAGTATATACATCCTAATTGTAGTATATGTTTCTCTGTGTTGGGATGAGAACGAACACTGATCGGACAAAATATTCTTGAAAAATTATTATTATTATTATACTAATTAATAGCACTGAGAAATGGTAAAAGCGCATAAAATCACATTTATTCACTATATATTATGCTAATAAAAATTATGACATTAATTGTTCATTCCATTAATAAATATGTTATGAGAGTAATTGCGTTATTGGCAAATAAGTATTTGCAAATGATACACAGATGATTTTAATGTAGTGAAATTGCAAATTGATGCAAGTATCCAGGAGGCCAAGGGAGTAAAACAGACTTCCATGAGAGGCATTACATGATTCCGGAGCTGCTATAAAGAAATGAGGTGAAATGAAGATGTCGTTGGGGAATGAGATAAAATAGCTACGAGAAATTTGAAGAATCTTAAAAAATTGGGTGAAGAGGAAGAAGTGGTAGGATGCCAAATGATGCGAAATAAGAGATCCCTAATAAATGAGTTTTTAATTTTTCGTAGACTTTGGTACAACGCGTTTCACTGACTTGCGGAATCATCAGGTGCGAGTTACACGTACAGCTGTTGCATATTTACCCTTCGGACATAGGAGGTTGGCTATGTACGAGAGAGAGGGAGGGTGGAAAGTTGAAGGTGGGGGGGGGGTCCGGGTTTTCGGGATGTCAAAGACGGTGGGCGGGGTTTTTTCGGTGAAGGGAATGAGAGGCGGCGGCGTCTTGATGACGACTAGGCATTGGGTCTGATCCGGGGCATGGGTGGGGAAGGGGAGGGAGGAAACGATTCCACGACATGAAGCCTGAAACTGTTAAATATGTATGATATAAGGGAGAATACTAGATTAGCGGGAAAGGAGGAGGGATAAACGAGGGGACATTTCAATCGGCGTGAATTGTGTAGAAATTGTTGGGAAATGCAAAGTGAATAGTGCAGATCATACTATGTTTATGTTCTGTAGAAGTTAAAGGAAACTGAGGGAGATGCCGCGACAGTAACTTTTATCGGAGTCATCTGCTAATGTGATTATAATGTAAAAATTTCAAAGTGTAAAAATCATTCGCCTATGATTTTTACAATTAGAAATCCTTGCATTGTTTTGTAGAAGTTGTTTAGAAGCCCATGACGATGTCTATTATTTTTGAGGATCGTAAAATAATCTACAACTTATCCATATTATTTATATTATATATTGGAGCGATAGTTTAATGACATATGATTCATTTAGATCGATCACCTATTCATTCAGAGCTATATGTTATACCAGTCGTTACACACTATCTAATACTATAATTACATCAATTAAGTAGAGGGTGACGTTTTATAAGCCAAATGAGCAGTAATTCCATATTAAACGCAATTACAGCACATCTTGTAAGCGTATTTTCTGCATAAAAATTTTAATTTGGTGGATTTATAGTACCATTATATATTTTCAAATATATTACTTCTATATATATGTAAGAATAAGATAGTACCGGAAATCGTCGCGGAGAAAATTGTGATGAGATGCAAAACTGAATTTAAAAAATGGTATTCAGTGTTGAATAAAATTTGATCGCTGGGACTGCCAAAACTGGGTGGCTATATATTTGGCGAGATTTTATCAGAGAGAATAACAAAATTTGGCATTGTTTAAATTTTATTATGGTTATTAGTAGGCATATTTGAATAGATGGAATCTCATTTCAGTTCTGCGAATGTTGGCTGTGAGTTGCTTTTTGATGTGGCTGTCTGTTCGTATTTTTCGAAAATTTGATGTAGGCTTCGACGATTGCTGCATCGAGAATTGGCGAAATATTCGGCTTTTTGGCCATTCGTGTTTCATTGAGGAAGGACAAGAAGGCACGTTCCGAGTCAAATTCCGTCGTAAAGTTTTGACGACTGCGAGTCAAATTCTTGTTTTGTTGATTTACTCCGTCGAAAACAAATGCATTCCACTTCATCCTTGGATATGAGCAGTTTACGACCGGCCCTAAAGAGCTGAGATTAAGAGGACTAAATGCGTCCCCAAAGCCAAAAACTCTGGAAAGGATAATTTATAATTTTTCGCTCGTCCAGCTCATATGCTTCCTTTTTTCGGGTTTATATATTTTTTCTCTTTGCTTGCGTTAAATTAATACACTAGGATGATTTGCATTCGGGTGCGATACGGTGTTAGTTTTATGACTGTCGCGTATTTTCCCGCAGTTTTTAATCCCTAGAGTCTTTTGCCTAGGCCGACTTAAATGACATAACACAGAAGATACAGAAGACAAATCGTCATGCATGTTGTTTTTGCCGAGTCGCTCACTTTTCATAGCTCGAAATAAAACGACTGCTGCTCCAACTGTCGCTTACGACGTGGGTAGTCCATTTGCATATCTTCAGTAGAACCGGATGCGCGCCGAAGGCTGTTCTTTCGCAGCAATTCTAAGAGCTCAATTTTAAAGGACGGAATTCCTAATGAATCACTGTTTATCACTGGCAGATTGAGTCAGAACAAATTAATATTACCCATCAAGCGGACTTGGTGAAAGAAGTGAAGCTTCTTTTATGGTATGTGAATAAACTGTGTATGTGTTATCTGTAACGGTGTATAGACTGTTGCATTAAAATAGTCGAGAAACAGGTAGGAATACGTCTTATTTGTCAACTTGTCAGTTACTAGTCACTTTAAGCTACAGGTTCTAATACGACTGTTGCGCTGTACGTTACACCGTTACGTTCTAAAAAAACCCTAAGGTTAACACGACATTTTAATACCCTAGGGGGATTGGAACCGCAACCAGTGATGTTTTAGGCAGCTGGGATACCGAGCTCACTACCAAAATTGGGTGCTACGACGGAGATCAAGTGGGAAAAAAGTTAGATTTATTTTCGCTAAATGAAAATTACTATACTGAAATTTGCATTTCGAAATAATCAGTTTCTTATATTGCAAATAAAAATTATCAGAGCAGATAATTATTTAGGTTTACTAAGCTTGTTAATTTGGGATTGATATTATATGAAACAAATTGTCTGAAGTTCCTTACTTTGAGTTCCTTTCTCTGAAGTACTTTCTCGCAGTAAGTTAACCGACTGTAATTTACATTTTGAGTAGCCGAGGAATAGACTAACATTTTTTCCTGTTCAGTCATAAAACTTGCGGTTGTTTACTCTCTAGGTGAACTCTCTCTTCGCCTATCAAAATCAACCTTAGGGTAGATTACTGTTGTTTATGGATTTTTGAAGTCATTTAATAAGAATTTTCCTTGATCTTACTCGTTCCTTGATGCTAGAACGGTGCTTGGCTGCACTAGAACGCAATAGGTAGACAGTCGACCGAGTTCTTTTGACAAACTTAATTTTCATTTCTCAAAACACGTTGCTTTTAGTAAAGGTGACCCGAACAATTCTGGTCTCCGTTGTTCGGAGGATAAGCAAATAATTTTATCAACCGTTTATGAAACCGAACGTGAAAAAAGTCAATTTGATATTAGTTATTTTCTGTTAAAGAAACTAGTTTTCTACGAGCATTTGAAATTATCAGCCTACATAAACTAAAGTCGTTGAAGCCAGAAATATTGAGAAATTTAGGTGAACTGAATTACCAAGTGCCAATATGCACTGCACTTCTTATTGTAAATTAAACTGTTTTTGTCTTTAGCAATGTCTAAACAAGGCAAAGGTAACTTTTACAACGTTTTCT
Source organism: Hetaerina americana (assembly GCF_022747635.1). Taxonomy (NCBI): domain Eukaryota; kingdom Metazoa; phylum Arthropoda; class Insecta; order Odonata; family Calopterygidae; genus Hetaerina; species Hetaerina americana. Next base: position 30,647,967 of record NW_027287538.1, read on the forward strand.
TACATGTGGCGCCATTATATTTACATTATTTTATTGTAATTAGTATGTATGTAATTTTTTCATATAATTGTAAAGATAGTTAGGGATACTTCCGGATATATCGTCTTGCCAGTAAAAGATCAAGAGAAGGTACAGATTTCACACTTAACGATCAGCCATTGGCGCGTGGCGCTAAGGGACATATTTGAGTTTTAGTTGGTACAAATACGAAGTAGGTATAATTGCAAAACATCAAGATATACGTTGCCATACCCTGACTCGTTAAAAACGTATTGACTCTGGTGAGTGAAAACAGAACTAAAGAGAATTTATTTGTGTTTAGAATTAGGAATTTCAAATTTCACTGGAATATTTTATTTTTATGGCCATCCATTTGCAAATACACGGCTTTTGTTTTTTAAAATGGATTGCAACAATTTAATTCGTAACAGTCAGACTCCACACCGACTCAAAAATACAATAAACCAAGGCTATTTTCTATAACTATCTTTAAGAATTGCTTTTCCTGCAAAAATAACGATTGTTTTTGCCGTTTGAAACTAATGCAATCTTTGGTATCTATTTGTTAATGCTATACCTGGATTTGTCATCCCGGGATTCACGGATGTTTTACAAACATGTCGCAAATTTTAACGGGATCTAAAAATTTCAAAATGCCTATTACTTCACGTAGATATATGAAGTAATAGGAGTTCTCTCATCCGTGTGTTTTAACACAGCTATCGAGTCATATTTATCTAGATGTAACATGAAAACTTAGGTTATTTGGATTTTTTCATTTAAAATGCCCATTTCGTTTCCATGTAAAAAATGTTGGTGAGGTGTTTCGGTGATTGATAAACTGAATTATTTAACGCCGAGATACTCTCGAGATTTAGATATCTCGGACTAATGACACGATATGTTTCCCTCTGCTCTGAAACAAATGATCGGGCGATACTGCAGTCGATTGAGAACAAGCGACAAAATTTACATCTTATTTACATGCCATGGCTGATGCATTGCATAATTTAAGTACCCTGGATTCGAATCGTTCGATTCCCTCGAGAATCCGGCGTGTATGTGCTATTGATTTTCACTTTGTGCATACAATTGTAACGATTTGACAAGGTGTCAGTAATTAAAAAATAAACACTATGGAATTTTATTAAGCAACAAAGAGATTTATATGAGTGCTGAAGTTAGACTTAACTTCTTATTCGATAAAAAGATATATAAACGTACGAATTAAGAATATTTTTATGTGTAACCTTAAGGAGTGCAAATAATCCGTATCTTTCACGAGACTAATTTTGATTTATCATGTCAGCGATTGAAAGCATAAACTTAGAGCTGATACAGGTTAACCTGCGCATGAATAAAATGTGTTACATTTTAATAAATTCAATGCACTCAAATGCATCATTTTTTTAAATGCGCACTCTTATATGTTGACTAATCGAGCTGACTAGGCTCGGATTGCTCCGGCGTATGCATGGTTATCAATTCTGCGAGTGTCACAGCAGACCCTGGCGCGGTGTTGCTGGAAATAGTATACCCTGATATAGTTTAATCATTATCCAAGGAGCTCGGTGAATTGCAGAAATCTATGACGATTTTATCATTTCAGTAAGTGGATGTTAGATGCACGTACGGTGTCTCTCTCTCTCCCTGAACGAATTTTCTTCCTTTGAACTTTAAAGCATAGTATTCATATTAATTTTGATGCGTGATTTTGGCATATCAGAATGAATCTATTCACTTAGGTCTGTCATACTATATTACCGCGATAAGGCTGCTGGTTTCAATCAGTGTTATAATTCTATAAGTGGAATACGGCTGATGAATTATTTTTCCAATGAATCCGGATGCGATCGAGCGTTCACTTGATTCCTCTTATAAATACTTACTATCCTACTATCCGGACACCTCTTAAACATTTCGCTTGATTTAAAAACGATTTTGTTTAATGCCGTTTATTAAGCCGTTTATAGGTCGCAATCGTTCAATATTAAACTCATCATCATCTTCTAAAGTCGGAGCCTTGTCGTTGGAGTAATTTGTCTCTCTATGTTGCCGCTCTTTTCAGTCCATTGTAGGTTGTTACCCTCATAGCATTTTTTATTTTTTATGATGAATTGAATTTGAATGGATATTGATATATGAATTGAATTTGTATGTGAATGAAATTCATATATGAATTGAATTTGAATGGATATTTATAATGAAATGAACATGTCGAAGTATTATCACTTCATCAATCTCAATTGCATAAAGGCATATGGGGTATTATAGTTTTTGAAGTTTAAAAAGCAAAAGAGAATGATAAGTAAACAACTACGCAATCCATAAATATAATAAACGTTTCTCTACTTATTTTTGTTGACTATTTTGACCGTTGCTATTTTGACAGCTAAAAACATTCGGATTTAGTGGGAACTCAGTTTTTTCGACAATGGATGCAGGCCGTTTTTCTGGTCGATAGCAATTAAGGTAATGTGATTTAAGTGGCAGTATTAACGCTTTTGTTCCAGCAACAGATGTGATTATTACGGATATTTATGTTAAGTTAGACCTCCAATCACGTCGTATCTTCATTCAAGGTAAAGTTGACACCAATTATATTCCAATTTTTTGCCACTCTTTCCACTATTCTTTTATCCTCAATCGAACCATGCGACACCACGTGGATAATAAGCAAAGGTGTTAGAAAAACAAATAGTAATGTAATTTTGGATAGTAAAAATATATATCTTAACTTTTCGGAGAGAAAAACATTCAAGGGAAAGTAAAGTTGTAAAAGAGAAGTAAGACCTAAATACTAAAATTTCAGTTATACCTTCGTTTTATTGTAATCGCGAGTTGTTCTAGGGAAACAATATCCCTTTAAACCCATTAAATTGTATGCAGGAGAGTTTAGCGGGCCGTTTTGATGGAAATATGCAAAATATTTTGCTAAAATATAACGGTTATGCACATCTCTATAATAACAAACTGTTTTCGGGTTAAACGTGTATGCACAATGAACTTCACTGCAACGCCTAGCGAAACATTACTGCTCTTCGATCTTTGAACAGGTACTGGTACTGCCAAATAAATATTGTCTAGGTTTAGTTAAAACTATGGGAAACTCATCAGTCGTGCTTATCCTTTGTCAGTGTGGTTGTGCAGCGATAAAGTTGGCGCGGCGTGATGGATCGTGAACGGGATCCTATTGGGGAGCAAAGTTACCTTGTCTTATTTTCCCAAAGTTTTATTTACCTACGCTAACGGCTGGGGAATTTCGGTAAAATTGATTGATATCCTGAGTTAAACCGTTAGTAATGTGAACGGGTCTAAACTGCTTCAAAATGGCTGTTTAGCCGAATAGATTGGATGTCACAGCACCGGGGCTTAATTTTAGGTGAATATATGTTCCCAGCAGCAAAGAGTACGTACTTGCTTACCCATAAGTTTACTCCTTTTCTGGCTTAGGAATCTCCGAAATATATTTGCAGTACTTTTCTCCTCTCTCATCGAAACCTAGAGAGAATGGCTTCGTCCATTTAAGGGGAATGTAGAGACGAATATTTTTTACGAGTCATTCCTTGAAGCATCGAAGGATGCGTCTGAGTAACATTATATATTATTAGTTTTGCGAACAATTAAGATGTAATTTATTCCATTTGCCAACTGAGGTGGTAGCCATTTTCCATAAAAGTTGAACTTGATGAAAAAAATATATTTTGATCACCGAATGATCATGTCCAGTTGCAATAAAATTAAAAGAATAAATATGGTTATTTTTTGTTTTAGGGAAATGTGTTAATATTTCCCATTCAAATCTTGTGAATTTTCTCTACTGAATACATATACCTCAGAAGTACCCAGTTTTGTGTCGGATGGCGGAATATCTGTCCCTGGTGAATCCTTATTCCACTGACGTTCAACAACGAAACCACTCTCATTGAACAGTGACGTTATTTTCGTGATGTACCTATTCAAGGATGGCCAATGATCATCAATACCGCGGGAACCTAGTGATAAAATTAATAATTGAATTGAATTTAATAACTTATTTCGCTAATATGGTCGAGTTAACCACTTGAATCACATAAATAGTATTTTTTAGAAGCATTTTAAAAAAAGCGGAATAATTAATTCCATATAAAGGGAATAATAATTATTTTTTAAATCTGAAGCTAACTCGGAGAAAAAGTTCCCATTGTAGATTTCTGATATTTAAATCTTGTCGCATAATAAAAGATTGCACGTTTAAAATATTCTTGTTAGATGAGACCGTATATTTATTGGCAGTAATATCCTGTCTGTTATAACAATTAGACGAGACAAATACACGTTTCCGTAGCCAATTGCCTTCGTTGAAAAGTGAAACCGGTCTAATGTCCTTAAAACTCACTGTAATTGCTGTGTATAGGATTTAAGGTTATAGTCAATGGGGAGGGATATTTTTAATGATAATGTTAAATTCATATATTCACTGAATGAATTTCAATTACTGAATTCGCATAAATGCCTTTTGGTACTATCAAAATTCATGATAAGACGTTACGCTGCGTATGGCAAGATTGTGCTAAGTTGTGGGAGGCAATTCTAATCGCCTTAATTAGTAATTTGGGTAATTTTCCCAGCGATTATTTATAAATTTTGAGTCCGATGCTGCCTCGGGCATATTATTTGTGTTATCTCTGATGGATTAGCGGCCCAAGGATGGGTACTCAAGCTGATAGTGCAGTATCGAAATCCCAAGACCACGTGGATCATCATAGATGTCCGGTGAGAAAAATACATGCTATAATACATTGTTGTGAATTTCGAACGGCGAAAGAACAACTTTAAGGGAGAAAATGATCACCTGAAAATTATTTAGGATAAAGAATACCTATCTAAGAGATTATCTATTTATTCAATAACTCCATATTAAGTGTGTTAAAGACATCAATGAGCAATATACCTGACACACTGTCCCCGCTTATATATTGTCTTGTGTGCATTAATCTAAATCTACATAAATACCCGGCAATCCGACAAAAATGTGTGGCAGGGGGTGGGATGAGTAAGGGATAAGAGAGAGGAAGGGCAAAGAGAAGAAATATTCACAAAAAAACTAAAATCATGTGCAAATATATGTACATGTTGGCGGAAGATTTAGTTCAAAACAAATGTTAGTTTATCCATTAAAGTTGTTCTTTGCCATAAGAAAAAGGAGGGAACAAAAATGAACCACAACCATTTTCACGACAGACCCCTTCCATAACAAGAGAGGTCAGGAATATTGTCCTTATATATTCATCCTAATATATAGGGAATAAATATAATTTGAACTATTTAATTTTAAATGATGGAAATCGAGGAACAAAGCTATGTTTCACGAAGAGTTTACCAGTTTTTTATTCCACAAAGAGTGAAAACGATCACGTGGAGACTTGACTAATTGGTTATAAATAACATTGTGAAACAATTTGTAAAATGGTTCTTCCTGCATAGAGGCCGATTCCTAAGCTACAAGACTTAATGGTAAGTCAAAAATGTAGGCGGTAAGACGGTGCCATTCAGTCCTTGAATACAAGCTGGGTAAAATAATGAGGTCAAATTCAGATTGAACGAATGACATTTTAAAGTAGGGACAAGTAACAGTCACTCACAGAAATAATTGTTTGAAACAGATTACTACGTTCAGTTGATTGTTTTCCTCTAATCTGACATTGACCTCGCCAAAATTCGTGAACCTCAAAACACTGCCTGCCTGTAAATAACTACTAATGCATTTGTTTGCTTTGATAGCCCATCCATTGATTTTTTTTCTCCCGGGCCGCAATGGTAGTCCAGTAGGCAATAAAGTGCTTTCATCCACTAATGCAAGGGTTGCCAGATCGACTCCTGCCTCATAAATAGGCAACGTGCTGCCTTTATTTTATCTCATATCCTCCAGCATTGAAATTTTCACGCATTTGAATTTTCATGCATTTGCAAATGGTTTTCGGTTTATCTGGCAGCACGCTAATGAGAATTTGACGCAGAAGGGTGACTTGATTCCCACATGGACGATCCCGAACGTGGAAGTATTGTAAACTCTGATGTTTTGACCCATAGGGAATTGGGTAAACAGCCAGAAAGAGGTTAATAGGGATCCCAGGGCGAACGAACCCCAAGCGGCGTCCGAAAAGCAAAAAATATAGAATTTTGGAATGAAATCGACAACTTTGTTTACATTGATGACAAAGCACAACGTTCTATGAAGGTCTCATAGTTGGTTTAGCCAAATGGCGGCAATTACTCATACGATAGGATAGCCAATAAATTGTCTCGGGCTTTATTTTGACAGTTTTCAACCCTCCTTCCTCAATGCCAAGGTTCGCCACGATTATATCTACGCCATGTTGTCATACGCCTCGAGTGTGGGTGGCAACGGATGTTGGAAGTCAATGTCTTAATTTATTTTAATTAAATGATTTATCTTAAACAAGATTGCATTGGTGTTAACCGGAGTGGGCTAGCTGAAAAAATTTCTGCATGAAGATTTAATTTAGCTTTTTTCAGATTCAAATTCAACTGATTCGCATGTGTAGTATTAACTACGCTGAATGCTTTTCGCTCAATTTCATACGTTTTCTATTTCAGAGAGGCTTAATCATGAATGAAAAGTCTCTAAAATTTACATTTTTCGTGCAGCAGTCTAGCAGGTTAGGGTAGGTTTTTGATGGACCTAGGCACCGTACGCTACTAAGCCTGTGAGCCCTTACTAACTTGGCACACACACGCTCACTTAAAGCCTTCATTTTCAATATGAAAAACGCTTGCTACTTTAGTGGCAGCTACATTGACCATGTTCACCGCAAGGTGTAGGCATATATTTTTAGTCTTAGTACAGAGTACACAAACATTTTAAGCTCAACCTCATATTTTTATCTCTTCCCAGTTCTGAGAAAAAAATTGGGACAGCTGAGGAATACGAAACACCTGAAATAATTTTGCATGTGCAAGTTTACTCTCATAAAACTCATTTCACTTGAATGGAATTCAATCCCCAATTACTAGTCCCATTTGGGAAACGCCGCATGGATTTGGTATTCTTGGGGGATAATGTAGCTAAACGAATTAGATGGAGTCCCGAGAAAATCCGCCTGATTCGTCAAAAAATGTTGCAATAAGAATATGAGTGTGACATGCCTTCTGGAGGGACTAGGTTGGAAGCTGCTTGAAATGCGAAGAGAACAAGGAAGACACAAACCTTTAGAAAGGTTCAGAACAAACAAGTTTAGCAATGATGTTAAAAGAATTATAACGGTCACACACTATTTAGGTAGGTTATACCTCAAAAATAAGATAAGGGCGATAGACGCCAATATAGATTGATGCAAATAATCGTTCTTTCCCCAGATAATCAGGAATCATAATGGTAAGAAACCAAAGTCGTTTTAGAAATAGTAAATACATTCGATTTACAACTCGGGGCAAAATTAAACGCTGTGTAGACAAAAGATATATTCGTAGCTGCATGTGCATGTTATTTGATAGTATATGTATTTGCATGCATGTAGATGGATTACTACCTACAAGTAGTTTTTCATGCGAAAACCTACTTGCAGGCATGTAGGTTTTCTCATGAATTTATATGTCTCTGTGTGTATATATTTGCATCATTTTTTTCGTTTTGCATGTGGCTTTATTCTCTTTAATGAGTGGCGATCTAACAACCACACGCCACACGTCTTTGAGGCGGCTTGCTGGGTATTAAGTAGATGTAGAAGTAGTTCATGATGGACCTCTTCTGTGGGTGCTTCTATTTCCCTTGAAAATCCGTGAAAATTAGATTAAATGAATGCATTTGGCGTATACATTTGGAAGGAAAATATTGGGAGACCCGAGTTAAAATCCTGTTGAAAGATGAGGATTTGTCAAAACCTAAAAGCTTTCCTCACATGACGTTAAAGGGTTGACTGCTTTCAGTTTTAGTTTAGTGTACAAATACTAGTAGATCTACAGCTACGTAAGACCCTGCAATCCGCCTGCGGGGGCATTTGGCGGGGGGGTGCTAGATCACCGCCCGTAAAAGGGAATAACACCACATACAAAACCAACATATTCATGTAAACCTACACCCACAGATGCGTATATATTCATGCGAAAACCTTTTTAACTTCCACGTATGCAAATATATATGCTATCAACTAACATACACATGCACCTAAAAATTTAGTCGTGTGTGCAGAGTAGTAGATGTGTGTGCTATGAGTGATCTTCGCTTAGCGTGATTAATATTCGACCTCATTATGCGGCTGTTGGTATTTTAGATTGCGTGTATTGATTATATCTTCTTGATTTTTATTTAATTTATCGGAATTGGTATTTATTTTGCATTAATTAATTTGTATGATGTGGTATTACCAGGGGTAAAGTTGGGGGCTACCGACTGGCCCTGTGCACCCTCAGCTTCACCCAATCTCTGTGTCTTTTCGGGTACTAGAGCTTGTGGGTACTAGAAACCTGTAACGGTTCTGGGAAAATGACACCCCTACCTAATGTGTAAATATCGGATGCCATTAAGCTTAGCGAGGTGAGCTCTATCCTCGCCTATCAAACCAATCGGGTTGATTACTGTGATTATCTATCGTGCTACTGAGGTTGTCGCGTCAAAAACATCATTGAGGAAGGCAACGAGAAATCTCCTCAATCAATTTCCCCACGACCTTACGATGGACAAAAATGTGAATATGAGACATGACAGCTACGGAATCCGGCCCTCTGGGCCGTGTTGTGCCTTGTAGCGGGAGAAGTTAGCCTTCCGGAGTCATCTCACGAAATCCTTGCAAAGCGGACAGATAGAGGACAGGGTAATTAGAAAATATAGAGCGGGAGAGGGAGAGAAAACCTACGTGGTGAGATGGAAGGATAGCAGGGATAATAAAAATCAAGATTATAGAATAATACGCAGTGAATGGCCAGAGAACTAGCGAAGGGTGGCAAAAAATATTAAACAAAAAGTTATGCAGATGCTTAGTGAACATAATCAAGCGAGTAGTAATATTAATTGTAGAAGTAAAAACGGAACCAACGAACATGGTCATTGTTCAGGTCTGCGTGCCACCAAGCAATCGTGGGATGAAAGAATTCGACAGGGTATACAATCAGTTAGAGTACATGATTGCGGGTGTACCTGTGAGGAAACATTTGATAGTTATGAGGGTTTGGAACGTGACTGTAGTTGAAGGAAGAGATGGTAGAAGGTAGGGGACTGGGGTTTAGTAATGAGGAATGACAGCTAGGATAAAGCAGTAGAGTTCTGTGAGGGACATCGTTGCAAACACTTGATTTAAACACCTCAGTAGGGGTGTATATGTATGTGTGTGTGTTTCAGGAAGATATCAGACTATATTATGGTCAGGCAAAATTTTAGGAACAGCGTGATTTAAAGGCAAATTCTCGAGAGCGGATGCGGATATTTGGATCATAATTTAGTACGAATCAAGTGTAGCGTCAGATTCAAGAGCATAAAACAATGTTTACGGATGAGGAAATTAAATGTTGGAATGAATGGAAGCATTAACCCGAACGATAAGAAAGGAGTATCAGCAGACTGTAGAGAATATTATGAGTGTGGTAGATAGTGCATTGTGGTTAGATGCGTGCAGTAGAAGAAAAATGGGAACACATGAAAAAAGGATAGCAAAAACCGTAAACGAAATAATGGGAAGAGTAAATAGGAAAAGGATAAAGAAATCGATGATTTACTAACGAGGCGATAAAGAAGGTTAATGATGGAAAAGATTGGAATAATGTGGACTCAGAATTAAGTTCAAGGAAGTACATGGTGATTGATGCTGAGCTTGGAAACTAATTGGGCGAAATAAGCGTGGTATAAGATGCCATGCAAGAAAATGGAGTGTTTCTAAAGGAAGGGAAGGCATTTTTATTTTTTTGCCTAATTTAGCGATTATGCAATACCACATCCTATTTTACGATTTTTTATACACCGATGCTAAGAAATGTATAGGTGTTGTACCTATCCAAAATTCGCCTTAAATGTTAGACTACCAAATACTCGTAATGCGAGTAATATTACGAAGGAGAGGTAATGTTGTTCTCTTCGATTAATACTTTTTATCTATTGATTTTGAGCACATTCTCCATTATATTATGTTTTGACGAATTTACCGTAATATCCGGCAAAGTACCTACCATGTAGACGTTTTTTTTGTCTTTGAAGCATCGTCAATGTCCAGAACGATCACGTTACGCTAAAATGTGTTTCTTAATACCCCTTTGAAATCTATAAGATATCTCAAAAGGGGAAATTCTTTCCCCTGCCAGCGGTTAGAATCCCACACTATTGGCTTGAAGAAATGCGCTCTCATTCACTCCTCACAAGAATTATGTAGGAAAGAGAGGCGCAAAAAATTAATAGAAGCATGGGTGTAAAAAATAAACAAGAAGTAGATGGAGTGGCGAGGACAAGCAATGTCGACACATCCGTCGCTTCTCCAGTTACGTGTTTCTCGGTATCATTGGGGTGGGAGGTATGGTAACCTCGTTTCTTATACCCTTCCTTTCCTCTTCCCCTTTGGAGCGGTTCCTTGGTGTGAGAAGAGATGAATGTTTTCTCATACGTAGCTGGAGCCAGAGGTGTTTTGGGGAGGTGGTTGGTGGCTGCGGAGGTCTGAAGTGGATCGAAAAAAACGGGAGTAAAGGAAGGGTGAGGTGCGTGGCGGATTTTTCATAACTCCTCTTTTTAACGCTCTCCTTTTTTCTCATATTAGATTGCTTTTTTCGCTTCAAAGTGCTTCTCATAAGTAACAAGTCTTCAGGGGAATATGCGAGTATGAGAAATACTTGGAGTCATGGAAGTAACATATGCGACAGTTTCTGAAATTATGTTTTAAGTTTATCCTATGATTTAAGAGATATTGATCTATGAATACAGTTCTGTCAGTGATGCTACGCAGATGGACGAGATCTGCAGTCTCCGGGAATTAGAATCCATTGCTTGTTACTTAAGAGGATGGGCTACATTTAGGGAAAAAATTTAGTAGTTAAAATAAATTGGGGCGTATAAAATATATTGGAGTGTTTTATGTAATTTACTTGAAACTATTTGGAAACTATCCATGATTTTAAGGTTTCCACAAAGAAATGATATTTGTGCTCGAATCTTGAATACGCGAATTTGCGAAAGTGTAGAAGTTATTTGAGTTTGAATTTAGTTGAGGTATTAATTTTACTAAGATTTTTAGCCATTACATTTTATAATATAATATTAATAATTTGTTGCATTTGTTTTTGAAAATATAAACAAAATATATAAAAAGGAGGGAATTAACTAGAGAGGGTGGGGCATTTCACGCATTTGAGCTGTATTTTAGAGGAAAAATGGGATTGCAATGAGAATAAGGGGAAGAAGTGTGTATTTAAAAAGAGCCATTTGCAAGAAGGGGATCGATGACGAGTGCCCTGAGTTAAGGTGTGAAGAAAAAATCAGTAAAGGCTTAAATATAGAGCTTAGTGCTTTATGGATGTGGTTCTTTGTCTTTGAAGCAAGAGGATGAGCATAGGTTGGAGGAATTCGGGATGCGGGTGTGGCGGAGTTCGGAGAAAATAACTTGGACAGAGAGGAAGACAAACGCTGGGGTTTTTGGTAGGGTGGATGGAAAGAGGAAGTTGCTGGCAGAATTCCGGAAAACTCAGAGAAAGTGGTTGGGGGAAACATTGAAAGGGCTGGAAAATATGTTGAAGGCTGTGATAGAAGGAAGGACGCTGGGAAATCGGGGTAGAGAAAAGGAAGTGAGTGGGCTTTTTAGACAGCGTGAAGACAGGCAGAAGATAAAAAATAAATGAAGAAAGAAATTGCAAGTTCCCACGATAATTAGAAGTCGTTAGAAATCGTCCAAAACCTACCTTGAAAATAATTGGTAGAATACCTTCATTAATTCATTAATTTTGTTGCATCAAAAGTTACAAAAATATTGTCTAAGAAAGGACTTTTTAATTCAATTAGGTATACATATATTATTTATACCGGATGATGTAAAACGTACTATGTTACTGCATAGGTGTCTATATCCAAGAGTGTAAAAACGCTCACATGAAGGGCACCATGCAATTTTTTTGCCTAGCTTCCTGAAAGGGATGGAATGAAGAAATACATATTTATATATTGATGTGGAAAATATATTTAATGTATTCCGTCAAAGTACTGGCTAGAGAGTTGTGTTTTACAGTTTTGCGTAATTTCTAGACTTTTGAACCAACTTTTGAGACTGATGATTTGTAAATAGATACGTAGGTGCGGTGAAATTCTTTGGTCTATAGCTCTGCTTTCGAATCATTTTGTTTACTAAAAACGGTGAGAGACGTCAGCAGTCATGTATTGATCTCAGTATTTGGATTTTGATCTCTTCGACGGCTGATTTCGATTCATAAAAGAAAATAGACCAAGTCTATCAAACCACAACACTCATCGTACATCCAGACCCGTGACATTTGGGTCAGTTAGCCAGGTCTCAAAGAGTCGTTGTGCCAATTTCATTTTTCTGAACACGCTGTTAATAAGTCTTTTTCAATTTTAACGATTTTCACGAAACTACAGAAAACAAAATGCAAGAAATTTCGACACGAATCTGTTTCCTTTTAAAAATAGGCCTGGAAGCACGGTAACATCTTTTACAACCAGTTAAATTCGTTGATGCTCCCATTAACTTTGAGCCTTCAGGCTGTAGTGTCAGTGTCCAACTGAAGGCGAACTAAATATGAAAGCTCTTTTCCCGTGTCGGAATTATGTAGTCAGTTGTTAACTATGTTCCACTACCAGTTTATTCCGTGAATCTGGGATGAACAACTATCCTCTATGTCTAAACTTTTGGAGTTTGGGTATACTGGGAGACTTCCTGGTCGTGACGTTTTCGCTTGCTTGTTTCCCGGCGCGAGCAGCCTCAATGTTCGGCGTCACGTGCTGTAGGCGCATTTAATCTGCCGCGGTCTCTCTCTCTCTCTCCTCCGGTTAAATTCACTTGCTGCTGGAGTTTGCCTTCTTTTTTTCGTACCATCGTGCTGCAAAAGGTCGTATTCTCCTCATTAACCGATACTATGTAACAACTGATGAATCCTATCTGCGTATGTGTACATATTTGTCCCGTGAGTGCCGGGTTTTTTTCAGTTAAACGCCAGTTTTTCAATTTATAATTATTTTCAAATTAAAATTAGTATTACGAGCTGCAAAAAAATTAACTGTCTTGATACAAAAGGAGAAATGGATAGAAAAAATACAATGAGCAAGTGCATGCTCGTATGGAAAAGTCCAAATTCTTAAAATAGAGCAGCATACAAATAAATTCATACAAATGATAGGATTTTCTATTATACTATTCAAAATTGATGACAAGAATAGAACTAAAATATCTACACGATCATATTATAATAACAAAATCACACTATGTTATAAAATCAAAATGGTCCCAGTAAATTAACTCTTAAAAGAGCAACATTTCAAGTAAGTCGATTATTGGCTCTTCAAGAGGTGGAAAAGATAATTAATATGCAGCTAATTCAAAGTCATGGATTTTAGTGCTGACATTTGCCTCTTATCATTGTTATTAAAATAGGTTGACACTTCTCATTTGTTTTTCCAAGTTCCATACAATATGAAGTGCTTCCCTAACTTATGTTTGCTAGAAAAATAATTATAAGTGAATAGTATATGAGTATTATTATTAGGTAATCTACCGGTTAAGGTAAGTTTTGGATGGACATAGCTACTTGATCAATATTTTGTGCTTCCTAACAAAATATAAAATCCAGTATCCTACTCTACATCAGGTCCCTCTTCATCTCTGAGTACTTTCTTCCTCCATTCATCCCGTCCAACATCCCTATCCTGTTCCTTCCCTTTCCTCGTTTGCCTAACATTCTCCCCTCTATTACAGTCTTCAACATCCCACTGCCGTTCAATACCCCCTTCATCCACTTTTCCTGCCTCCATAGGATTTCTCCCAACAAACCCCTGTCCTCGCCCACCATACCAAGTACTTCCTCATTTGTTTTCTTCTCTGTCCATTTCACCTTCTCCTATGTGAGTATATTTAATAAAAATTTTGGAAAATGGGAGTTGACGCCTTATCCGGAATCGCACGTATGCCAAACTACACAGGTGCGGAAAACGGATGGAGATTCGGGTTGGGCAGTTCCAGGCAAGATTTTAAGACAGGGATGTCCTCTGTCATCTGTTATTCTCAAAAATATGAGGAGTAAATGGAAAGGAAAGCCTTAGAAGGTCTGGAGGCTGGAGTGAAATTAAGTGGAAAACCCTTCAAATCAGTTAAATTTGCGGAAGATCTAGCGTTGGCGTGATCTTCCGCGAATGGATAGCCTAGCTAGGCAAAAGGATTACAATAATTACATAGCGCAGAGTAGGTGTGATAAATATAAAATGAATATTTGTCATAAGAAAACGAAAGTACTGATAGTGCCACAGGTACTAATGATGCCGCAAGTCGGTGAAACGCGTTGTACCTTATAATAAAAATCTGAGGAAAAGTACCAAGTCTTTTTAGTATGGTTATTAAATACTTCCTCGAAGTGAAGCCTGAAACAGTAGAATTTGTATGAAAGCACTGATGTTTGTAAGGAGGAGAAAAGTGAAGATAACAATTGTAGTCGTAGACATAAGCTAGAGTAGGTAAAGCGGTTCATTCTTTTGAAGAGTGTTTTGAATGAGAATTGGTAAAGTAGTGGGAAGATTAAAAGAAGGATTACGCTGGGCAAATAAGCGTTAACATAGAGGTGGTAGTTGATGTCAGGTGTCATATGTAAGGCTATGGAGCAAACTTTAATATGTGGTGTAGGTGTTAATTTCTCGGAAACTTGGGTATTGAGGCAAGACAATGGACAAAGATTCAGGATTTTGAGATGTGGGTTGGGAGAAGAATGGAAAAAATAAAAAAGACAAAGAAGAAAAACCAATTACGAGTTTCTAGGCAAATCGGGAAAGTAAGGTGGGAGCAATCTGGAGGCAAGACAAGTGGATGCAGGAGACATTGAGATGAGATAGATTTTCGGAGACGCTAACAGAAGGGAGAATGTTGAGAAAACGAGGTCGAGGGAGGATAGAGGAGGAAGAATAGATATTTTAGATAGAATTAAGGAAGGTAGAAGATTTGCTAAGCTAAAGAATGAATTATTGTGATGCGTATATAGTATGGGGTCTAAGCATATGTCGTGTCATGTAATTTAGTTCTTTGGAGTTTATTAGAGTGAAGTCACAGATTTTATGAAAAGCTTACCCTAAGCTGGTAGAGAGTCACTATAAATAGTGTAGATTTATGTAATTGTTTAATTGGAAGCACATTTAGTTTTGAAAAAAATTTGAAAATATCTAAGTTTGTAAATTTACTACCTTGTGCTACATATTTGGTAATTATGTTTTGAATTGTAAGGACAGGCATTATATTATTTGTCTAAGCACGCATTGCGGTTTATATATTGGTAAACAGTTGATAAGCGTTACGCATGCTTTTATCGCACAAACATCGTCAACTCGTTTCGCTGAGTTAAAAAAAAATTACTTCAAAAGCTATTCGCCAGTTAAAAATCGTAGCAATTACGCTAGGTAATACTTTAAAAATGCCTTAGAAGCTTTAATAAATGCCTTTAATGGAGAATTTTTTCTTGATCATGTGAGCAACGTGGCTTGGTTAAAATATTACGCATTCATATTCATTTTGGGTGCAACATATTTAGTTTTAAATTTAGATTTACTTTAGTGCGCACGCGTAAACTTAAGCCTTCGTAAGCCCAGAGGAAGAAAGAGAGGACGAGTTGAAGCAAAATTAATAGATTACCCGGCCGGGAAGAAATGCCCTACTCCCTGTTTTCGCTTTCTTCCTTTCAGTCAACATTGATTTAGTCTTTTCCGCTGACTCCCCTGAGCCCTACACTGGTGCGCCATTTATATCGAGTGTGTATTTCCCACACCGAACTTTAATTTTGTCTTTCTTCCATAATCTCCGACTAGTGGAAATTTGCGTACCTTCGTTTGTGAGCGTGTGCAATTCCAATGGATTGGCTTAATTGGGTGTTGTTTTATCCAAGGTTTGCTCAGATTATTTATAATTGAATTTCCTTTAGTGACACAATTGGGCATTAAAGTATAATACTTAGTAATTAAATCAACCATTATATCCCTCATACTAAGACTAAGCAGAAATAGTGCCATTTAATGTTCGACGGTTAGTTGACAACTTAACTAGTTAGTCAGTGAAGTGCATCGCTGGCATTAAATTGAATACTATTACTATTAAATACGCAACGTGAATAGTTATTGCAGATGGAGGAATTTTAATGCTGTAAGTATTTTCAACGGTAAGGATGGTTAATTTTTTGTTTGGCTCGGCTGTTTGATGGAAAAAAGGGTGGAAAGAGAACAAGAAATACTAATAATTTGAATACTCTAATTCAGACGTCTATAGCCTTGAGTGATAGTTGATGCATATACTAAGTGGAATTTTATTGTAATGAAAAAATGAATAATCGAATAACTTTGCGTTTCCACTGAAGAATTTTTATTACCGTCTAGTTTGGCTACACTTTAGCATCATAATACCCTGACAAGTTACTAGTCCAGTTGATGATCAGTGTAGCGACACTAGTCGGCAATGAAAATTGTATTTCGTATAGCCCGTTTATGCAGAAATATGTTCTGGAGAGTTAACCCTTTCCATTATTCATTGATGTTTAATTGTAAAATTAAATTCGGCTTTTGTAGGTGATTGCGAAAAAAATAACTTGCTTACTCTTTTAAAAATTCTAAAATAATACTCCATAGTGTTAACGTAGTGACCAGGACCATTTTATGCTGATTTGAATCAGCGTTTCCTCGACGGTCGAACTGTTATCGTGAATAAATTAAGTTCTGTGCTTTTACGAGGCATGTAAAAAAAGTAACAGGAATATTGTGATTTCGCATAGTGCACGGCTTAGTGCGCCATGAGTTGTTACCGTTAGGTCAAATGATCAATGAAGAGTACTACTACAAATTCAACGCCGTTTGGGGGAAGCAATACGAAAAAACGCCCGTATTTGTGGCGAAAAAAATCATGGCTTTTGAACCACCATGATAATTCACCTGCTGACACTGCTCAGTGCTTGAATTGCCAAAATTGCTGAAATAGCACTGTAAAGATGTTCCAACCTCGATATATATTCACCAGACATGGCCCCGTGACTTTTTTCTGTTCTTAAAAAAATGGGAAACCTTAAAAGACCGTAGTTTTTAAGACGAATGTTTGACATTTAATGCCTTAAAGAGTGTTGATCTTAAGCGATACACATTAGGACATATCATCATACTTGTCAGCCATCTGCTCACAAAGTGTAGCATTTTAGATGTGAGCTAAAAATTGAAAAAAATGTAACAGCTATAATCAGCTACTTATAAAAAGCACCTGTCCTTACTTTCAGCAGCCTCTGATCCACAAACTTAAGTAAGGATAAGATTGATTTGAAAAATGAAAGAATGCATTTTATTTTTATTAATTTGGAGCAGTAACTGTGACTGAAATCAGAATCGGCATCGAAGAATATTTTGCATCTCATCTCGTATATTATTCCTAAGCACCGCTTCAGAAAATAATCTGTATACTAAAATTGGCAATGGAGTGTTTTACTTTAAGTAATCTTTTCCTCTTTTCTCTGAGAAAAGACTAACTTTTGACTATGGAAATTTGAGGTGTCACGCTGCAGCTTTATCGATGGCAATATATTTCATGGTGTTTGGTACAGAGTTATAAGTAATATAATAAATGCGTTAACTATGAAGAGATAATATAGGAGTTTGCGGGATTTGTCTTGGAACGAAAGGAGGCAAAAGGTTATTCTAGCAGGATAGAAATCCTTGGAGGTTCTAAATACTTTGTTGAGGAAGAAAGGCTTGGCTTCCAAAAGAGATACTTAGGAACAAAAGTGTTATAAAGTGTGGTTTCGGAGCAAGTGGTGGGAGGGAAGGTCTCTACTGTGGATGGGACTAGTTTAATCTTCCATTTAGTGGCAAATTATATTCGTTACTATGGCTCGTAGGTGAAGATTAGGAAAACTAGCTAAAATATAGCTGTCCAAAACAACTACACGCAGCAGAAATCTTTGTGGGAGCTACAATAATGGACACTTTGTTAAAAATGTAGCACACTGCTGATACTACAAAAACCGTGCTAAAGTAGCGCGTGACTTAAAGCTAGCTAATATCAAACCGTGGAAACCGTCAGTATTAGCACTGGTTTGATATACATATCCCTCGTATCTCCTAATGACCTTTTAGATGATGTCTTCATATGTATTCGCATCCATGAATTATTGTCTGTTTCCTGTATCGAATTTGAAGTTATCTTCTGTTGTTCTTCCCGCTCGCCTTTCCTTCCTTTACTTCAATTTACTTCTGGGTTGACAACGATTCTCTCACATTGAATAGATGCAAGTGAAAAATGAAAGGAATGAATTCATGGTCAAAATAATAAGCGATTGGAGAATGATGAAAGGATGAGTAATGATGATTGGAAACAGATTCACCCAATTTGATTGTTCGATAAATGCTGTTATCTATGTTGGTTTCCGCATTAGTGATTGCTTTAGAGCTCGTTTTCCTAAGCAAAATATTTATTGATTTGGTTAAAATTTATCCGTGCTACGTCAATGCCAATAGTGGCAAATTTGGTGCCATTCCTGATGCGCATAAAATCCGTAATTTTGAGTTTCAGGAGCGTAATTTTCTGTAACTTCAACAGGTTAATAATTTTTAATGACTTCAGAAAGTATTCTACCTCGAAATATATCTAAATAGTTCATCCCATTGTCTCAGCGTTCAGTTCTTTCCATAGTTTTCTTGTAACAAATACATTGGGAGTTTCATTGGGAAAGAATTGAACAGAAGAATGCTGGAGGCTGTAAAAACTAGACATAAATGGAAAAGGTAACCCTATAGAAACGTTGTTTCCGCCAGTTACGAAGTAGGTGCTGCTACTCGACTTGTTTGCAAAAGGATCAGCTGCCCAAATTCATCGGTAGTTGCGCCTAGTTTATGGATCAACAGTAGTGAGTGAAGGTAATAATAGGCAATGGTGTCGAAACTTCAAAAATGACGGCACAAATGCGCATGATGAAGAGCGGCCCAGTGAGAGAGTGGCCGGTCCGGTATCTAGACCGATGAAATCGTTCAACAAGAGTGGATCATGAACTGCGATCTGATCGACAATTGACGATTCTTGCTCTGGCTGATTAGTTTCCTCTTGATGGACGCACTCCTATTTACATGATTGTAACGAAAGAGCTCGGTAATCGCATATTGTGTTCAAGTTGGGTACCGAAAATGCTTACCGACCAACACAAAGAGCAAAAAGGGTTGATTGGACGAGCTTTTTTGGACCGCTGTCTACAAGACGGAGACGACTTGACCTTGTCCTTGGCGAAAATGTCCTCTTCCTGCACTTGAAACAGTTGCTTGGTGAACAACTGTTAGAAAAGGACGAGAAAAGTAAGACCGCTGTTTTCAACTGGTCCGATTCCCAGGCGGCGAACTTCTATGCTGAGGGATTAAAGAAGCTTGTGCAGCGTTACGAAAGAACGAAGGGTGGTTATGTAGGAACGTGAAGAAGGTTTGCTGGAAACTTAAACTGTCAATAAAAATGTTTCTATGGAATATATTTTTATATGACCAAACGGATCTAACTTCAAAAATAAATCTCGTACATAATGCGAATGGCATTCGTGTTATTGATATTCTTATCATTTCTAATATCTACCGCGCAATTCATTCTTATGGATCTAGTTGGTCCGACTTGTCACTTGCTGTCAAGATGGCTTTGTATTTGTATTAATATTCGTTTCCATGTACTAGAAATTGATTCCCACTCATCAACCGCCATATTTATTTAGCTTATCGTTATTAAGTAATGGCATCCTTAAAGAAATTAATTTACACCTGTCCGCATCCCGCATCAAGGGCGTGGCATCAAGGGCGTGTGGCTGGGAGTTCATGTATGGCTGGTACGGCAACGTTTAAGAAATGACCGTTTTTAGGCATGGCAACAGCCAGACATAAAAACGGTTGTTCCTTAAAAGATATCCCTCGTATTAGGGAAGGCGACCGAAAGCTAAGGCCATCAGGGATAGTTGGGTATTCTGGAAGAGGTTGCATCTTCGGGAAATGGCAGAAGGCTGGAGAAAAACCAGGTCTACGTTTGCTTACTGTAAGCGGAAGGCGTCAAGGGGTCCACAGTTGTACGTCCCATCTATGGACTGTGTACTGATCTTGAAGTGCTCTCCAAAGAGCTTCCCATCGGGACCACTGAAAAATCATTTCTCCGCTGGGATTCGTATCTTGATCCTCGGGATGGAAAAATAGTACACTAGTCAAATCACTAATACCATCATAAATTGAGAATGATAATATACAAATTGATCGGAGGTTTTTATGCATGTAGAAAAATGGTAGTAGGCTCAAAAGAATCTGATTTTGATCATAATAAAGGAGAATGAAAATAAATTCGATTATCGAACAAAAATTGTCACAAATGCGTGCTCCCCATACTTAATTTAAATATATGAATATATTTATCGCTTACGTGTAAGATATTTGTTGAATATTAGCGTGGTCGTAAGAATAGAAAATGACAACTGCGGAAAAGAGTGGAAGTAGTAAAAATATATAACAGAATGGTTATGAAGATCAAAAAGATGGGACGAATCACCAAAGAAGATAGCGTTTGAACAAAGGGTTTATAATGAAAAAGGTTTTATGGAAACATTCCGGAAGAGATAAGAACTTATTGGCAAAAGTATGAAAACGTTTTCAGAAATAAAATGGAAGCGAAAATGAATGGAATGTACTATGCGGCGATCTACGACGGAATAAGTTAACAAAATTATAATAGATGTAAAATATGAAGTTATTATGCAAAGATACTTGGCGAGAAGGGAACCGTGCTAACAAAGTTCCAACTAAGCCAATCTTCGGTGTAATAACTTCTTTTGAATGTTTATGTAAGCCATGCGTGCCTCCACGTTTAAGACGCTCTTTGCAACCTTGGCCTGAAATAAGATACAATTAACGTGAGGGAGACACTCTTGTCGCGGGAGCAAGATATGCTGTGAGCACAGTCACAGCGGATTCGCGTCCTCTGCCGGCTCTTAATTCGCGTGTCGAGCAGGACTCCAGCCGCCGGGAAGCAACGCCAGCGTGCCTTCTCTCTCTCTCCACACGACGAGAGACAGAAGCGCTTTCGGCTTCCCCAGCAGGAGATAGTGCGGGGAATGAGGGAGTGCATAACTTTAAAAACACAAGGGGTGAGGATAGCATTAATTCTTCGGGTCTTTGCTCCATGACGACTGCACACACGACATGGAAATGTGTTGAAAACTTAATTAAATATTTCTTCCCTGAAAAAGATAATAAATTCACTTGATCTGCATATATTTTTGATTGGGAGGACAATCTCAAGAAAAATATTAGAAAGAAGTACTAAAAATAAGATGTAGTGGTATTATCCTACTATCACAAGGTTTTTAAAAACTCTCCGCCTTATGGTGACTGACAGAAATTTCAATTTTTACTGTTCTTTTTTTTCCATGTTTCCATGAACCTACTTGTCATGAAATTTTGCTACATTTAACTTTTAGGCTTCTTGACCCGCAAGATTCTTGATGCAAAACATTGTTTGTATTCGTGTCAGATCTCAAAGACATGAAGTACACAGGAAACACTTTAAGAAGACGTAGTAGCATTTTTAATGCTAGCCTCAAGTGTGATATTTTTTTCCAAATGCTGTTTGGCTCGGAGGGAAAATTTTAGCATTCCTAAAAGAGAGATGAGAACGAGTGAGTCAAAAAATAATCAAATATGGGACCAGTTACTAGTTTAAGTTTACTCAAAGATGCATTAATCGATTGAAAGCCTTTGTAATGGTAAGCATCATATTCCCCTTTAAACATTAATTAAGAATTCACCGGCTATATTCATCATAATTATGATCATTATATGCAGTCTACCTTTTAAATGTAGAAATTAGTAGCTCCCTGAAAACTCTTACTTAATGTGAGTAAACTTCAGAAGCGCATCCTCTCACATGTAATACCTTATTTCTTAAAATTTATAATCCTCATATTATCCATTTTCCATATTGATTTTAAAAATATTGTGCATGTACATTCCAAAAGCATCCAATCTATGCTTAAATACTTTCGCCAGAGACAAAGTTATGGACCTCCGAACCGTATTCTACGTTCTATATTAATATATCTTCCATACGTGTATATATACTCGTATTTGCATCTTCTTGAATCCCGAGAGTGCAGGCATACACGTTGAATTTTGAGAGAGGAGTTGAGAAAAAAAGCATTGCTCATACGGAGTGCTTGTTTAGGTGATCGGGGCAGAATCAAATCAGAATTTTTCCCTTGTGAGCCACACGGCCTTTAAAGAAGTTATTCCTCAAGATCCTTCCTGCAAAGTGGTGGACGTGTTAAAGAAGAGGAAGGAAAAATGGAGCAGGGAGATGTTGACCTTGCGCACTGATTCTTTCAAGGAGCTACCGGCAGGAGTGCACTTTGTTCTTTGAAGAAGCGTTTTAGTACAGAGGGAATACGTTCGTAGCGACTGGAAGTCTCGTCTCTTGTATCCTTCTCTTGGAGTCAATTGGGTTTTGGAGCCCGCACGGGATAGGTGGATGCAAGTAGTGGGGGATGGGAGGGTGGATGTGTTGGTGAGAGGTTGGCGACAGTGGGCGGGATATGCATTGAAAGGAGGTCATGGATTCACCTCTGCATGATTCTCCTCCGCCCTTGGATTATCAAGATAGTAAGATAGTGTTGCCAGCCACCTGAGCGCGGACTGAAATCTTCGCTTCACTTTATCCATTCCCGAATAAATGAAGATGTTTGTTCATTCTTTGTATGCATCGGGATAGTACGTGCCAACTATCAGTGTAAAAACGAAGTGTTCAAAAGTGAGATGTCTCTGGCGAATGCAATGAAAACTATTACACGTATTAGCTATGAAATAAATACCCATGCAAGTTACCATAAATGAATCTCATTCATTCACGACCCAGTTTTAATGTGATGTATCATCTTCAGTAACTAAAAGTCACGTCGAAACCTGTATGTGAATAAATTTTATTTGTAGAAAAAATATTTTGCTTTTGTAATATAAACATATCCACACTTATGTAAACACTCCATATCTGTTATCTCACACAAATATTAACACTTTTTATCGCTAGAATCTTCGAAATCTTACCACTATTAGTTTTCTAATTCATTTTTCACAAGCTAGATATGTTTTAAGAAATGGTAAGGTAGGTGCAATAGAAGTCTTTCGCGTTTTTAGCGTCTTTTTTACTGTCGGAATAAATAGTTAAAAAATGCAAAATGTACTTTTTATTAACATTTAATTGATACTTTTATTAAAATGATTTAAAAATTTCATACCATTGCTCTTCTTCGAATAAGATCATTCACGTCCGATTGTTTTGGTAAAGGGAACACCACCCTTTAAAATACCATTCAGACATCCGCTAGCAATAGCACGTTGTGAAATCCAAATTCCAGTTTTAGCCCTATGATTAATGATGAAGCGTAATAACTGACAAATTGGATAGACTATTATATTATATCAAGTCTTTGTAATTGGCAAGTAATGCTTTTCAAAAACATTTGCTGGGAAAAAATCATTTGCTTTCGTAATAAATATACCATGATACGAGCATCCCCATAAGTAGCCTTACTGAATAAAAAAGATTACATACTTTTTAATTTTCCAGCGTTATGTCATTAACTTTCATTTTCTCCTTCAATTATTTTATTTGTTATTATTTTTTCACTTGAAAGTTGAAATAAAAATTTAATTTACTCATAAAATTTTTATTTTTCAAGATATCTGTTTTAAATGAATGTCCTATATCCTTAGTTTATTTGTAGATTCTTTCTGAGAAGACTTCCAGGTGAAAAGTATTGCTATTCAGGATTGTTTTTGTATGCATCCGAATAGATATTATTAAAGTTGGTCTTCTGTGCAAAGTAGATTTTAGATGGATAAATTTTATGGATTCAAACAGACCAACGGTACCATTCCAGTGAATAAACTACAATACGAATGCATATTAATTTAGGCTCTACCATCATTGAAAGCCTTTCATTACATTTCTTGACGTGAATATAATATATTGTTGTCCTCATTCCTATTTAGAAATGATATTTCCTATTTTGATATTAGTAAGCTTAAAAATATAATAGAATTGTCATTTTTTATGGAAAAAATATGATTTTGATGGTCTTGAAATGGTTTGACTTTTATGCTTCCTAGTTAGGGCACATTCAATTCTAAATGAGGCTCTTGGTAGAATGGAGAATGTACTAGACGAGAAGCAAGAAATCATCGAATATAACTTTTTACGACTCCAAACTACCGATATTCAATAGATAAAATGTGAATTAAAAATTAATTAATGTAAATGTGAACTGTGAGTTAAACTGCTAGCTCTTCCCCACCTTCTGTATCGGGCAACACTTTATATTTTCAAAAATTACAAATGATATATGTGTAATCCGTGGAATGGTGAGAAAATTACTTATGAACCTATTATTATGCGGTACTCCACCTTTTATGGTATGTTTTGAATGAACACAGTCTGAGAAATGTTTCATTTACTAGCCTCGCCTAACAAGATACTGCGTACCTGACATCCCATTATACAATAAACTCATCCAAAGTCGCATACTTCCTCCCTCACTTCATTCTGTCCAACATGCCTATCCTATCCCTCCCCGTATCTCGCTTACTTACCGCTCTCCCCTCTTTCATTCTTCAACAATTAATCCCTAATTAAAATGCTATGCATACACTTTTCCTGTCTCCTTTAGATTCATCCCAACAAGTCTCCCTCCTCCCCAACCATATTTTTGCATATTTTACTTTCCATCAATTTTACTTTTCCCAGGCTTCTCCACACCTAAGTCTCAGGCGCCTTAAATACTATATACATCTATCATCTTGTTTCAACAACCTTGTTTCTGCGCCGTACAACACCACGCCGTAAGTCGAAGTGTTCACGTCTCTTTTAAGCGTCTTTACTCAACGTCCTTGGATTCAATTCTCACCTTGTAAAAATGTCTTTTTCCAACACAGTTCTTTTTCTTTTACTGCTTTGGCCACTTTGGTCCAGAACACTTCCGGAAACGGTTAACTGTTCAACCAGCTCTAACCTTTTCCCACTTACCTTAACGTGTAATTTAACCATTCTATCTTTTTTGAAAAACTCATAACCTTTGTTTTTTCACATTACTTCTCACCTCATGTCTATCACACTGGTGTTTCAATGGGCTCAGTAATGATGTTAAACCCCTACTGACTGGAAAAATTAAGCTTGGTCATCCGAAGACCTATCTGATATAATGAATTCCCCTCGGACTTCCATTCCTATTTCCAGTTCTTCCCATGTAGCCTAAGCTTATTTAATTCATTGAATTATTATAAATATGGGTATAACTTTGGAATCTAAGGCATATAAAAGTATAATAAGGTTTAGTAGTCGTTAATGCTTAAAAGAAATTTAAAGTTTAAATTCCAATATACTGAAAAATTTCGCTTTTGATAATGGTTCGGAGTTAATGAATTAGCCGCTATTGTTACATTTAACTGGGAGAGACATTGAAAATCTGATTAAACCTAATTTCTTAGTTTTAAAACTTCGAGTGGACCGAATGGCTTGGTTATATCATATCACTTTAGAGATGCCTGGAGAATGGGCTCCGAAACCACGTATGTCATAGGAATGATCTGTAGGTGCTGACAAAACTTGGCTCATTTTCTCTGACACTGAAGAATCTTAATCTTATTTGAATGGAGTATAGCCAAATTTTAGGTTGAATATTAGGCTGTTTTGTAAAGGTCACTTTTATCTCCGTCTGAGTGATTAAGTACGACTTCTGAAGAGTCTCAGTTGATAACTGCGGTTTATTCCCTTAGTTTTTCTATTACGCCCCATTGCTCGAATAAATATGCCACTTATTTAAAGAGGAAAATGAGAATTATTCTCTGATAATAGCAGCGGTTTTTCTCCGGTGATTTCGGTTTTGGTTTGCCCCTAGTTAGGAATAAATATGCCAATTATGTGAAGGGAAAATGAAAAGTAATCAAATCAGTAAAGGATAGTAAGCCTTTAATCTCATTTTTAATTGCATGGCGGGGTAATTTTATTTTTGTCTTTTGAGTCTTCGTAGCAATGATTGAAAGAAAGGAGTGGCTACTAGTTTCTAGGTTCTCTGATACAAAACATCAGTATAATTTCCTTGTGAATGAAATCTGAAAACTGCAGAATTCTGAAATAAAATTTGTTGTCTGAGGCGTAACTTTATGGAATGTGCGAAACATATTGAAATAAAATAATTTACTTTGTAATTCCAAACACTTTATTTTTAAAAAAACACGACCCAGGTTCCGACGTTGAACGTCATCATCAGGTGATGATGACATTTAACGATGATGACGCTTTTTTTAAATAAAGTGTTTGGAATTGCAAAGTAAATTCTTTCATTTCATTTCAATATGTTTGCAGAATTCTGTTCAACTTGAATATGTAATTGATTTACCCTAAAAAATCGGTACT
Source organism: Hetaerina americana (assembly GCF_022747635.1). Classification (NCBI taxonomy): domain Eukaryota; kingdom Metazoa; phylum Arthropoda; class Insecta; order Odonata; family Calopterygidae; genus Hetaerina; species Hetaerina americana. Next base: position 30,674,585 of record NW_027287538.1, read on the forward strand.
TATGGACTTTCATGGAAACATTAGTTTTCGTTTTTTCTCCAGCTTCAAAAAAAATATTAATAACTTGGTTGGTGGGAATTCATTACTGTTATTTACATTTTTAAGTCGTCCAAAAGCTCTTCTTGAAATTAAAAAAAGGCGGCATATGACCTCCATTCGTAGTCGTGCGCGAGCATTCGTAGTCGTGCGCGAGGCGCCACTGTCCACGAGGTTAAAGCCAACTTTAAGCCAACGTCCCAGTCAAGGCGAATGATTTTTACACTCTGAAATTGTTGCATTGAAATGCACATTAGCGGATGACTCCGTTAAAAAGTTACTGTTGGGCATCTCCCGCAGTTTCTTTGGAATTTTTCAGATGAGAATGAAAATATTAAAAGCATGGTTAGCAAGATAATTCAGTTTCTTTCCTAACATTTCTGTTTACTTAATTGTAATACGTCGTTTTTTATGAGCCTTTCTTATGAAATTAGTTGCAGTTCGTTTGACATAGTCAGTAATATTTTTCCTATTCCACCGGGTAACGATAATTACTTAATACAAGCGTCTATCGAACCATAGGAGTCTTGCCATCGGCGTCTATCAAACATCATAGTAATACCACTAAGTAATGATTATTTGACCGTTTTAGCACCATATTAAAAACATTATTTTAAGAATTAATAAATACTGACATCTCGTCAAGTGTTGGGTGACAATAGGCCATACCACCTGAGGTTATCATTAAATTACTCGTTTACAAGTACTCAACCTACCGCCTGCCTCCGCTGGCATCGCGCCCCTTCAGTTATTTCGTATCTGCGCTGCATTCTCTCTCATTCACTCTTCCTTTAGCTGTTCATGTCTGCAAACCTCTTGGCATAAGTTAATATTCATCGTTTTGTATATAATTCTCCAATTACCTTTATAATTTTTAGTTGCGTTTATTTTAAACATTGGAAAATATTTGAATTTAAAAATCAAATATTACTCTCTCAATATCTATGCACTTTATTGTCTCTCACAGTAGGTAATTCCTTTTCAGTTGGGGTCATACGTAATTTTGGTCTTCGAAGGTCATTTACACCCTCTCTTTGAGCCTCTTTCAGCTTCAAATCTGAGCGAACTTTGCAAATTTGCGTCGCTTGTTGAATGCAAAGCCATAGGACGAAGCCCGGGAGCGAGTTCCGTCCCCTGTCTCGGCTAGGTGTAGAAAATAAATCCCGAATGTGTTTTATAGCAGCCCGGCGTTTTCGTAGACCGGCCGGATGTAGACGACAGATGAAATCCGAGCGAGTGATTTGTGGGCGCCACGCGTTGGCACGCATTGAGCAGCCATTTGGGAGGGCGGAGTTGGTTGGTAGCGTCAAGACTCCTGCGCTTTTGTGAGCTATTGGTTCCTGTGAATTCTTGACGTCTCGCGCTCTGCATTAGGGAATTGCTACGCTGCGGGTTTTCTTTGCTCCGGCGGGAGACTGAAGCTTCCATTGGGCGGAGACGGGAGATCAATTGCAGCCTTTGCACTCATTGCATGGGAAAGGTTTCATCTGTTTCTGATATCTTGAGAGGTGTTGAAACCTGGGTGTTTATTGAACTACGGAGATATTTCCTTCAATGTCTTTCGATCAAAGGGTTATAAAAAGTAATTCTAGAACTGCAAAATCTAATTGGAATGGTAGCTGGCACATTTGCTTCCAATAATGAAAGGTCGGTTCGAATATGATTTGTAATGTACTTTCAGCGGTGTATTTTTTACATTGGAAGAAATTAATATTTCTTTCATGTGGCTCGAAAGATTTTGGAAGTATCTTATGATGTAAATTGAAAATTGAAGGTACTTTTAACGGATTTAAACAATTTACATAGTCATGTATAGTACTTTTAATGTATAAAAATGTAGTTACCGGACGGAAGTATATAGTAGGAAACTGTCTTCGAAAACGCAAATATAAGTGCATACATTTAAATTGAGCCAAGGTTAAAATACTGGCACTGATAACTTAAGCGATTTAGCAGTAATTATTTCCCAACAAAATATTGCTTTCAATGGAATCTTAGTATCTTATGAACAACAAACTGTTATTCATTGTTCGCGTCAAATAGTTTGATGTGATTTTAATAAAATATTTTGCATCATCCTAAATTTGAGCTCTAATACGTTAAAAATGTATTTATAAATTGATCAGTTGTAATGTATTTATAAATTAATCAGTATAATTAAAAAGTACTTGTATTCCTTCGATTATGAGTAACCATATCCTTTTCTCAAATTGGAATATGGGTTCAAATTTTAATTCTGTCTGAAAATGTTGTTGTTTATATTAAAAACTAGAATTACTCTACGCAAGATTGTTAGCGATTAATTTTAATTAGTAATAACTATGCATAGTGACGTACGACGGCTTAAGTTGTTTAGCATTTAAGGCGAAATTTACGAAGAAATATTTCACTGAAATATTTTGTCCAATCATTGACCAGGGTCCATATCCGCGCCTTAGGAATGAGGTGAGCCGAATACCCGCTAAATCGACAGCAGTAGTGGATTTGTTCCATCCGTCGTTAAAACTATTGAAAACATTACTCGAAGCCAAAGAAGCTTGAAGGATATGCAATACATGATATCCAGCGTGATTCCCTTTATTTGTATGGTATTAAATGTGCATAATGCAGTTTGAATTTCAATAAAATATTTTAGTCATCATTATTTAGTCTGAATATGATGGTTTGAGGCTTTACTTTGTGAAAATTCATCATCACTGAATAAATAAAATTTGGCATTTATTTAAGAATTACCAAGTTCTATTTATTCAGTGACTATTTAGTCTCTTTATCTGTCTTATTCCATAGTTAATTCCACGGAGAAAAGTATCGATTTCATACCTAGTGTCGTTAAACCTTCCGATTCGTTTTTCTTTTCGCGTTTCTATCATTGACATTCATTACCGGTCTTTTTTGATTGGGATTGATAGGTAGGGGTATTTTTAGATGCACTTGTCATTACATAACTTACAAGGTGTGGGTTGAAAAAGCTGTATCCAATATTGTCAATGGTCATGTAAACATTTTCATGGACTTCAGTTGAGCGTATAGCAGTAATTGGCCGGATCCTGAATTTTGGTATATGGTTTTCTGAGTAGTGTTAGACTGTGCAAACTCCTTGATTTATTTAATAAGAGCATACTGATACCAGCGCTGATGTAATTTTCATCCACGCATTGAAATGGAAAACTGACAATTTTGAAGACACGTATCAACAGTTGAGAACCAGATTAGTAGGTGATGTATTCGGCTAAAATATGGCAATCCGGTGTGTTCTATCTAACTCCCAACTCACAGAGATGTCCTTGCTTTATCAGAGATGATTTATATTTTATTAAAGAAACGCGTGTAACTTTTGTCAAAAACTAATAGTTCATTTTTTCAATTGATCCCAGACTCACAAAATCAAATGAATTTGGTAACCAAAGGGGTTAGAACAAGGAAGAACTTATAAAACGAAGAATATTTGTAAACTGGGACAATTCAATAAAATATGATCGTTTTCCACAATTTGTTGAATGATAAATGAACTAATGGTTAATTAAAAGATGAGACTATGTTAATACTAAACTTACCCATTGCTGATTCCATAGTTTGCCTTCATTTTGAAGGCAAGGAAATAGTAAATTATTCCTTGAGGTTCACGAAACCCGGTACATTTTAGTTGCTGACGGAGATCTCGTTATTCTGGAATAAAAAATAGCTGAACGCATAATGAATAACTGATAGTAGCACTTTTCCACTTGATAAAAATATTTTTATTTACGACCGGGTTTCGATGTATTACATCATCATCAGGTCACCTCAGTTACATCATCATCAGGTTACGATCAGTTATTCATTATGTTCGACTTCCACCACATCACGCCTGAAGCTACTCAATTTAAGCTGAACGCATATCTGTGTACGTGCGTATTAGAGTTTGTATGTCCACATCAGAATGATTTGAGATTTAAGAGACACTTCTATTACGGTTGCATGCATATAGTCCGGTTTATTATTAGCAGACATGTTCTCTGGATAAAGCCCAGACGATCGGGAATGAGACTCTTCAGCAGGACGGTCATCAGAGGCCGGATTAGCCTAGCGATAGAGAACTTGCCAGAGAATATATACGATTGAAGTTTGAAAGTTATGTCGCATAGACGTTTCATTGCGGCATAAGTCCTAAAGATGATTGGATTGCCATTTGCCTGATCAATTCGTCTCGAACACAACTGTTATCACTCAGCATTAAGGAAAATGTGGAAAATTCGGGGATTTTTCAAGGATTTAGCAAAAGAATGAGAGAAGAGTTGAACAAATGGGCTGTTGGGCATTACTCTGGAATTTTCCGAGAGTAAAAAATAATTTGAAAGGCACGTGATATCGCTGGAGTAATTACTTCATTAATCATTCTCCCTTAAAACGCAGTGTGTATTGTGTTAGAAGATTGTTAAGAAGAAAGTATTAAATGGTGTGGGAATCCAGTAAATGAAGTTGAAAATAACATTTATTTGCTAAATTACCCGAAAGTCATACTTTGTTCTCCTGTTCGAAATATTAGTTATAGCCTTTAAAAATTTCGTGGTAATAAGGCAAAGTAGAAAATCGCAGTCTCTGCTAATGCACGAAGTGGAGTAGTTTGCTTTGTGTCCCAAGTATCTATGTATGCATGAGATTATCTGGGAAATATTTTCACCAGCATGATTTACCAATGTGCTTACAAAAAAAGATAAAAATAAAATATTTTCATGGCTCTAGTAATCATTTAGATGACCCGTGTACCCAAATTTTCGAGAATAAAATTCATTTCAGCTATTAAAGTTATCCCATCAGATTAGGAAATTTCAACCCCACATGAGGAAGGCGTCGTAAATTTCTATGTGGACTCATCTACGCTAGAAGCTTCCAGCACTTGAATACGCAGCGTAAATTTATCGCGCCTTTTCATCAGAGACTCGATTGTTCTGATGCTGACTTATCTACGCGAAAATTTCACTCCACTCTGTGAATGTTATGCAAACGTGTAGCAGCTGACGCTCAGCGGAATGTTTGGAATTTGGACCAATTGTATCATAATTCCCAAGAATGTGGTGGACGTTTTGTTTCCCTCGAGGGAATATCTTATTCTGAGTTATCTCCTAAATCCTAGGTTTCCTGCATCGCTCGCAAAATATAGTAGAGTGAGCGAATTTGTTGCTGCATTTTGACAGTTAATTTGGTCGCAGGGTGAAATAAGAATGAAATCCACTTGAGGGCGAACACAGAATTCGGTAACCGATTTTCCAAAAATCGATTCCATTCGCGATTTGCCTGAGCGCACATATTTTCCTCTCGACGATCGGGAAGGTGGCAACTCTCATGCTCCAGGGCCAGCAACACCCACGTTCTTTTGTCCGAAAAGTGTTTCGCGCGTCAGTGAATACGTGGCAAAATTTCAATGTACATATTTTTTTGCTCCAAAGGGAGACAATTCAATTCCGGATAGAATTTCACGTAGCACGTCGTCGAATGCCTTTCTTTCATTCGACGGGAAATGGTTTCCCGAGGGGGAGAGGGCTCTTCACGCTGAGGAGGAGTGATGGAAGTTAGGTGGAGTGGGGTCTCCTGGCGGAGACTTGCGTGTTTATTCATTTTTAAGCTCCCACTAGCCCTTCCCCACTCCCCTGTTATTTCTCTTCCTCCTGTTGTCTCGCAACTCCATTTTACGTCTCTTGAAACGGTGCTCGAGGCTGCCAACAGATGGCTCTGGCCCCATTCAGGGGGTTCTCAAAAAAAAGGAGGGCGTACGGAGAACCGGGACCAAGATTTGTGCTCTTTTGCATCGCTTTCAGCTGCCCTGGGACAACACTTTTACCCGGAGCTTGAAGTGGCATAGAGTGTACGAAGTGCATGGAAAAGCTTTCCCATGATGCTGAGGTTATCGCCGTTTATCCAGTTTCAGCGTTGACCGCTTCGCTTGATGAATCAGCCTCTAATTCTGGTGTACTTCTTTCAACCATTATAGCTAAAATGTATGAAAGAATTTTGTTGTATTCATGTTCCCACTGTTGGTTTTCCTTACGGTTGATGGGCGCATCAGATATCATCTTCTTGTTGTTGGCAATACCCGCTTTGAATGTTCGGGGATTGGGAACTGTGTCACTTTTTGGTGCAAGGTTACTTCAACCTTTCTTACGATTTGCGTGTGCGAGTATGTGCGTGTTATTTTCCGCACCTTCCTTCGGTCTTCTCCAGGGCATTTGCCATAAACGCATAAATATGGATGTTGACATACACGCTTTATTTTCGATAGAAATGATATCCAATGTTTGTCGGAGGCTGGAAATGTTGTATAATATCAGATGTTAGCAGTAAAAATTAATTTTTCCATTGCCTCCTCAAAATTGTACCGTATATCGTGATGTATTAGTGTAGAGTTATATTTATTTGAGTGCGTTGATATGGTGGAGGTCACTTTGTGCAGAATGAATCATTGATCGTTCAATCCTAAGATTGGTTGATTGCATCCCTCCATCCTACCCTATTTGATGCTAATTTGCTTACTCCCTGGTATTTTTTGCAATGTACTTTCTTCTTTATTTTTCCAATGTATTTATCCCTTGGCCTTCCTCTTGGGACTTTTCCCTCTATTATATTCTTCACGAATCCATTGTGCCTAAGGGTGTGGCCAATCCATCTGGTTCTTCTTTTCTCTATTGTGTTCTATAAGGTCCATTCTTCGTCTCTTCGTCTGTATACTTCCTCATGTCTTACTTTATCCGTCTATTTGATCTTAGGCATCCTCCTTTAGCACCAGGTTTCGAAGGCTTCTGGTCTTCTCTGGTTTACTTTTCCCGTGGTCCATGCTTCTGATCCATAGACTGCCACGCCACGCTCCTTACAAATGTTTTCACGTACGAGTATTGTTTCCTCGTCTGTAGTTCTATCTTCTTTGAACACAGCAGTTGTCTTTACATCGTGAATTCCCACTTAGCTTGAGCTATTCTTTGCTCGATGTCTGTATTAATTCTTCCGTTCCATGTGATGATACTTACGAGATAGGAAGGAATCCAATTGCTCTTATTTTGATCCTTTCAGTGTGACTACTGTATTCCGCTTCTCTCTTCCACATACAAGGATTTTAGTCTTCGTCTTGTTTATGTTCATGTGGTATCTTTGTAGAACTTGATCCAATACATTTAGTGACCTTTGAAGACCCTCCTGGTTTTCTGCTATCATTGAAAATATCGTCGGCGAAGTGGAGTATGTTTATCTCTTCTCCATCGATCCTAATATCGTTTAATCAAGAGCCTTGTGCTGCTCTTATCGCCTCCTCCAGTTACATGTTGAACAATGCAGGTGAAAGATTGCATCTTTGTCTAACTCCTTTGTTAATTTCAGCCTCTACATGGCTCCTTGGCTTCTATCTCTCCTTCACATTGTGGCTACTTGCTTCTTGTGTAGCTGATAGGTTATTATTCTGTCGTTGTAATCCATTCTGAGTTTTTCCAGCAGTTCAAACATCTTGTTCCATTTCACATTCTGTATAGCATGCAACCCATCTATTTTTTCAAGTGATAATTTCTTTTATATACTACCCCAATAATCAACTACCCCGAAAGCTGGTTTGATATGTGAGGAAAGAGATGAACTAGGAATACGCCCGAAGACGGGGGTAATTCACAAAGCAGGTAAAAGGGGGCAGTTCTTATCCCTGTGTCGCATTTGGTATCCCTAGGAGACATGGTACTAGAATAATCACACATTTTTAGTGAAGCTGAGGGTACCCAAAGGTGTTATCTGGAATTGAAATCCGGATCAGTGGCTAAGCCCCTACCCCCCTGGGCTATCTTTTCCCCATTTAAAATAAAAACCTCAAACATTAAAATCAACCACAACCCAAAGGTCGGTTTGGTAGATGATGGTAGAGTTCACTCAGTCCTAAGCCCAGCGGCGGGTGAAATTTATAAATTAGGGTAGGGGGTCATTGCAATTCCTTGTGCCGATTATGGTTTCCCAGGAAGATCTGGTACCCGAAAAATCACACAGCTTGGGTGGAGCTGAGGGTGCCCAAAGAGGCTTTCCCAGGAATCGAACACGGGCCCTCCAGTAGTCAAACGCTCTATCCCTGGGCTACATTATTTTTCGGCGACCCATCTATTCAAAAGAAATGGTGATTAAAGTTAAACTTTAAAATATATCGGTACTATGAAAATCACAACAGGCCAGTTAAAGTTATACATTTTTGAACTCGATTTTGTCGTTTCCTAAATGAGGGTAGAAGTTCCCGTCAATATCGTCTCCTACTGGCGGCCAGATTTCCCTCACACTCAATTGATAGAATCATAAACGCAATGGCTGAGTTACAGTCATCGAAATAGGGAGGGATTGTTTCTTCTGTGAAAAGAACGAGTGCGGCAGAGAAGTGTCCTATTATGAAAAGAGTAATTATTCTTCCACTGATATTGTCTTACCGTTCCTGTTAAGGGAAGGTCACACGAATGCAATGGTTTTATTTAACGAATTTCATTGCTCTTCACCGCTACCCATGTTTTCTGCTATTGATTGAAAGCCGCTTGCCTAAAACTTAGTCTTTAAACCAGTCAAAAGAACCAGCGTTTGTCGTATCAGCATGAATGTATTGCTCCTGCATCAAAACCGTTAAGGTTATTGTGCTAAATGATGCTTCCTCTAAGAGCTGACAATGTTTTTCTATACTTAAAATATTTAGTATGCGTAAATTAGTAATATGTAGTTGCCAGGACGATAAACATTATTCGAAAAAAAACTGCAAAATACACATTCTGGTTTGTGCGTCGCAGGTCCTGTCCTTAAGTCACACTTCATCGGCGTTCTCTCTTGCATAAACTCAAGGCCGGATGGAAATGGAAAGAGTACTATTGAACTCCCCTAACTCCCATTGACTGTTTCATGCACTGAAACTCTTGAATTATTTTTTTGAATCCACTGAAGCGGGTAATTGGGTGGAGACTAGAATCTGATTCAAAAGAGGTCTGCACGCCAATGTATCACCGTGCTATATTTCCCTCCTATTGTTTGCCAATATAATTCTATTTGACGAGCTTCCAAGGTTGGAATATTTTTTTGCAAATCAGACGACAAGTTGAGTAGAATGGTGGATGTGATTCGATAAATTTCATTCCATACTCCATGCGTCACGTACGTTTTTGCTCATTGTTCATATTGAGCGTCGATTTTGAAAATGGATTACACCACTCGCTTCAGTCATTTGTAACATGCCTGTCCCCTGTGACTGTTTGAGTTTGAGACCCATGATTTACACCATACTTCAGCATTAAGTCATGGTCCAATTGAAGGCACTCGGCAACCCTAATAGCTAGAGCTCGGTTGAATGGATGGAATAATGTTTGTAGAGCACACTAAATCAAATTGGCTTGAAGAACGGGAAATACATAAAAAAATGGCGAATCCCAGTTGGTCTCAAATGTTTATTTCATAACATAACACAGGTCTGGATTAGTCCACAGATCTCTCCAGTGAAGATTGTAAAGATTCAAACAATTCAACACAGAATAAAAATCATGTAAGTTTTTAAATCCTTCTTCACACAGCGTGCGTGTCTCATACCTGCCGTTGAAGAGTTATATTTTCTACTGTATGGTGAATTTTTAAGCTTTATATGTTAAGAGTTTTAAAAATGCTTATGTTACCTTCCACTGAAAATTTTTCGAATTGGGTGCTCCCTTAGATATTTTTGGTTACTCTGATCGAGATTAGTATACTATCTTCATTTAAACTGGGTAACTCAATCAAATATGAGTTAATCATAAAATTAATTAATAATTTTAAATGAAACTTTTATTGAATACCTGAGACACTGGCTGATATATCTCGTTTTCCCTATTCTTTAGATATGCTATTCGGCAAAGGTGTTGACTGGCTTTTTAAGAAAAATATGTATTTCATCAATCTTTTCAGTGTCGTCAATTTCGTATTCATCAAAAATATTAACAATATGACAAATTGAAAAAGTTCATCGTTGCTATTTGATGCTCTTATCTTCCCTGTTACCTTGACGAAGGCGAAAGCAATTTTCACCTTTTTTGAGCTTCCCACCTACTAGTAATTAGACCTAAGGCTCTGTTAGCCATTACTTTACTTTTTGTTTTTCGGTACCTTTCTAAATTATATTTTTCCTCTGCTGCCCGTATGATTAGGATGTTATCAGATGACTGAAAAATGTATGTGATATTTTGTTTAGGGTTCAATCAATATTTTGCAAAAAACTGAGTGTCACGCTACGAATCAATGGCATTTCGTCTGCTAAGAAATTTCCAGAATTATGGAAATGGTGATTGTTTTTTGGTTATGGCAATGAATCGTTGATGTATTCATATATATCGTGTATGTATTTGTTCGAATTTGAGATTTACTCTGCGTGAAGGATATAGTGGTTTAACGTTTCTCTCGCCATTGAGTCTCTAACAAAGGAAGAAACTGGTACCACTTTTTACTCTCTTAAAGACCGTTGCGGTAAACGTGAGCGGAGCGATAAACAAAAAATACTCTTTACACTAGTCTAGGGAATTTGAATTCTCATCCATAATGTAGTAATATAAAGTATTGCTGCATGATTCATTGGTATTAAGTAAAAATAGGTGTAGAATTATATAGATAATAAAGTGTGTGAAAAAGTAAGCAATCGAATATCTATATTTTTTTCTGCAGGTTGTAATTCGCGGGCGGTGAAATGTACATGCATAAGTGGCGGGCGTGGACCTACCGTAGCCTCTGAACAAGTAGAATCATCTTAACAACGGGTGAAAGTGACCTCTTTCCTAAGCAGTTTGACGATAAACTTTACTCCCCAATAATAGATCATTCGTTGACTGAGCTGGTTAGTGTTAATTGCCTATTTACATTTCAAGTTCTCAGATCAAACTGAATACCAGCTATATAGGTGTAGTGGCTGGATTATTTGCCTTAAGAGATATTGAATAATAATAAATGTTGAAGACATTATAGTTAGCTGCGATCCGGTATTTGATGGAGAGTCTTCTGTAGAGGCTGGCCTTAACTACGTTCAGCCTCTACATAAGACTCTCCATTAAATACTGGATTGCAGCATTGAACATTTTCTTTATCAGCTAGTGCATAGCATCATTCCGAATTATAGTGGGCAATTTATTTTACATTTTCACAGTTTAATGACTATTCATAACGAAATTCAAGTCATTAATTACAACTCTGATAAAGGTTCAACATGTAGGCATTCTTAATTTGGCCTAGAGATTTTATTTCATTCCCGACGTATTTGAAATTCCATCCTTTCTATTCCCTGAATGCATAGTATTTGAACTCGTGAATAGCATACGCGCGGAATGATTTAATGAGAGGGTAGATTACAGGTGGGAGTAAAGGAGGTTAATAAACCGTCGAATCCCGGATTAGAGGTGGTTGACAGTTTTTGGTGTATATGTATAAGAAATGAAATTTTTTCTAAGGAAGAAAAGTGACTACATATAATAAGAAGCGTACTCCTTCTCACGATATTTCTCAGAATTAAAGTTTAAGTTTCTAGGGATAATCATAAATGCTGATTAATAAACATAAGAATGAGTTACTGAAGGAGTGATCGTGTACAATTAGCAAATTGATAATGCGTCAATAATTGCTCGAGAATTGCACTAAAGTCCTTTTTTCCGCCCCATCCCTTACTAATGTTTCATACATTAGATAATATCTTTTAATCATTGATGTCATGTAAAAACTAATATATCTAATACATTAAAATACTACGATATATGACTTTAATAATTCCAAGAAGCTGCGGGAGGTATAAAAAATAATAGAATGTAGTGCAAATTAGAGAAACATACTCTTGTATTGTGTATCACTGGGACTGTTGTACTGTCAGCAATATCTTACGAGTGTTTAAAACAACTTTATTGATGTCGCGTTTTTTACAGTTTACCTGAGATTAATTTTCTCCTAGCAAGAAGTGGTAGTGTACTCGTGTAGTCCGAAGAATGATGCTGAAGGAGGAAAAGGGGTCATGATTATGGGGCTATGCAAGAATATGGAATGGATTCCCTGGAAGGTGGTGTGAAATGGTTTCCGTTTAAAATTACGATGGGATAATGGAGTAGTAGTGTTACCATCTCGTTATCTGAGAGAAAATAAAATGGTTTGAGAGGAATGGGTAAACTGAGAAAGTCATGGGTGAATGGCTCTCTCGGAATGTTTGAAGTCTCAGGAGCAGACATATAACGTATTATATCATGTACCACATCTTGTTTATGTTAAAAAAGTAAAATATTGTGCATAGAGATATGACAATATAACATAAATTAATGAAAGAGTTTCCAGAAATCTTATACATACATTATTGTATACCCTGCTCTAATCATAAAATGAGGTTTTTATGATTTTTCCTACCTGTTAAGGGAACGGCAGAAAGGGATATTATGTATTCAATAGAGGAACATTTTATCGGCATATCTTATGTACTTATTTTTTGCAAAGTTTTTATGACATTATTACGAATGCACACTGGGAAATACTTGGTCACTTTTTAAATCGTCCTCAGAAGGAAATGAGAACCAGATAATCTAATTAAAGTAGCGCGAATGAATTCTCCTAAAGAAATGGAGTGAGATGAATGTCAATTCGAAATGGAATGAAATTCCGAATGCGGGTCGTAATCTATCCGAAAACATCAGCACAAGTGGCTTCCAAATCGTTGTTTGTTTGACGGTAGCCAGGCACCGTTCAATTCCGTAAGTATTGATTCGACAGATAGTGGAATGGTTGAAAATGGATGAATATAGAGGGTCAAATGGTAATGGCGACGTTAGGTAACAAGAATTGAAATGAGTTCGTCGGAAACCCCATGAAATGGTAAAGGCAACAGGTTCATCGCATTAAAAACATTAGCGTCTCATTTGAAGGACGGAATTGCAACAGGGAAGGTAAATGATGTCATAGTTGGTAGAACCGGTAGGTTTGAAGATATTGATATGCTAAAAGATATGAGTTTGTTGATTGTTCCTGTTCCATAGTGAAAAACAAAAGGAAACTTGGCATATATTTATACGTGTATAACATTTGTTGTATTTGTAGTACGTATACGTATAGTATAGCATTTGTTGCGGCAGTAGTCAGAATATGAATTACATGATGCAGTTCTTAAATTACAAAAGATCATTGTAGATTTTTGTAACATCTTCTCTACTCCCGCTTTAAGGATACATTAGAAAAGAGCCCCTCCCTTATCCTATCTAATTATCTGTGCCGTCATTAATAGATCAAACAGGCTCCTTTTCCTAAAAAATCCCATTTACTATTGGCACATCAGCCACAAGAATAAAACATTTTTCTTTTGGAGAAAATTCCTATGATTTAGGAATTAATTACATGTTTATAATCATTTTACATTATTTATCCGTTTCTCCGTCATAATTCATAGGAGAATTCGTAAATAGAATATTTTCTTCAAATAAATAATTTTTTCAACCTGATTATTTCTCACGCTAATAGAAATGGATGCTTTAGTCACTGTTCTCAACTGACCAAACTTCATTTGAACAAGTATGACTTATAACTTTCAGACCTCAGAGGTATGGCCAGCAAGTTTTTATACCAAATATCAAAAAATATAAATATTCAAATATATAAATACCAAGCCATCAACAGACAAATTAAAAATGAAAGAGAGCATATTAAAATTACACTTAAGATTAAAATGCCAGTGAATTAATACAATACACACAATTAATGGTGACTAATTATTTTGACTTTTTTCCTGCTGCTCCCATTTATCTCCACCAAAGCTATTAACTGGGAGGTTGATTTTGATAGGTGAGGATATTCGGCTCAGTGCAAACTAGGCTCTTCGGCGTGTGAAATGTACACATTCAGGGCAGGGGGATCAGTTCCTTTCCCTCTACCACCTGCGGTTTCCCACGAAGTTCTGCTCTCCAGAAAATCGCACCACTTGGATTTTAAAGGGGGTCGTCGAAAGGTATTATCGGGGATTTGAATCTGGTACCCTTCGGTCATTTGCCACGCTCTCTTCCCCACTAGGCTGTAACCTCTAATTTGCCTTTATTATGATTACCATATTGAATCTATTCATATGTCATTCAACCATTAAATTTTAAAATACATTAATTTTACTGGTAAATAGCACGCATCATGTAATAGACACATTTGACCTCGTGAAAATTATGTATTTATTGCGTTGATTAAGAAATAAAAATCACGACTTGGTAATGTCAGCTGTCGTCCCTTCTCTCTTTATCTGTCTGCGATAGTTACATTCGCGCAAAACCCCGAACAACTGAAATTTATATTGGACATATTCTGAACACTAGAACAAAAAGCTTTAGCTGATGCATTGACGGTTAGCGTTCAAATTTGATAAATTTCATTACTTATTTTCCGTTCAAAATATTTTTCACCTACGTGGCTAAAATTTTAAACCAATTTTCTCTTGTGTAACCATTTCGACATTTCCATGAATTGAATCAGGTGGTGGTGGCTTACGTCTCAATCTCTCATAGACGTTACAACTGTGTGTATCAAATGGTTCATGTTTGTACTTATTGACTCAACCTTATTCGTTACTATTATAGTTATGCTTATAACTTTAATAAGTTTTCGAATTGTAGTCGTATGTATTCGGGGAAAATATGAGTTTCACTTATTAATTTATTTCTCAATAAACTTTCGGCGGGACTTATTCGGGAGATAATGCGCTCATAGACTAACCGAAGGTCGCTGGTTTAAATTCCACCATCAACATTTATTTAATTAATTAATTCACTTCATTGGAGCGAAATTGAGACTCGATAGTCCCTTCGTCCACCTAACCGCTACATATTACATCAAAGGCAATTTCAAACATCCTAGACCTAGGTGGAGGAAAACCCACGTAGATGGGAATCGAACCCTGCGACCTCTTGAGTTGGTAGGGGAGGAAATTACCCCGCCACCGGCAATTGGCATGTGATATCCTAGAATTTATTTTTCTCTGGAGTTGAATTAATGATGTGCCGTGATTTCAGCCTCCGGGGAACTTTGTGAGAATTAATGCTTCAACTTCTTGGAAACATTACTCACATAATGGCGCAGGTGCGCATCAATCCTGTCCAAAAAGAATCCTCACGCCTCAAAGTGAATCGCTGATTTACACTATTTCTGCGTTATGCTTGGTATGCGGTCCTCGAATTGCGGACCAGTGAATGGGAAACGTGATTAAATCTCTGGGCCCGAGTCTTAAAGAGCATGTTTCCATCCTACTACCCCTTAAAGGAATTCGTAAGCATGGAACCCATACATTGAGCGAGTTCTATCACATTTTCCCGACTTAAAAAAGGATAGTGAGGAATGCGCTAGCTTAAATGGGACACTGAGTTAGCAATGTGAGGATTATGACTCCTGAATATTACCGTGCGATGGTCGATGGGACCCAATGTATTCCATGCCTTAGACAACAATTTGTGCGTGTAAGGCCATTTAATGTTTATTACTTAAAAGTGGGAGAAGGCCTTTGGTAACACGTTAAGGTACCACAGCTTACCGTAGGCAAAGACGCGACAATGAATGATTTATGACGTAATAATTTTGCGCCGTGTCGGGGTATTAGGGGTTGATGTGATTTTATCCCTTGTTGCTAACTTTATGTACGGAATTAATGCTCGAAGGAATTCTAAGGGGAGTTGACATATGGCGTGTTTGATCATGAGAATTTCGCGTTGCTCCGGAGGAGATGCGGGGTCTCTGAGGTCTTCTCTCCCAAATGCCTAACCTCCCCTAACCCCTCGAACGGAAAAGTTTTATGGAAAGATTCTCGAAGGTGATCAAAGCTTCTTTGAGACTATAAATAAATCTAGCGCTGGTATTATGGACTTTATGTAGTTTCTGTTGAGTGTTCACGAGTCCCCTTAGACAGATTGATGACACGCCCGCCCACTACTGTATCGCCCGGGGGGGCTGAGGGATTTAAGGATGTGACGAACGGTTTATTTCGAGGGAGAATGAGTCGGTGTTATTCATCCCGATGACGGAAGGTGGCATTAGGATGTCTGCACTCTTCGGTTGGATGGGAAGAGAGTATTGGTGGTGTGGTGTGAGTGAAAATATCCCCCAAGTTAAAAGAGGAAAAAGTGAGCAGCTGACTACTGCTTTGGCTTGTTTCACACTTGTCTTTTTGGGAGAGCTTAAGGATCTTCCCTGCCTGCATTGTCTTGCGGGACTACCGTACTTGTCTCTCAACGTATACGTTTGGTGAATCTCTTGTGTTTTGTTGTCACAACCCTTCCAGAATGGCCGCATGGGACAGCCATTTCAAAATGTTGTGCTCGTTACAGTATTGTTTGCACTATTTTGCTTATTTACAAGCTTCTCCATCCCATCCTTCATCTGTCTCTCTCTATGATGGGGGCGGGGGCTTCCGCTCCCTGCAACGTTGCGTGACATTCATCTACATCTACATGATACCCCACAAGCCGCCGCAAGGGCGTGTGGCGGGGAGTGTTAGATCACCACCCGTAAAAAGGAGCAAAACCAAATGCAAAATCAACACATACATGCAAAACCACACCTGTGTCCTTGGAAACGGAGATCATTGTATGTCGCATGCCCACGTGGTAGTGGAATTTCTCCTTCTTACTTTTCAATTCTTATTTGAACGCTATTGGATAAATTTTTACTGCAATTTAAGGTGCGTGTTCTATGTTAGCTAAAAGTAAATATATTTGCATGGGTGTAAGTTGAAAAGGTTTTTGCATGATTGTAGAAGACTCTATGGGTGTAGGTTTGCATACATGTTTGACTTTGCATGTGGTTTTGTTCTCTTTTATGAGTGGTGACCTAACAACCCCCACACGCCCTTGCGGCGGGTCCCTTGCCACCTTCTCCAAGCCCTTGAGGGGGTCACTTGCCAAACGCCCCTGCGGCGGCTTGCGGGGTATTATGTAGATGTAGATGAAACTTCTTCATCATGTCAAAGTATGGTTGGAGATGCCACTGAAAAATTCTACCACCGCCGGGATTCGAATCCGAGTTGAACGATTTGAACTCGAAGGATTTATTGACTGCCCAAAATAATAACTTTGTCTCAAGATCTGAAAAAATTCATAGCGTTATATAAAATCATCGAGGAGATATTGCTGTTGATGTGCTATACTTTTTCCTCTTTATATGACATCACTTTACTGGGCAATGCGCTACTATGACTTCTGTTGTGGTATATTATTTTCTATTTCAAAATGTACTTAACGACTGTTGACAATAGTATACGTTTGAAAATATGAAAAATAACCTTACCGTTTGTTCGATAATTTTTGACCACGAAAAAGATTTAATTTAATTTAACCGCCGAAGAAGATTTTCTGCTTTTTTCTTAAAGTTTATTTTGTGGTACTCTATAGATCATATGATTAATAAAGGAAATGTATATTTTGTTCTTTTTTCCTTGGTGCATACCTGTATATTATTGCAACCTATTTTGGTTTTTATGACAATGTAACTCTTATCTACTTCTACAGATCAAGGGAAAACGTACTTGCCGTCACCGTGGTACGGATAGGATGTTGTATTAGTGGTAATTGGTATGGCTTCGTGTTTGTCTCCACCCTATTATACAGAAGAAAATGTTTAAAATGCTTAGTTATTTTGCTCTGTTGTGGAGGCATGCTACAGTTTGATCTAAAACCCATGAATATCCGGTTCTTGAAAGGAAAGGAAATATTGAAATTTAAGTTCATATATCGGGCCAATATGCCTTCATTTCGATGGTGATAATAAGTATCTCCTCCTTAGATCTCCTCTTCTTTTTAACTTTATGGGCTGGTTAATTGGCGAATATGGATGGGGTCACTTTTAGGGTCAGTATTCCCAAACATAAGCGCTACGGACTCCAGCAAATAATGCAACCCGTATAATTATAAGTACGAGTAAGTAATGAAAACGGGATAGCCGAGACCGTAAACTCATGTTATATTTACAGGGAAGTAAGTTCGTAAAAATAAACGTAATTTTAGTCTACCAAGTTTTGAATGGTCTGTTATTGCTAATAACATTAATTGCAAGTCAATTTGTTTGTGGAGTTTCACTTTTGCTTTTAAATTCTAAATACCACGTTATTGAAAAGGTTTTAACTAAATTGGTATGTGCATGAGTATGCTGGTTGATGGAATATGTATTTGAATGCGTGTGGGTCGAGAAGGTTTTCGTATGAAATTATACGCTTCTGTGGGTGTGGATTTGCATGAATGTGTTGGTTTTGGCACGCGGATATATGTTTTTCTTACGGGTGGTGACTTAACATCCCCCGCCACACGCTCTTACGGCGGCTTGCTGGGTATTATGTAGATTTAGTCGTAAATTAATATAGGCGGACCTTATAACGTAGCAAGAACAATTTTGTATTGTTTCCATTGCATATCTTCATACATTTCTGATCACTTTCTCCCGGCCGAAATTCATATTGACCGTATATTTTTTCTTCTTTTATTCTTGACAGCCTTCGTACCAGCTTTCGTCTAAAATTTTGATACTTTTCTTTCGTTGCTCTTTGACCAGGGTTAATCTCTCACATTAAATCATGTCCTTTACTATCCCACCGCTTCCTGTTGGGTCTTCTTTATATTTCGTCAAGAAACTTCTCTTCCCTGACCATTTGTAAAACTTCAATCGTTTGTCTTCATCCCTGTCCAACTTATTTTTTTTTCATTCCCATCCGTATCCATGTTTGGAAACTCTCTTATTTGCGCTCATTCTCTTGCCTCGAAGACCAGATTTCGGAACTGTACAGTACTCAACTCAATAGTAAGGAGTTAACTAACGTTTTGTTTGAGTATTTGCTAAGCATAACTGTCAATTACCTTGTCTTTGCAAACGCCTCTTGCGCCATCGTAAGTATTCACATGTCCTCGTTACTGCGCACATTTTGCTCGAAAATATTACCCAAAATAGTACAGAACATTCAAAGTCAAAATGCAACGTTTGTAAATCAAAGAATCCTCGCCACCGTGCGTGCTGTGGAATACTCTTTAAATCGTCTGTGTACTGCAAGAATAATGCTTACGTGGGGTTGATTTGATTTGCGAATGGATTTTGATAAAGTCTCAAAAAAAGTTCTATGTAATCTCTTGAAAAAGGTATCTTTAGAGCTGTTCAGTCCTTGTGTAATCATTTTCTTAGGTAAATGAAAATGGGAAGTGATGGTTGTCACTTAGACATGGGTGCATCTGAATAGAAAGGAAACCATAGGATCGTCTGCCTTTAAGTGGATCAGAGCTTCTTTTTTCCAATAGGTCAATTTTAGACCATGAATCTATTTCGAGAATGATTATTTTTTGCACATATGCGACAAAATTGGGTGTTAAACTTACAATTGTAATGTAAAACGTACTGCTGTAGGCTGCCTCTCCTGAAGAAATGCGCTTGACATGGCATTTAATGTACTACTGATACGACAAGTCTAAGTAGAATGGGATCACATGTGTAGAAAGTGACGTGTTTCCTTAAAGGCAAAAAATAAATATATAATGAGAAATCAAACCAGCAGCGACTTCATACTAAACATGTGATGGGAATGCAGATGAAGTTCGTTAATGGTGAAAAATGGACTCGAGATAAATTGAATTTTTACTTAATAAATCATCAGCTGACGGCTCTCTCGTGGCAGGTCATTTTAATCCTAGCGATAATGTATCCGTCACTCTTGATTTTTCATATAAAAAGAAAAACTTGAAAAGTAAACGACATCCTTGTACCTGTTTATACCATTATTTGGCTGCTTGAATGCTTTTTTTTCCACCCTGCAGTTTATCTTGAAGGGCACACTCTTGTCTGATATAGAAGTTTTTATTTATTAACTAATAATTACATTTTTTCGTTATTAGATGTGAATATTTAATTTTACTCTCGTTTTCATCCAAACTTTGCAGGCCAATCGTGCTACGAGTTCCTCTTTTAATATTAGTTGCTGTATTAGTTTTGAACCTTTTGTCAAAGCTCAGATTAGTCAGTGAACTTTAAGTGGAATTGATTTGGTATTGGAACATTGCATAACGTCAATTGTAGGCCACACAAATTTTGAAATATTTTACACCACTGCTTACTGTTATTCTATTTTAATATCAGTGTCGTTAAAGGAAGTACCCTAAAGCTAAAGTTTGCTCATTTGTAATACGTATATATAATTACACTTGATGAATACCTAGAATTACCCTTGTTGAAACAGTTTTTAGTTTGTTGATTAAATTTCACACAAATTCTTTTTTGAAATGTGGCAATTTTTTTTAGCGTAACGGCTTTGTTACGACTTGATGACATTTCAATCTTCCTCAGAATTTTCTAATTAGAAACGGTGACATGAAGATATTTCAATACTTTTTATAGCAGTTTACTTTTGTCCCATAAGCTGATTGATGATTAAGTTACAGTCAATCAAAATATATAGAAAGGCTTGAAAAAATGCGAGGCGATATAAGAGTATTTAATGATTAATAGCGGGTTGGGCAAATGTAATCGTTTGTCCTCAAGAAACTCGAGACGAGAACGGAAAACACGCCCTGTATAGATGGGTACTCAGCGGTGGAGCACGTTGTAGAGGTGGATGGGTAAGTTTATTTTTAAATTTCTTTAGCATAGTCATTTGAGTTAATGAAAGAATAGCACAATGGATAGGTTTTGCAATCATCTGCATCAAAAAAGAGAGGGAAAGAATGACATTTAATGTGGATTCGTTTTGGCGCCACTTTAACTTTAGTAGACAGAAAAGATAATGTTCTTTCATATCTTTGCTCATTAAGCACCAAATTTAATGTTCAAATAATTTTAAGTATCATCGTTTGGTGTTATTGCCACCTCTCCTTTGCTTTCTTGAACGGCCACAAGAGGGCAATTTTTGCTTTAGTGCTGCCAAGGTGAGGTTCATTTTTAAATTCATGTATTGGGGTGCGGTCACCTTAGACAGAAGGAACACATCAGGTCGCTTACATGGCACTCGCGGAGGACTGAATCGTTGCTATGAGATTTAAGTCATTAAATGTACGTGTTTACCTTTTTGTGGAGATAATCGTTCTCAAATACAGTCCACTCACATTAATTCAGTATTAAATCTCGTCCTTTGGACAATGATGGGATTAAATAAGAAAATTTTGTGACCTTTCGTGCCGGACTTGACTTTCATCTGATTTGTTTCATTTTTGGTTTAGCTGTTGCATTTTCTAGTGTTAATGATTTAATTATCCTGGGAAAGGAATTTGTTTAGCTTGTCAAAATATATTTTATAAATTTAGATTTGTAAAATGAGGTATTTGTTATTATCTCTTTATAACCTCTTATTGTCTCCAATAAGGATATTCCTTTGAAATTGGTTTTGTCGAGCATGCATATCTCAGTCCTTTGTTTTGGCTTAAATTTGTCTTCATCTTGTGATCTGGTAAAAAAAAGATGTAGGAATAGGTTCATGGCCTAAAATCACACTGCGCGTGCTTTCTAATGTTCTTATGAATTTAAAATAGTGGACGAGGTACACAGATATTACACGAGCTTTGAGCGATTATCAAAGCGACAGTAATTAATTTTGGAGAAGAATTAAATTTTTTCAACGCTGAGAGGTATTTATAAATATGAAAAACGAATTACGCGAATTGGTATTGAATTTAAAGCCAGTCAATGGAGTCAGAAAGGTGTTTAGAGGAGCACATTGCATGCCTCTACCAAAAAACTAACGAGGTAATCAGTCAAGTAGTTCCCAAGGTAAAACCTTCAATAAGTTGTGAAAATTAACATTCGTCATCGACTTATTTGCGTCTATTGGATATTAGCATCCTCGTTCTTGTTGGGAACATATCCATTTATACAATTATAGTGGTGTGTTTACGATTGTGATTGATAGAAAAATCTTCATGTACATCCTTTTATACTGCTTATCTACATGCGAAGCAAATCTATATAATGCCCCGCCAGCCGCCTCAAGGGCGTGTGGCGGGGAGTGTTAGGTCACCATCCGTAAAAGAGAACAAAACCATACGTCAAATCAACATATTAATGCAAACCTTCTCCCACAGTGGCTTATTCACACACGCAAATACATATGCTATCAACTAAAGAACGCCTTAGAATGTAGTGAACACTTATCCAATCATGTGCGAGCTAGAATTAGAAAAGTAAGAAGGTGAAATTCCACTAATACATGGGCATGCAACATACAATTCACTACCTGTTGTCTCCCCCAAGGGTACAGATAGGCAATGTGACCCAACGCTGCAGGTAGCGGGAGGTCCCCCCAGAGAGAGAGAGACTATGGATGAAATCTTTTAGTAGCCATTGTAAAGTATCATTATCTTTAATAAAGTGTTACAGGTCGAAAGTATCTCTGACCCTGGTTTCAAGTTCATTCTTTTATCTCAGATAAGTATGCGGTTACGTTTATCGACGTTAGTAGAGGAGTATGAAAATAAAAAAAAATGATTGTCTCTTTTCGGTCTTTCAGCAAGTCTACTCGATGACCATTTATTCATTTTTCAACAGTTCCGGACCTTGAGCATTTGTGACAGTTTGGAACAACAGAAAACTGATGGACTGGAAGAGAAACTTGTTCAGATATCACGAGGAAACTGCAAAGGAATCAAGCGGCATTAATAGAATTTTCTAGCGCCAAATAGAAATTGTCTCTCCTAATTTGTGCCCCTCCCATTAAAAAGCAGTTGTGTGAGTTGTCAGAAATTAAAATGCAGTCAAACATTTCTAAGAGTCAAAGTTCGTATTGCTAAAATAAGCTGGATTGCTGTATTAATGTTTTCAAATATTTCCTGACCTTCTGGACTCGTACCACTAGGAACACCTCAATGACC
Source organism: Hetaerina americana (assembly GCF_022747635.1). NCBI lineage: Eukaryota > Metazoa > Arthropoda > Insecta > Odonata > Calopterygidae > Hetaerina > Hetaerina americana. The sequence continues at coordinate 30,697,420 of NW_027287538.1, forward strand.
ATTGATTTTACGTACAATGTTACATACATGGTTAAAAAAACTGTAATAAATTCAAGCACTAAACTCAGTTTACGTTTTAAAAGTATTTGCAAACTGTTTTCAGCGATAGATGATCATTATTAATGTGCATGACTAAAAACTATTTATTGATATTTTACCTTTAAATATTTGGTATTGTTCATATTTTAGATTAAATACTGTTTTTTGGTAGCATTTTACAAGTATTCATCGAAGCCAACTGGGAATTCTGTATTTTGATGTAGAGGAGTTGTTTACATGTCCTTAATGTACATTAGTATGGTATATAGCATTAAAAAACCTCTACAAAACTCACTCTTCTCAATTTTAGTGGGAGAGTAAATTAATAGCGCAGAGTCTGCTCTCTCTAATACAAAAATCCGTCGAATTCCTTTCTAACGACGTCCACATAACATTATTTTAACTTATTTTTAGGGAGTGTCGGGGCATATCTTTGCATACTTGTAACTTATGTTGTTATACTAAAAGTTCCCAGCTATCCGAAGTCCCGTCGGCGAATTTTTACGTTAATGCATCTTTTAACGACCCCCAGCTATTTTCCCTACCCCACCTTGGTACATGTGAGATATTCCTATTAAAATCTAATTTCCTGGGGGCGTAGCTGCTTGGTTTAGATTTTCTCGAGCCGGAATGTTTTAGGCCTCGCATGGTGCGAGATGAGCTCAGTCATCGATTCACCTTTATAAATACTTGAGCCGCTTTTCATCCCGCCCCTCCCACATTGTTTCAGCGCATTAAGTCGGGCGTTAGCGGGAGGAAGGGAGAGGCCAATTACTAAAGCCACCTTCGATTTCGAGTGTTTCCTCAGTGTACCTGGCCGGAGCGTGCGGGACTGACGTCTGGGGATATAGGCACGGACTGCTGCGGTCGACGTAATTCCGCCCTCGTATGGCCTCTTGTGGTTTCTCCCTCAAGAGTATTATAGAATAAAGGTCAAGTAAAGGACGCGTGGGAAATTAAGTAGTTCATGGTAACCTGCCAAACTCGAAGAATGAGTACTTTTAATGTTATTACTATCGGTTAGCTACCGGTTAAGGTAGATTTTGGATGAACACAAGCTACTAAACAGTACACCAACAATTCAATTGCTTATTTCAATAAAACACAGCCCCGACACCCAACCTCACACTGCGCCCTTCTTCAATCCCGCATACTTCCTTCCTCCATTCATTCCGTCCAACATTCCTATCCTACTCCTGCCCCTTCCCTGCTTGCCTAACATCCTCTCCTCTATCGCTGTCTTCAACATCCCATTGCCAATCAAAACGCTCTGCCTTAAAAATGTATAAATGTGAAAGTTAATTTGTTTGTTTGAGGACGTATCACGTCAAGATGATTCAAGGTAAGGGGCTCTAAATTTTGCATAGATAATGTAAAATTAAAAAAAGTAACATACGCTAAATCCAATTTGGATATACTTTTCTGGACATTTTTGAGATAGAAAAACTCAATTTTTTAAAAAACGTTTTTTTACACAGATAGCAGCACATGTTTGACTCAGAATTCAGATTTCGATTCATTTCTTTCGAATAGGAGCGTTGGTTAAACTCGATTTCTTTCTCTTGCTATTGTAACCTACAATTCACAAACGTATATTATGTTTTTTTCGAAAGCTGAACTGAAGATTGGTACTCTGTAAACAGCTGCTGCAACAGTACATAGTCTCGTGTTATTTCTTTAAAGCGAACTTAAGTAGTGCATCATTTTTTAGAGGCGCACAGCCTAAAACAGGGCTTCCTGTTTGTTGTACACTGTTATTTACCGTTATTTATTAATTGTTACCTGCTATCTGTTATATGATTGCTTATAAATGTTATGTACTACAAACTTGGATAAATAAACAACTTTTGAACTTGAACTTCAATAGGAAATCTTGATACAAGCAACTCACAGAGCCGCCATGAGAGAACGTAGACGACACCACTACGTCTCAGAAGACGAAAAGCGTCCAGGAAGACGACAGAGACGCCTCAGCATAGGAGAGGTCGTCACAAATAGGGGAATAAATAATATGCCCCTGTTAAATTCGTTGGAATCGATTATATTTTTGAAAGTTACCTTTGGTTTTTTCGAGTTCTATGTTCATAATTCTAGGCAAAGTTCAATCGCATGTTTCCAAAGCATCTGTCTGCAAAGTCACACGCCGACAGACAGTACCATGATGGAAAAACTGCCCACGTTCATTGAAAAGCCAATGATAAGACTTAAATCCAGTTACAGCTATACAATCCGGCGAAGTCAGTCGTGGCAGCTAGTATCTCATAAAGGAATAATTCACGGAATTATAAAGCCAACGAATTATGATAACCGCATTTTTGTGACTTTCGGCGGTGAGGTAGTGCGTGGCCTAATCTTCCATCTTATCCTGGCGATTTTAATTCTTATCGTCAGAGAAGTGTGTATTATCACAGAGTAGGTATTGGGAATTTGGTCGCTTGTGCTATAAGATGTGGGGTTACACCTTGTGGGTATGAGCACCCCAACAAGCCTTATGCTTGCTCAAGACTTAGATGCATCCAATTCTTTCAGTTTATGAAATATTTTCTCAGTTTTTGTCTCCTGCTTTAGCTCGTCCTCGTGCCTTAGCCCCCTCCTCACCCATTTTTGCCTGCCCCTGCTCCTATCGCAGCTTCGTATTTTGCTTGGCCGATGTGTTAAATGTATGAATATAAGAAACCACCAAACCATGAAATTGGACTTGAAGGTCATTTTGACGTGTGGGTATAGCTCTAAAAACTCGAAGGCCATCAGCGAGCAGCTTAAAAATCACTCATAATGAAGAGGGAGAGGGACGGTTCCCTTTCCTGCGAAATCAATCGAGAGTGGATCATCTAAAATATACGCTGTATTGTTTAATTTTTTTATATTGTGAACTTTATCGAATAAATGGGTAAAAAACACATTAAAAAACATCAAAATAATGCGATGCTCTAAAGTTAATGCAAGAAATATTGTCTCTCGTCAATCGCGGCACCCATGGTATTTTAAATATTTATTTTGATAGTAAAATAGCTCTGGAATATAAGCACTCTATGATCAGAAATTTCACTTGCCGGGTAAACCTTGAAAACTGAGGAAAATTCGCTCTTTTGGAAAACTAAGTCAAAAGAGTTGTTTCGGAAAAATTGATATTTTCGGTTCGGGGAAGTTTCCGATCATTTTGATATGTATAATAAATAATTCGATGAAATTTCTGCGGTGTGGTTATTTGGGTTGAAGGTAATGTGAAGTTAAGTTCTAATGCTCTGTAGCTTTATAAATGACGTTCGCATGCTTGGGTGGCTTTCAGATTTTTTTAAATTTTTGTCGCATTCATTTTTAATGCGTCAATAATCACTAGAATACATCAGTGTTATAAACCCTTTTGTCATTCCGTAGAAATCTCGATGAGGAACTGATCGGCGGGGGCAAAACGAAAGAGAGTGGTGGTGGAGAATGCTCATTTTAAAAGACGGGGTGCTTCTTACCTCAGCGATATCACCATTGCCAGTATTTTGTTGAGTATCTAAATAACTGGGAGTTAAAATATTGTTATCTCCAATATGCTGCGTGTAATTGTAATATATCGTGTTTTGAAACCCTTCCAGCGTCGAACTAATCTCTAATCACTAATACCTTGACGGAACGTTCCAGAAGAGGAGGGGGGCCTTTATGGTTACTTATAATGGTGCAAATATATTATAAAAGTGATTGGGCGAACGTTCTGTTGATGATATATGGAAAAAACCTTGATATATAACAAAAACAATTCGTAAAACATAAATGGCTACCAGTTTTCTTGGCCTCTGATTAGCGGTTACTCTGCGAGTGAAACTAAGGGCATTTTATGCTAATGAGCATATTATCTCGTGGAAACTTTCGTTCGAGGCAAGCCATCGCCTAAGAAAACTGATGCAATGCGAATCATCCGAAAGCCGTAAGTGGCTCGTCCTTTTAGGCGGAACGCATGCAAGTACATTGGAATTTTCCCTGTGAGATTAAGCGAACACGTAAGAGAAACGAAGAAAGGAATTGACGCATGGTTGCGGAAATATTCCTCCTCCAGTGCTCTGTTCCGTACTCACGCCTTAAAATTTGATTATATTGAGCAAGGAAGGTTTCGCTCCGCCGTTCAAAACCGCTTGCAGCCGTTGAGCTGCCTGCGATCGGTGGTCTTCCCGTGCCTCGCAAGGAAGCCGAGGGAACGGTCGGGGGAGCATTCCTCGCCGTTGAACGAGCGAGGAAGATTAAATTTCCGCAGAAATACATGAACACGAACCCTCCTTTTTGTAGAGTGCTGATGAGTTCCTCCTTTAAGCCGCAGCTTGGCGAGAACATGCTCCCGAGGCAGCAGGGATGAAATGGGTGGGAGGTCTCGTGTTAGGAGGGGAATCCGAGTAGAGGTCAGAGATAAGGAGATGCTGGAGTGTTTTTATTATTTTGGTCATGATATTCTACCGATAGATTTTGGATGGATTCAGGCAACTCACCACTATGTTAATAACGTTGTCTAACAAGGCACGACGTGAAACCCTATACTGCAATACACGCTTCTTCAATTCCGCACATCTACTGCCTCTTTTCATCCTTCCAACGTGCGACTTCTCGTCCTCTCCCTACCTCCCTTGCCTAACATTCTATCCTCTACCACGGTCTTCATCATTCCCTCACCTATTAAAATACTCTGCTATCCACCCTTTTTGTCTCTTTGAAATCCATCCGAACATTTCTATCGTCTCCCCTACCATTTCTAGTACTTCTTCTGTTGTTTTCCTCTGCATAATTTTTCTCCAATTTACGCCTGTGACCTACCTTCAATAGCTATTTTTCCGCGCCATACGAAACTGCGCTCCATTTAGAAGTTTTCGCAAATCCTTTCCTAATATCCTTACTTAAGGTCCAGGTCATCAATTTGCTCTACCTCTGAAAAACTTATTTGCTTAATGCAATTTTCCTTCTTAAATCCCTTCTGGTTTGATTATGTCCATCCAAAACTGTTCCTGGATAGGTAAACTTTTCTACTGCTATAGAGGCCTCCCTATTTCTAGAGAACATCATGACCTTAGTTTTGTTTACATTAATTCTCATCCCGTACACACCACCCAAAAATGTTTCACGTATGCACAGCTTTATTTTTATACTTGTACTGTAAGTAGAATAAAGCATATATACCGGGTGCTAACATTTTTTTCGGGAAAATCATTCAAAATAACTTAGGTTTACTTGTATTAAATGGAAAAAGGAAGAACGACGCAATATACTTGATATGGGACGAAGGATGGGTGCTGGGTAAAATTTGAAGAAGAGATGACAAGTGAATGGAATAGAAGTACTGGAACGGCATGGTGTTCTAGAATAATGTTTGGTAGTCAAGAAAGAGGGATGAAAATTATCGGATTATTAGATTCCATGAATGGTGGCAGAAAACATTTGTAGCTGAAGAATATCTTAACATATAATGAAAACGGATAAATTGTTGGGTGTCATGATGATCAGTGATTGAACGTGATTTGTTTTTGAGTGAATCGTGGCATTGCATTATATATTCCATTAAAATCTTCCAATCAGTAGAAAATCAATAATGATTTTATTTAAATCCATTTTCTGGCCTTTATACGTGAAATTGTAAGGTGTGCAATCAAATTTAGGAAATGTTAAAATTGCGGTGTGTTAGTATTTATGCTTTCTGGCAGCATATTAATTTCGTTGTCAGGGTGCTCTAATTGACACGGACATACTCAATCCATGTATCAGTGTGCATTCAAATGGGAAAGTACCTCTGCAAATTCATAATTACATGAATGTTATGGAGATCCTGCTCTGAGATTGAGATTACCGTTTCGTCATGTTGCTTTAAGGATTCCACATTTGTTGTGTTAGCCCATGTATACTACACGCCCACCTATTTTACGTGCACATCTATGCTACAAACTGCTTGAATATGACAGGTAGTGAACATCATTTGGAACACAGTTAATGCATAAAATTTTCATATGATATCCAATTATATTACATCAGTTATTGTCCCTGCAAGCATGAATCGCGAGTGAGTGCATTAAACTGACGCGTCGCGACACCTTGTGGAGGCGACGCCGGATTTATGCGTGAACGTTCATCTCTCTCACTACGTTCTACGCTTTTGGATGCAATGTCAAATGCGAAGTCTTAGCACTAACCAAATCTAAATTCTTCGCCTAAAACATTCTAAATTCGACATTTTCGGGTTTCTCTTGCGTCGTTTGTCGATAGGTTAGCACATTTTCGCTGTTTTCCAGGTGGTATTGCTACAGCATTCATCTGCCCAACATATCATTTTTATGGGTGGGAATTATTTCGCGATTGGTCAGAGATATCCAATTGACCGAGGATAATCTGTTTCATTTGTTTGGATTTGTATAGCAGATTCAAATACCTCAATGTGTACCTATTATAAAATATTTTTGGTTTCTCATCTTTGGTAAATTTATTTGAAGTATTTTACTGAATGGTACAATTTGAGACTATTGGTAAAATGTGAGAATATAAATTTGGTTATAATTTTTTTCTGGTATCACTAGGTCTACCTAAAGTTGACTAGTCAACTATGAGCTTCAGTACTTTCTTGTTATGCATAAGATAGATGCTGACTAATGGGTACAATTTATCACTTCTCCGCGAAATTTACCAAAATATTTTTCCTGCAGATAATTAAAATGAGGTCACCAAATACAACCAAGCAGACGGCGAGTAGGCATTCGTTCTGGTAACTCAGATATTTACTTCACATGTACGTCTCGCATTAAAATCGCTATTAAAAATTATGTTAACATATGCCCCTAATGTAGAGTCTTATTGAAGAGGTAGATCAATGCATGGTTTTCATTCTGAGGAGGAGAAGTACGCAATGTGAGGAGGGATTTGCCTTTGCTTCCCAGATTTAATTCAAGAACCAAACTGACAGGATGCTAATTTCTACGTGGCGATAAATATACACAAGAGATGGACTTTATAATATGGCGCTTTTCAGCACAATGTGTTGGAAACTTGAGATTCGTAGCTATATCTCCATACTTTACTTAATTTTTATGTTCGCTGTATTTGTTCTTCCTGTAAAAATGCATGCGTGTAAACACTCTAAACTAATAATTACGTTAATTAATGTAGTACCTTTTCTGCGGATTAGTAAAGAATACGATAATTCAGTGGGATATATTTTTCGTGTACATTGTTCATAGCTATAATTATGTAATGTATCTAATGACGCACACCTTGCCGGAGTAATAAAGGCTTACTAAAGTATTAAAAAAAAAACGCGCAATTATAATTAGTGTCAAATTGCAGCAATGAAAATAGTGATTTGACCATTAGTTTTTCGTTACCCCTTTCGATCTATTCTTTTATAGCTTATTTGTCGTTTTTTTCTCAGGCTACAGTCAAACGGGACAAAATACGTTCATAAGATCTCGATATAGAATTGATGTAAGCTGTTATTGACACGTTTGTTCCCTATTACATTCTATACGTCTGTCTATCGTTTTATTGATTCCCTTCCTTCTCTTTTTCTCCCTCATTCTTCCCCACCGATAACGATCGCTCATACCCTGCAGCGCGCCTTTTGAGGGGCTTGCCAGGTGCTTTGTAGACGTACACATTTTACTCAATCTCAGCCCTTTCAAAGGCGGAGCCCCTGGGGATGGAGATCAGGGTTCACGGATGGACGCCACGCTATCAGGCAGGCACTTTCGTAACTCTGTTGGCGCGCCTAGATTTGCGAATGAGCGAATACTATTTCCAAAAAACGAACTTGGGAGGTCGAGGCTCATCGTAGGAGTAAGGGGCCCCATGAAATAAAAATTCAAAGGGCGTTTTTGCTAAAGGGAAAAGGGTAATGTGTGAAGGGGATATGAGTTAGTTTTGCTCTCGGCCTCTAACGGAGGAAATAAAGGGAATGCGAGGAGAACGCCAGGGTTCGGAACGGTGAAAAGGGCATTATTTGAGTGAGATTCGGAGGGCTTTAGTTATCAACGCTGCATGAACAAGATTCCGGAAGTAAGAGGTTTCGGGTCGAAAGGAAGGAAAAAAAGGTCTGGGGTTAGTTTGGCATTGCGAGTGAAGGCGGGTTTAATTAAGGCGAAAGAAATTGCGTGAATGATAATGAATGTCTTTTGGTACGTAAACATGCGCGGAGCAAGGCCATGTCTGAAGGGTGTTGTTTACTCGTGGGATTTATAAACGAAAGATGAATCATATTCTTTGCCCTGGTTAATTCACAGAACTATTAATCATCTGGTGTTAACGTGCTCAAACTCCTTGACGTATTTCCATACCCTAAATATTTAATAATGTACATCGTAAACATATAAATAGGGGGATCTGAAAGATGTTACTTTTAACTAGTTTCTTTTAGCTCAGTATAATAATAATAATCATAATAATTCGTCCATTTTCAACGGTCTACTTTTTTTCCATATCTCATTAAAGAAATTTTGCTCAAGAAACTTGAATATTGCTAACATCGTGAGAGCAGCCATTTGCATTATGTTGGACGGTCCAATTTCAATCATTATTTTCGTTCTTAAGCCCGTTAAAAATTTCTTTGCTATTGCATTGAATCAACGAATTGCAACTCGCATTTATCGCATTTGAATAGCACGCGCAGCGATGCACAACTGTTAAAAGGAAAATGCATGATGATATTTTTCTTGGTATTTTGCAAATAATCAGTGTTTTCCTCAAGTAAAGACATTACCTTAAAATTTCAGGCAATATAAAAAAAAGTTCGCTAATTCTTCTCGCCGGTATAGTATTCCTAAATGTTAAGGCAACGAAAACTTAAAATAGCTTTAAATCAAATTTTATCGATTAGAAATCTCTTCACAAAGTTCTGGGGTTTTCGTGCCGAAATGACAAGATTTAATTGAAATAAATGAAATAAGTAGAAATTAAGTTATTATAATTGATTTTTATCCATTTTTTATCGTATTCAAAGTAGTAAGTTCTCCCATAAATGATTCTTTGGCCATGTGAAAACCTTGTGAAATGTGAGATTCAAGTTTGAAGTCGGATCGAATGGGACTTAGTTTACATTCTAGATGTTCTGCAAAACTTTTATCAAAAATAATTAATTGGGTTCGTTCCGAAACTCATAGCCAGTGCCTCCAATACTGCGATTTCGTTCCGACATTAACGGTGCTGGCGAATGAATATGACGCCATGGCAGTGTTCTAAACCAATTCACCACTGTTACTGCTGCCTTTCAGCTACTGTTTTGTGATAAGAATAGCGAAGGTACGAGCCGTACAATTATAAGATGGCTGCTACTGATAATGGCTATAATGAAAATGGAAAATTATAGAAAAATAGTCGTTGAAGCAAGACGATAAGCGTTCATTGGAGTCTTTGTGAGGAAATTTGGGTGTTAAGGTGAAATGGACGAAGAGGAAAACCAACGAGGAAGTGCTCGGAATGGTCGGGGAGGAGAGAAGATTGTTGGGAGAAATCTAAAGGAAGCAAGAAAGATGGATACAGAGCACTCGGATAGGCAATGGGACGCTCAAGTCCGTGGTAGAAGGGAGAATTTAAAGCAAGCGAGAGATGGTGGAAATACAGGGTGCGTTCCAAGATTAAATCTTTTATTTTTTAAAAGTAATTTATTGACTAGATTTGCACAAACCCTTAAAATTCTTCAAATTACTGTCCTTTGGCCCCTACACACTTTTTCCAGCGACTGAGCCATGACGATACGTGCCCTGGAAGGCGTCTTCGGGGCTCTCCGGTAATCTTCTAAAAAATACTTAGGGTCTTCGTCACGGCTGATTGGATCTCATCTATGGAAGACCTGATTCCTTTCATGGGTGCCTCAATCCGAGGGAACAAAGAGGTCTGCTGGGACGACGTCCGGAATATAAGGGGGGGGGGGGGGGTGGCAGCGTTGGAATCTGGTGTTTGGCCTGGAACTCGCGGACTCTTAGCGCGTTGTCACGATGGAGTTGCCTGATGGCGGAGACGTCTTTTCTCGTCCTGATGACCCTTTTTCTGAGTCTTTCTAGCACATCCACGTAGTAGGCAGCGTTAACTGTCTGTCCTTGAAGACCAAACTCCTTATGGACCACTCCTTTACTGCCGAAAACGACAAAGAGCATTGTTTTCACTTTTGATAACTCATTCTTGCCTTTTTGGGCTTGGGGAGTTGGTCGGTGTTTTAATCAGAACGTTGGTATTTTGTTTCTGGGTCGTAATAAAAAACCCTGGTTCCATCGCCAGTGATGACGTTGTCCAAATAATCAGGTTCATTTTCAATTCGTTGCAAAAGTTCACTTGAAATTTCCGCTCGGTTGGTCTTTCGTGACACGGTCGGCGCGTAGAGGTTTACAATAATTGACGTCCTGCCGCTTCCACAGCTTGGATAGTACCGAGACCGGTTTCGCGGCAAAGCTGGGCGTCCCCCTCACCTCTTCCAAGGGGTTTGATCCCACTCCAACGAATAGGAGCGGCGCGGAGAATTCAATTGCTTTACCATTGGAACGCACCCTGTAGGATAGGCACCTTAGACGGAATGAAGAAAGGAAGTATGAGTTAACGTAGATGCTGGCATTAAAAAGACACATCTATTTGCAGAAAAAATCCACTTTATTGCAACTTCGTCTATTTTATCTGGTTTTCCATTTATTAGTTAACTACAGCAAACATCACATTGCTTAGGAAAAATTGTCCCCATAGCGGATATCCGGGTGGGGACTACTGTGAGGGGAACATAATTCATAGTGGACTAACGAAGGATAGGGATATGGAATGCTAGGTCAGTATGAGTGAGCGAAAAGTTGTAAAATGCTTAGATGGAAATGGACAGGCTGGAGATAGATATTCTGAGCGTGAGCCAATTTAAGTGCACCGGAACCGACTACTTCTGGAATGACGGATACAGGGAGATGAACTCATGAGACGACCCTAAGACTGCAGGAGCAGTCATCATATTCAAGAAGGAATAGGGAAGAAGATTCAAATCATGCTGGCAATACAGTGTGTTGATTCTTATGATAGAATCAGAGGAACCGAATGATCGTACATTTGCTTAGGCCTACCCATTCAGGATTTGAAATAGAAGTTTACGAACAATAGTAAGAGAATCTAGAACAGCAAAAGGTATGTTAATGGATGGAAGGAACGCTAGTGGGAGAGGGTCGCGAGGGAAGCTGCGTGGGATAGGAGGGGGAAAGTAAAACACCTCGGAAGAAAGACAGGTAGAAGTCGGTAACGATAAATGCATGGCAATGGCAAACACCTTCTTCGAAAAACATCGGGAAAGAAGATACACACTGAAGATACCGGGGGGCATATCAAATTAACTTCATCCTTTTTAGAACGAAATTCAAGAGCTAAGTTAAGCAATGTAAGACCTACCCCGGAGGAGACATAAATAGCGATCACGGATGAGAGGCATGCAATATTGGTAGAGTGGACCAGCGAAGGCCTTTGTTTCTGGAGTGAACAGTAAAGATTATATGAACAGACGAAGTGAAGGAGGAGGAAGTAAATAGAAGAAGAGAAGAGGAAAGGGCCATATGGAGAACTCTGTGGCAAATAACTAGATGGATCGGGCGTACCTCATGGCGCAATGTATTAGTTAGAAACATAATAGAAGGGAAGATTGAAGGAAAGATCCAGCGAGGAAGACCAAGGGACAAGTACTTAGGAAAAATTTAGGACGGAAAACAGAAATGCAATCAGAAGGTGTGGGAAATAATAATGGATAGAGAAGAATGGAGTGCTACAGTAAACCAATCTTGAGATAGAAATATTGTTCATTTCTGTCATTGTGCGAAGAAGTCATTATGTGAACGTTATAATACAAACAGTAGCTTCATTCTTTTTCCAAAAAATATTGAAACCGATATAATCTGCACAAACAGATACTGACCGCAGAATTTAAATCTCGGTAACATATACTTATCACATTTATTAGCTCCATGATTGCTGCTATTGTCTGATTCAACTGTAGTGCCGTCTCTAAGTTTACCGCAAAATTGGAGGTCACAGGCAGCAGTTACGGCGGTAGGTTTTACGATAAGAAACCTCACCACCCTAACGTAATATTCACTGGGGGAATGGTATCACCAGTAGATAGAACTTCTAGTATCTACTAGCGTGTGGAACACGCCCCCGTATTTGGAATTTTCCGCTAATGTATGAACAAATATTCTCATAGCAGGCTTACTCACCTCCTAATGAGTGCTTCTTTCATAATTATAGTCATTCATGGTTACTTGTGCCCCTCTTCCAGTCTGTTTAAGAACTTAGAGGAATATTTACTCGCCGCGAAGTGCCTATTCATTTACCCTTTAGTTTTGCCCTAGCAACTACTTTAATGTTGAATTTCCGTTTCGTTACTCTTTTAACTCCCAGTGTATTTGATTATTCCAAGTTCGCTTTTTGCTAATGTACTTAGAATGTACTTACAATAATGCATAAATGAAAACTGTAAATGAGAAAATGATATAATAAAATAATTGCGTGATTGCTTATAGCAGTGAGGTGACGTGTAGACCAATAAACACGAATGAATATGAAGGATGGACAGTCAGATTTATTCACAATCCGGAATGAGCTCGGGCAGAGAGGGAAACCTTTCTTGGTTTCCGTTATTTTCCTTGAACAAACATGCACAGCATATGCTCTGAATTCGTAATTTCCGGCCCGGCATGCTGGCCAATCTATGTGGGTATGCTCCAAACTCCATAGCTGTACCTGGTGCGAAAAATAAGAGTACATTTGGTATTCCCTTGTCTCTTTGCTAGTTTCGCAAGCCAAATTAGCGTAATTTAACCCGGTTCACGCTTTTAAATGCTAATTGAAAGAGAGTATGGAGGAACATATAAGTGTAAGATCATGTTATTGTGTCCACTAAAATATAATCAAATAAGGTAAATTTCTTAGGAAAATAAAGGTGAAATATTATAGTGCTCAACATTAAGTACTGGTTGTAAATTAGCAAGTATTGGATGTTCTTTTTATGCAGCAAATCAAGGTAACTTGATGATATCGAACTTCCTGGGCATGTTCAACGACTGCTCATTCTGATGCAAACGCGAAATTCTCTATTGAGTCATTAAATTTTCTTATCAAGTAATTAAACTTTATAGGACGATGAGTATTTTCTTTGTTTTCAGGCTAAGAACCATTAAGATATTCCCGTGAGATATTGAAGGAACATTTTTGGTAAAAATGATTATAGCCTAAAATTGCTGGGATTTAATAAATTCCTGATTGATTTGGACGATTCTTTACCCCCTGGAAATGCCCACTGCCCCTCTTTACCATTCTAGAATGACTCTGAAATAACAATAATTATCACGAACTCGGATCACATTATTTAATCGGGATCCGCAAAACAATAAACTTGCTTCTACTCTTTAAAAAACCTCAATCAATACTTAAAATCTTTCTTTACAACCTGAAACGCAACAGATTGAGAAAAAAACGCTACCTCTTTCTTTTTTTTTAGTTTCAATTCCAACCCTTTTTCACGTGCACACCCTAAAACTCCGTGGAAATAGACAACGAAAAAGGACCCCATTGATGGATAGTAAGGGCATTTAACCACCTTTGAAGGGAAACGGCTGTGGCCAAACAAAAGACTCCCGGGGAAAAACTTTGTAAGTAAGTGAAGAAGCCGTCGTCAATTATTCATCCACGATCATTCCTCTTTTTATTTCCCTTCGCCCGAGGCAAATACACTCGCCGAAAAGAAACTAAGGGGACTCTTTCCACTGCACTCCATTTCTCATAGGTTTCGTATCCAGGAAAACCCTCTCTATAGTGTTCCACTCTTACCCCCCCCATTGATCCTTTATAGTCTCCTTCACCTTTTTAAGGCTCCGCAAGCTGTTTTAATATTTACTTCCTTCATTCCTCTTAAGTTATTATTTAACATTCCCTTTCCGCTCTATTTCTGCTGTTAAACTCACACCAAAATACTTTCTCTCTGAACCCATTTCGTTTTTACTTTCCAAGTAATTTAAGGAAAAGCGTTTAACGCAAATGTTTTCTAAATTGTCCAAATTGATTTTTTATTTTTTTCATGAACAACTTGGCTCATATGTTTGCGAGCTGCCTGTGAGAGCATTGTTATTTGCGTAATTATTTTCAGTGTTCATGAATAACGACCAGGTTCTTGGTTTGATGTGAAAATTTGTAAAATATTGATTTCGAAACTCACCCTGCAAATATGTTTGGTAGGAGGATTTAGAGATTTCATTTACTATTTATTTGCATTAAGTTTACTAGTGTTTTACTTTAAACGACGAAAAATGAAATCTCCAAGTCCCTTTTTTCTCATTACTCCATGATGATGTTATAGCTTCTCCGTACTCATATGATGAGAATGTTATGTAGCCATGGGGCTTCAGGAGCTGATTTTACTCTGTTGTTAAACGAATAGACTTTACCGCTTCGTATTAGTTATACATATTTCTGCGTGGATGCGAAACTACGTGTAGTTGCAGTCAATGTAAATAATTGCATTTGAATTGTAATTATGACTGTGTGAACATTGAAATTTGGATTAGCACCCAGGGTCTACAAAGTATTGTGCCCGGTTAGTAAATTTTTTACGGTAATCGCCAAGCCTTATGGCTAATTAATTAAAAATAAAAAAAATGGCAATTTTCCACAAAATAATATTTTGTGAAAATTGCCAATTTTTAATTAATTATAATATTCCACCATATCACGCCTGAAACGTCTCTTTTTATTTATTGCTAATGTCCTGTAAGCCAGTTTGAACCAATATATACATGTTTCGTGCCATTGCTGTTTTAAGATAAACTGTTAAAACTTTTCCTAGGTGTTTTACCACGGATTTCCCACAGATGAAACGAATCGCGTCAATTGAACTTCCGTGGAAAGTACGTTACTCATTCAAATATTATGATTAAAAGGTCTGCCCCGAAAGCAGTGGACGGAGTCGATTGAAAAAATTTATTGCCAGAGTTAATACATTCACTAAAAAGTCTTCGCAGTTGCACCCTTGTGCGTCCACACACCGCTGCCTGCGGGTTTGCCACGCCTCGTACACCTGGAAGGGAGCGCCCGGAATGCTCCCTCGTCATGGCCTGTTGTTACGCTTCCATCGAGCCGTGGTGATGTCCTTTCATCATGAATTTGAGACTGGGGAAGAGAAAAAGTCTGGTGGGACATGGTCTAAAAAAATTGGATCTTTAATGAATGGTCGAGAAACTCTTGGCAGATCCGCGTGCGAGGTTCCTTTAGTTGATCCGAGGATACTCGCCGCACCATTGCCTATGTTTTCGGTTACAAGTCGATTCACATAACATTTAGGTATACCAAGTTCATCAGAAACTATGCGAACACTTACTCTGCGATACCTGCCCAACAAAGCCTTAACTCTTGCAAGATTTTCGTCACTTTTTGAGTTCGAAGGGCGTCCTGAACGTTCGGCGTCTTCAACATCTTCTTTACCTTCCCGAAACAACTTGTGCTACTCGAAAACACAGAAGTATATATGTGTAAGTATATTTTTCGGAAAAAAAATTAAGTGAACGTAGAAATTAAACTTACCTCGTAAGTTTTTGAGAGATATTACCGGATCGAGTAACAAAACTGAAATTATGATTCAATGTTTAACTGAATCGGTGGGAAATACGCGCCTAAGAGGTCATGGGATCTTAGCACGCGATAGTATTCAACAATGAAAAATGAGTCGTAGCCCTAGTGAGTTGAAACTAACTGAAACTACACACTAACCCTTAAATCCTTGAGTTTTGAATCAGTGTACTGACGAATGCTCGTAATGATACGTGAAACTTTCAGAATATGTACGTATTCAAGTTTGTTTAAAATTCAGAGCCATCTACGTAGAAGTCCTTGGTTCGGATAAACAAATTCCGAAATATCTTTCATTTCATTCGTATGTGCACCGACTTTCCGCCCTGTGTATAACCATTTTATTTTATTCACTGGAATGCCAAATGGCTGCTTTAGTGACTTTCAATTTTAGCTTTGATGCGGATAATAGGTTGAATTATGTTCTGTCAACCAGTTAACCCGTAGCCCTCGGAATGGTGCAAACAATGCTTTCGGATGTAAACTTTGAGTGACTTTTTACCATTCAAATAATCGATCACCTTGATGGACGTCTCCCAGAAGAACCTCCAATTTATTTCATCGTGATATCCGGCATTATGAGACATGGTTACTTTGGAATGTTTCTTGCCAGCCGACTGGTGAAATTAAAATCGCACGCATCGTCTTCAGGTCATGTTTCTTTACGCATGTATGCTCGTAAATTAAGTAAAGAAATATTGGAGGGCTTTTGCACCACACGAATGAGAAGCACATTGTAGATAACAATCCACAATTAAATTTAATATTACTAGCATATTACTTTAATTAGTCAGAAGAATTTTAACGGGGAAGTATTGACTTGTTCAACTCAATAAGGAAAACATACCCAAAAGTTGTGCTTAAATAATGTATGTGATGATCGTTAACAAAGGTAATGTAACAATTTGTTAGCTCTTTTGTGGTAAGGGTTACTACCTGCTTGGCTCCAAAAGCCATTAAACTCTTGGTTGTTTTGATGAAATACTTTCGAAGAGCTCTAAAATTTGGTGACATCAACCAGCATTTATATTTAAATTCTTTGAGCAGTGCCTGCTTGATCCTGAGTTCTAAAATATGCCCGAAGATATTTCAAATGCATTTCAATGATAGTTTAACTCTAACTTAATGCCATATGAATAATGCGATGCAATACTGTACCGCAACGTGACGTCTAACCAGATACAAACGTTTCGAGCCATTTGAATGTTGTCAATTTTAAAGCACATTTTAATATCATTTATTAATATTTTTGGGTAGTTTTGGCCTATATTTATTGAATTTGTGAGAAAATATAAGTGCAAAATACGAAGCAAGGAGATAATTTAATGTGTTCTTCATTTTATTCAAACGCGACTTGAGAGTAGTCTTTGACATTTTTTTCTTTAGAATCATAAAAACCTATAATATCTTTCCAGGAAATCATCCATTTTTATCCAAGTTCACTCTTTCCCTCCGCTGACTAACTCGGGGCTGAATCTTTTGCAATCTTCTGGATCAGTCACCGCCTGCAACTTTTGACATCTTCTCGCTTTGTGTTTGGTATCTGTGGAAATTTAATTTTTGTTTCCACTTTGCTCCATCGCAATAAGCGAGAGAGACAGAATTTGGGTTCTGTTATCGCCACTCAGGGCCGTTCAATCGGGATTAAAACATCCGGACGGATTCAAGCATTCAGTAAAGGCTTTTGATTGCACGCTCAAGTTGGATTGGTCTCGTACGGATCTTACCTACTTAACTATTGCTATGCTATACCTATTAAATTAGTTTCAAATTGCAATATTAATGTTGATAGCAAATGGATATTCCAACTCTCACGCCATGCAGGCAGGTTAGAAAAATAAAAATGCTTGAGAAATAAGTGAGGGTCGGACTTTGAAGATTCAATGAGCACACCAGATAAGGGGAACACAATTTTTTCTAGGCAAATTTTCTAACTTTCTGCCAAATACGAAGGCGGTTCAATAAATACCCGTGTTAGAAATAAAGAAACCATTTTTTCTAAAACATTTTTTTTTATTTTTCAACATAGTCCCGTTTTAGAAAGATACACTTCTCCCAACGTTCCGGCCATTTTTTTAACCCCTCCAAAAATAGGATTTGTCGAACTCTCCAAAATACGCCTCTGTCTCGGCGATAACTTCCTACTCGTTTGAGCTAAATTTTTTTTCCGCGATGTATTTCTTCATGCTAGGGAATAATAAAAAGTCGCAGAGAGCCAGATCGGATGAATACTGGGGGTGCGTTAGCAATTCATAACGTAGTTCATGCAGTTTGGTGGCGACAAGTTTGTTGTTCACCGTGAGCAATCGAGGCACCCATCGGGCCGACAATTTCTTCATCGCCAACTTGTCATGTAAAATATTAATTGCCGTTTCGGTCGACACACCTACGGCCTATACTACTTCGCGCACTTTCGTTCGTCGAACAGTGGGAATCATGACGTGGACTTCTTGAATGATTTCCTCGGGAACCACGTCTGCCGGGCGTCCTGGTCGCTCCTCATCAAAGACAGATGTTCGCGTACGTTTAAATTCGTTGAACCAATATCTAACTGTGGTCATAGATGGTGAAATGTCTCCATAAACAGAACAGCATCAACCTTTGCTTTTATCTCCTCACATTTCTTCCCCACCAAAAACAAAAAGCGAATTGCCGAACGATACTGCTCTTTTTCCATCTTAGCGAAAATCACGAAACAAGTCTTCCTAGAATGGCTGCCAAATCCAAACTAACCTTTAAATCAGTCCGAAATTTGTTTGTGTGATAAATGGCAGCACACGATGATAACATAAACTTCCCTCAGGAACGCCCTTTGTCGTCAAACGCGGGTACTTATTGAACCGCCTCGTACTCCTTGGGGACGTATTTTGTGGAATTGTGTTGTTTTTAAACTCCCATGCTTTGATTTTCATGCAAATCGTATGAAGATTGGATTTTTTAAATCTCGCTTTGAATAGATCTCGCTCACTTGAGGAGGGGAAGGATATTGGGGGTATTGTACTGTAATTTGTGCACCCAAAGGCTATTGGAATGGAAAAAAACTGGCATACTTCTGCCGGATGATAAATCCCGAGCAAGTTTCAGTAGCAGGAATGTAAGTGGCACAATAGCGCGGTAATATATTTAATTAGGATTGAATATTTTCATAAAGTCATTATACAAAACCTCAGGATTTTATTTGGGCCTCACAAAATATTGTTTGTGACTATTCTAATTCTAATCTGCATGGTAGTCTCAATGCCAACAAAGAAAAATCATACGAGGGTTTACTGATCTATTGATCATCTTAATAAAAAATATTAGTGATTTTGTGTTAATATTTGTATTTCTTAAATATGAGTAGTCCATTGAATATTAGTTTTTGATGTAACCAGCATTTGTAAGATGTTGCTTTATTTAGAGGAACGTTTGTAAATCACTTCTTAGCGTTACAACCAAAACACAAAATCACTTGGATTGTATTCAAGTTGTTTCTCAGCTCCGCATACTTTTTCTTTCTTAATCCTGTCTGAAATTCTGATTCTTTTCCTCCGTCTATCTCGTTTCCGTGATAAAATCTGTTCTATATCGCGCTTCAACATCTCGTTGCCAGTTTTCCTCAATTCTTCCAATTTCTTTCAGCAACTCCCTTTCATCTTCTGCCATGCGTAGCACTTCCTCGTTTATCATCCTTTCCGTTCATTTATTTTTCTGCATCCGTCTTCATTCCCCTTGAAAAATTCCTACCCACTCGTTTTCCGTCCACAACGACCAAGTTTCTGCACAATTCAAAGTTTTCTCTAATATTTTCAGGGAATATTTACTTAAGGCACTTGGCAATAATTTTCTACCCTTTGAAAATGTTGCTGTCGCAAAATAAATTCTTCTTCTAATTCAGTAATTACCTCGGCTCATCTCGTTTAGATTTCTGCGGTACTAAAGGATGCGTTTTATTAATTTCTAATTTTTCTTATCTGAATCTTGTATATATTGAAAGTAATGTATTGTGTGTGATTAATTTTCCTTTTTTACTTCTCAAAATAATTTATCAATGCCCAGTGTTATGGATTATTGAATAAAAACAATTTTCAGTTGTAATTGATTGACAGTTTAGCGTCAACAACCAATTAGTTATTTTGAACACTCTGTTCTCTATCGCTTTTTTTTTGAATCCGTCGTAAATTTTAATTTTGTTCGAGGAGTATACTGTGTTCGCAAATGCAAACTTTTCTATTTTCTTTCAATTAGGATCACACTTTTACACTTTTAAAAACGATTGGAAAACGTTTTAACGTATTTTTTAATTTGTATTTTATTTCTTAAGTGTATTTGACCTTTAAATAAAACAATGCATATGAATATTTCTTTAATACTACGGAAAAATTTTCTTTTTATTTTTGATATTAATGTAGTTCGTTCCTCTCGAGTGTAACTCGGTTATATTTTCCTATGGAAACCCGCTGACCGTATTTATTGAGATTTTGATCGTTTTATTTATTATTTTTCATCACATTCGCTATAGCTCAATGGTATACATTTTATAAAACTCCATTAAATTCCACTTTGTAGTGAATGTAAATCTAATTCAAATTTGCCTTATGTTTATCCCTACTATTTGCTTTCAAATTCCACCTTAATCCTTCATCCATTCGTTTGCTTCAATTCATTTCTATTTGATTTAATCTTGTTGTAACGGGATAGCTTTATCTTTTCCCATTCTATGTGCATAATTTGTTTGCTTCATACGTTTTACCCTATTCCGTTTAACACCTTTGTTTTATTTTTCGTTTACTCTTTTACCTAATATTTCATTAATCCACTTAAATTACTTCATTTGGGCTTTTAATTACTAAAAGGACGAGTTTTATTCTCAATTCTCTTGTTGCAATAGACTGGGTCATGGTCCGCTGACCTAAAGACCAATACGACTTAGTACCATACTTTTAAATTACAAGAGGAATTTAAAAAGGTCTAGTTAAAATATATTGAATTTTTATAACATATTTAGTGGTGAATTCGAACCAAATTGTATTATAATGTACAGATGCATTAAATTACACGTGTTTACTTGGATAGAATGGAAGATAAATAATAAGAAATATATTTAAGATTCGAATTTTGCTCACACTTATTTTTCATTTGAAAACAAATGTCCATAATATTTTATATTTTATGAAATAATTATATAATGTGGCTTCTTTTTTGCTAGCTGAATTTTCTATCAAGTGTATTGTCACTTATTTACTTTGCTAAAACTAACTTTATTCAGGTGCAGAATGAGTTAAACCCTTGAAAGCATCCGAGGAAATTTTAGATTGGCGATAGACGACTATGATATGGAATACATGTGTATCACATTTAGTAAAAGTTTATATTCAGTATAATATAGCATAAGGAATAAAATTAGGCTGCGACATATTCTTTTCAAGGTATATAATGCAGTCAATGACACAAATTCTCCGAGAAACTCGCATATTTGGCCTGCTGTATAGACAAGAAAAACCTTATAAAACGTGAAGATTAAATGTTCACGCCTACCTCTGAATAGTTTATTCTGCTATCAAAATTTGGTAAATATTTTCATATAAACTTCAAGGTTCAAGGTACATTAAATTACATTGATATAATATTTAATCTACAGTTTTAATTACATTTGAATCAAAGATAGTGGCCTCTGATGCGCATAAATATTTATATACGGTTTTGATCAAACGAATAAATGAAGTGCACAAAAATAATAATTTATTTAATTTTGTTTCATAATTTTAAAAATCTCTCAAATTCTTCTTTAGAAATGCTTAGTAACAATATGTTACATGAAAATGAACTGCATGAAAGTATGTGTTTTGCATTCTTAGCGACTACGATGTGTGTTTATTTGAATGTTTTTAACGGAAAGTGTTGGCTCATAAAAAATTGACCCAGCTCTTGTAGTTCACCGTGAACTGTTATTAGGTGACCAAAACTTCTACTTTTCCGTCGCGAGCCGTTAATTCCTCGGTAATTAATGGCTAAGCACAAATGCACAAGCTCCTGAAATGGCATCAGTGGAATTAGTTGAGGGGTACCTCCAGTAAATACCTAACCGACCAGGCGAATAAATGCATTTTAATCTTCACTTCCCTTTCCCAAGCGCTCCGTAGTAGATGGACCCAAAACCTCAATTCTTTCGACTACTTCCATCTTTTCTGCTCCTGCTTTCCTCCTCCTCCACTGTGTCCTCTGCACTCCCCCTCCTCACGCAACTCTTCCTCCTCCCTTCTCATCCCTCCGTAAAACTTCCACCCACCTACCCCCTTTCCGCAATGGCCTCTGATCCCTTTCGTAAATCCCCACTTACTCTCTCTCCAGCTCCCTCCTGCCCCTCCTCAATTTGTCTTAACTCAAACCTTTCCACTTTCCCCTCTCAGTTTTTCCTTCAACCCTCAAACTCTGCCACCCCTCGCCCGTGCCGTGCACCCTTTCCACCCTCCGGCCCCCATCCCACCACTCCCAACCCCTCTTTCACTCTCTTTTCCCCCGGCAGAAAGAAGTCCTATCTCTCCGGCAGTGGGGAGATTTATCACCCCATATCTCTCCCCTTCTCTCTCTCCCTTCCTCCCTGTTCCTCTCTCTCCCATGTTCTCACCGCCACCCTCGCCCTTTGCTGTCCTTCACTACAGAGTCCCAGCTCACAGAGAACTTCGCGCTCTCCCGGATCCAGTGCGCATTCACGCCTTTGAGATCCAGTCTGGGGGATGATCCCCGCGTTTTTTAATCGACTTCGTATTTCGAGGGAGAGATATATAGGAGCGGGTGAGGAGGGGGTTTTGTGGGTTCGGGGGTCGAAAAGGAACTCCTTCACCTCTCCCTGTTTAAGCCTCTTCTCCCGCTGCTCCGGGATCTTTAGCAAAGATTGGAGACGTCATCGTAAATTATCCAAAACTTATGGGATTCCTTCGAGGTTTTTGTCAGGCTATTTTTTTCCCTTTTATTTTATTTTATTTACGATTGCTTTCCCCGCGTGTGATTTTTTTGTTCTCCCTCTTGTAGGCATTCCTTTGTTTATTGCGCTCGTCCATGTGATTGATGGCATGGGATTTTTTTCGCGGTGTTCTCCTCTCCCGTTACACATTAGCATTTTGGTCGGGTTACATGGGACATGGCTTACCATGCGCGTGTGCCTTTGGGAAGGAATGTGGGGAATAGTTAAACCCATGAGGCGCTCCCTTTTTTTTTTTTTTTTGAAGAATTTTGCAGTGCAATAATATGCTTAGGACACAATCTGCATTAGTGTCTGGTGACTTGAGTCCTTCTCTTGTAAAATTGCAATAAGTCAATTGCCAATAATGTAAAACCATTCAGGAGTAGATGCCTGTAAAGCTTATTTATCTATTTAAGACATGTAAGATTTATTGCTGGGAGCTATGTTATCAATTCATATCGTATGTTTCTGTCCAAGTCTTTTCCAGTTTGTAACAGGCTTGATGCTCATCACTTCTTTTTTAAATGTGTGACGTAAATCGAGATTAATGTTGCAAAGACTAATTTTGTAAATGATGTGTACGTCCGTAGTATGTAAAATGCAAAAGCTTATAGCAAAATTTGTCGCACTCTTTGCTTTTTCTTGCTTGCTGTCTGTAGACCCTCATAGCCGCTCTTTTTAACCACTATCTGATTACGAGCAAGAGCAAGAACGAACTGCGCTGTACGATATGTTGACCCGATTTGATGCAATTATTTGGTTTTTGTAAATGTTCCCAAGATGAGCTCTCCCACTGGGTATATTAACGTCATCAATATATACCAGATAGTGGTTATATTTTAAAATGGCCATTTCTTCATTTCCCTTTGTGTCTTAACAATCGTTAACGTTTCGTATTGAAGCCCACTTTGAATTAATGACTGATTTAAAAAATACAATTTCCCATTTTGGAGGTTGATAACTTGAACCCTTTTCCCTCATTCATTTTTCGTGATTCTGTCATTCCCCATGTCCAAGTTGTGTCCTTTATAATAGTATGGTTCTTTATTCCAGCGTGTTTGAAATCACGGGTTTCCTTTGCTTTTGGTTCGTTGCCCTGGTTGGATTTAATTGAAACGTACTTCCCTGTATATTGCAATGTGGCTGCCTGATATGGCCGTATCTATTTTTCGTTGATAGTTATGAGACGGCTCATTTCGTTAATTTGGTTCCAAGCCGAGAGAACCTTGCTAACATTTGTTAATACGGAAGTGGAGAAGAATGGATCTTCACCGTCTAAAGACCTCTATAACCAGGTAGTGAGCATAAATTATTCATGGAGTACAGCAATCGATTATACCGGGATATCCAATGTGGCTGGCCTTATTAATAGCATGATAGTAGATAATGCCTCATTTTCTTCTCTAAGTTTCATAGCCATCTGGAATCAATTTTGCAAACATATGTCGGGAGTAGCAAATTATCATGTAAATCATTATTCACGGTTTTATGTTTCGTATAAATTGCCACATGCTCTTGTTTTTGAAAATTTAGCACATTTATACTTATCTAGTTTAATATCAATGGATTTTTGTTTTACGTCTATAATCGCTCATCTCTGCTCTGAAGCACAGGCACTTCTCACCTCTTCAATGATTGCTTAGGTTATTGCTCTAGCATTTTCTGTTTTCATAACTCCGAGTAAATTTTTCTGTGTTCTTTTATTTTCAAAAGCTCGATTATGTATCAATCACTGACTGAAACTGAATCAATGACTGTAACTGAATACAGATGTCTTGTATTTATGGACGGGCTTATTTTGTCATCACGCTAGGAACGCATTCATAGTCATTCTTCATCTTATAATTTAGGAGACTATAAATGAGATTGCTATCGGTAAACTTAGCGATTTGGTCTAAGAATTTGAAAATCATTCATCTTTCGTTAGTCGGTACCTATACGTTGTGATCGCTCTTTTCCCCAGTAATATAGCCCGAAATAAATCCTACGAATCGACCTCAAACTCCCCAAGTTTTTCTTAGGATAAGTTCTTTCGTGAACTTCTTACATTAAGTGTCAGTTGAGCTTTGTAATGCACCGAAGCAATTGGGATCAAAGTTTTCCCGTTTTTTGTCGCCTATAACGACGCAGCTCTACTAGGGAAACCTTGAAATTTGTTGGAATCCAAATTATTCATTCTTGTCTAGTCTCCAAGCGATAAAAAGTTTTATGGGATCATTCCATTAGATTCTCTACGAGCCAGCTAAGTCTTTTTGGAGATGGCCATCATTCAGTATTGTGCAGCTTATGCAATACTTTACGGCTTGGTCTACCATAAAACTTTGTATTGAGACTCCACTATGTTACGATAATATTGTAAAGTATCTTCGTCACTGTAATATTTTAAGCTTGTAAAAGAATGTTTAAAGTGTAAAAAATGTTTCAAGGATGGAAAATTGAATTAAGGTGTGAATTGGAAAGTTTGTACGATCCCATTGAATAACTTCTCCTATTTATTGAATAATTTTGATTAAATGATGCTTTTAATCTTATTTTTGGCGTACCTTCTTTCTAATAATTTTGAATGAGGTAATAAGTTTATTAAATTCTATCATTTGGGATAAAATCACGTTATAAGGACCTAAATTAAACGACTTACATCAATAAACACGCATAAGCAAAGTTAGATGTAATAGCGGCGAAGCCTGGGATTTTCACCATATAAATGGATACCGGAATACTCTTTGGGAGGTTTTTATCAATAGCGTGTATGCCCTGTGGTAGTGAGAAGTAAGAATTGTGTTTAACGTAGATTAAATAGACAGTACGTGCTCCTCCGCAAAAATAAGTGAGAAAAGAGAAAATGATCGAATCAACCGTATCATTGTGTGTGTGTATGTATATGCATGTATGTATGCACGTATGTATGCACGTATGTATGCATATATATATATATATATATATATATATATATATATATATATATATATATATATATATATATATATATATATATATATATATATATATATATATATATATATATATATTTGCATATATATATATATACGAGGGTCATCCGGAAAGTAGTACCCGTTCGTGAAATAAAGACACAAAAGTAAATATTAACAAACATAAAAAATTTTATTTGAAAGAGGATACTTTAAACTACTTCTCAACATAATCTCCAAGCAAATTAAGGCATTTGTCATAACGTGTGACAAGTTTCTGTATTCCTGCTGCATAGTCCTTCGCCGCCAGCTCATTGAGATACGCGAGGGACCCATCTTGCACAAATTTTTGCATAATGCAGATGGTGTTTAACAATTTCATGAACAATTGTTCGAGAAACATTGGGAAAATGCTCACAGATGTCATCAATTGTGACGCGCCGATCGTTCCTCACGAATTCGTCAACTGAGCTCACCAGTTGGTCTGTAATGACAGACGGTCTCTCCGAACGCTCATCGTCGTGTGTGTTCCCCCTCCCCATGTTGAAGTTGCGACACCACCGCCGAACAGACGACTCGTCCATTACATTGTCTCCATACACCTCCTTTAATTGGCGATGAATATCACATGGGCGAACGTTTCTTGCATTGAGGAATTTAATCACTGCCCTCACTTCACAACTGTCGGCGTTCTCAATTTTTTTAAACATTGTAAACAATCACAGAAACAACACAGGCAATGCTAGCGTCACGCAACTTGGCTCAGAGAAGGCAGACAAGCCACTGAAGCTATCTGACCTCGTACAGCGGCTACTCGCGTCGTCAGCACTTCATGCGGCACGAACGGGTACTACTTTCCGGATGACCCTCGTATATGCAAACATGCTTACATATGTATATGATGAACAACGATACAATTCACCTTCTAACAAATCACAACATGGCATCAGATATTTTAGTAAACCCTTCTTCAATCCCCATACTTCTTTCTTTCCTTAATTTTGTTCAACATGCCTATTCTATTCCTACCCCATCCTTGCTTGCCCAACGTTCTCCGCTCTATCTCAGTCCACGACATCCAATCGCCCATCAGGATCGGCATTCGTCCTTTCTGCTTCCTTCGGATTTCTACCTAAAATCCCCTTTCATCCCCTATCATGTTTAGCTCGCTCTCGTTTATTTTTCTTTCTACCCATTTAATTTCTTCCATTCTTCTCCAATCCCACATTTCAATAGCTTACAATCTGCATCAATCGTCTTGCTTAAGCAAACACGTTTCCGCGTCTTACGAAACCACTCTCCATGTTGCATTTAAAATTGTTTTTCCCAAACATCCTTAGTTAAGCCTCTTTTATCAATTTCCTACTCATTGGGAAGGCTTCTTTGCCTAACAAGTTCCTTTGCTTACTGGTCCTAATTCTTCCGAGATACAGGTACTCTGGTCAACCTTTTTTAGCTTAAGAATTATTTTTTTTTGACTTAGCGTTTCTTTTTCTGAAAAACGTCATAAACCCTGTTTTATTACACTTATTCTCATCCCATACCTATTGCACTGACTTTCCTATGCGCAGAGCAATGCTTGCTATCCCTCGGCTGACTGGCAAACTAAAGCTTGGTCATCCGCAAGCTTTACAAATTTTATTAATTGTCAACTGGATTCATTGTCATTCATATAACTAGTTCTTCCCATGTTTCTTAATTCATTTTCTCCAACGTAGGAAAAAACTGGTGACAGTTGACACCCTGTCTTTCCCCTCTTCCTAACACTCTCTCTCCATCCTCCACTTGCACCTGACCAATCTGAGAAATGAGTAGGTTATGGATAAGTTCCTAAATTATATTCAAATTTTTTGCAATGCATTAATTTATTTGCCCTATTTACTTTATTGAACGCATTCTGAAAACACGGTAAATCCGAATTATATTTAATGTTGCTAATAAATGAAAAAGAAACACTTTGTTCCAATCCACCACTTTATTACAGGTACGACTAGTTTCGACGCTACGGCGTCATCCTCAGGTACAAAGTTTAAAGTCACAATCATTGTATATATACCCTCTTCTGGAAAGGGTGGGGGAGTTGTGGGAAGAGGGGGCGGGGAGGGGAGTACAGGGGTAGGTACGAAAGAATGTGGGAGAGGGTAGGAAACACCAGGAAAAGCGTTAGTGAGTGGGGGGGATTGGAAGGTGGGTTAAGAAAGGGGAAAATATTTCATTGGTCGGTATAATGATTGTGATGATTGATTGTGACTTTAAACTTTGTACCTGGATGACGCCGTAGAGTCGAAACTAGTCGTACCTGTAATAAAGTGGTGGGTTGGAACAGTGTGTTTCTTTTTCATTTATTAAAATGAACTTCCACAAAGTTGAGGCTGAAACTATTGAAATAATTTAATGTTGCTCTCTATGCGTGACCACATTACGGCTATGGAATCACGCATCCCTGCCCCCTTTCCTTGCACCGTAGGATCATCTTCTACATAGTTATGTACCCTTCTCTCTCTACTTAATAATGATCCTAAGTATCACTTTGGCTGCGTGCGAAATCAGGCTTATTGTTTTATAGTCCTCACATATGGCTGCCTTTCCCTTTTTTTGGATAGTAAGTAACACTTATTTGGCGAAATAATCCGGTTTCAACCCTTCTTCAGATATGGTACGTTTTAATCTGCAAAAACCCTTCTTTCCACGTTTTCCTAAATATTTACTTATTTTTGAGGGAATGTTCCTAGCCACTACGGACTTATTTGAATTGAAATTCCTTAATGCTTGTCTGTCTCGCAATGAAGTATGCTTAGACGCTTGGTTTACGTTGTGATGCCTTTCTATGTCTAAGCTTGCTGGCACAATGCCTGCCTAGTATAGATACTCTTTGTATTCTTCCCATCTCTCTTGGAGTTTTCTTGGTTCAGTAGATAATTGTCCTAATATATCATTGATAGCATGAACGGACTTTCCCTTCTTACTTGTTGGCATTGCACATTCCTATACGGATCGGGACTTTGCGGTGGCTAACGTACTGGCTTCCCACCGAGAAAGCCCGCTTTCAAATCTTAGAGACAACCAATATTTTTCAGCGGTAACCCGATCCCTACCTGAGGTGATTTGTGGAGAGCACTTTGAGTGAGTACGACGTCCGTCGGATGGGACGTTAAACTGCGGACCCTCTGGCGCCTTCCTACAAGAGTAGGCTAATGGCGATGCCGGGTCTCTCTCCGCCCTTCCTTTACATCCATCCCTATGGCGCAAATGATCTTAGCTGTCGGTCGCCTTCCCTAAGAACTGCTACTACATTCCTATGTATTGCATCAATTTCGCTCGTCCCTTGTAAACTTAAAATACTTCCTCGCATTGAGTCTTCCACCACACTTTTATTGCTCCAATAGTTTCCCGCCTATTTTTTATTATTTCACATTTTGTACTTTCTTCTGCCTTACCCTCTGTTTACGTTCTCGAAATTCTTCAATATCTTTCTGTCGCCTTTCTTCTCCATAATTTCGACTGTGATTCATGATTCCCTCGTCATGTTTCAGTTAACTATTTCAATAGTTTCGTTTGCGGCTTTCGAAATACCTTTTTTTTTTATAAGTTCTTATTTTTCTTCCATTGCAACGGTCTACATGCCCTCGAGTGATAATTTTCTTTACATTCTGCTGATAATTCTCTCTTTTCATCCGGGTTAATGTTTCTACATCCCATTGCCTCAACCATCTTCCATGTTCATCCTCTTGATTCTGACGCTAACTTTCATTTGTAGGTATTATCACATGATCTGAGTCAGCATTCGCTCCCTGGGAACTGAGCAAATTAATTACCTTGTTCCTACGTGTAAATCTTTGCCTAACCGTAATATTGTCTTAGTGATATCTCTCTGAATTAGCTGGAATTGCTCATCCTATTGTGTCTGAACCGAGTGTTCGTTATAATTAAACTCTGTCTCGTACAGAACTCGGTTGCTTCCCCCCCCCCTCCCGGTCGTCATTCCTTGTTCCTAAACCGTAGTCCCACATCTCACTTCCATCCCTCCTTTTGCTTACCGTTGCGTTCCAACTCACCATCCCTATCAATTACTTGCTTCCAGGAACACCCACAATAGTGATAGGAACTCAGAAAAGCACAGGAATGGTGGGGAAGGTGAAATCGTGCGGTTCATAAGCGTAAAAAGGTTTCCTTGACCATACAAGCCACTGTTATCTACCCAAGTGTGGGTATCGTGTTTGAGGGTACAGGTCACCTAATACTAAGCCCCCCTGCGTGTGAAATTCATACATCAGGGAAAAGGTGCCAATTCCTTTCCCCGTGTCATCCATGGTTTCTAGGATGAACTAGTTCCCGAAAAATTACACCTCTTGGTTGAAGCCGAGAGTGCCCAAAAAGTGTCCGGGAATCGAGCCCGGGGCCTCTATTTAGTAGTTCAACGCTCGACCCAATGGACAGGTAATATGGCTGATTTGATCGGCATTTGGCCGTCGAAAGTTGAAATCTGTGATTGCGAAGAGAATGTTAGGTAAACAAGGAACGGGTAGAAATAGAACAGGCATGTTGGACGCAATGATATCGAAAGGGAGGACGTGGAATTAAAGAGGGGCTTATTTAATTATCGGATGTGAGATTTCATTTTGTTGGAAGAGGTAAGTAAATGTATCATTGTACCATTGTACACGCTGTATAGGCTGTGTCCATCCAGAACCTACCTTAACTGGTAAAATATATCTCTCTCCATCTATATACGCACACACATAAATATACATGTATATATATAAATATATATATATGTATGTATATTATGTATATGTGTGTTGGGCTGCAACGTTAAATGTTGCTAAGAGTTAAATTCTGGTTACGTCAAAGCAATTCAATATTAGTGCTGAAAATGTAAAATTGTAAAAAGTCAGTGAATGTTTAAAAGCTCTCCGAAATGGAAAGTTTCCACAAAGTTAAGCATAAAACTATACGATTCGCTGTCGCATAAAAGTTTGTAATCGCGCGACGTGATCATCTTTACACATTTATCGGCTTATTTCTTAAAATACGCTTATTTACAATAGCATTTAATAAACGCAGTGTGATATGCTTTGAAATTATAGGCTTAACTTTCAGTGTGATAAGTTACCATAGTAATAATATTTACCTGGGAAAAAATTCAGCCTGAATAAAATTTGACCCTGTGGGAGAGCATCATAAAAAATACTTGTAGCAAGCCTGGACAACCTTTTTCACTTTTCTCCCACATCGATGAGTGAGTAAGAGGAACGTTGTCACGGGGGTGGTGTGTGACGGTTTAAGGCTCTCAACCAAAAGAGAGACTGGATGAAAGGGGCTGTAGAGATCAGGGGCATTGGGGAAGGAGGAGGCAGTGTGTCGTGAGATGTCGGGGTAGAAGTGGTCCCGAGGAGCAAGCGGGAAGGAAGGGGCATCGTCCGTGGTATCCAAAAGAGATTCGGACCAAATCAATATCTCTAAGCTTTGACCCGAACTTTTTAAGATCCCTTCCGTTTCTCGTCCTATTCACACGAGCGTGGCTACTTCTCCTCTCGACTGCCGCTACCATTCCGCACGTCAAAAAAAGCACGCTTCATTATTTCTTTTTTTTATTTCTTTCTTATCATTCCTCGTCCCGGGGACCGTTAGCGTGTTGCACGCGGACTGGCGTGTCTGGGTTTTCCTCACTCTCCTGCTTCTCCCTCGGGGAGAAAAACCCCACCCTGCGGGGAATAAAGGGGAGGTTGATCTTTCCCCCTACTTTTATCCCTTCCCCCCCCTGCGTCCACCCTTCTGTCACGTACCGTCTCCCAGGGAACCATGAACGTTCCGATTTCGGTCCTACTCCCCCGTCCGCTGCGGAGCGCGCGGGTCTGGCGCCCCTAAGGAAGTAACGGATAGGGGAGGTGGGGCGGGCGACAAAGGAAGGATGGGGGTGCGTTGGAGAATAATGGGAGAGCTGAAACTAAGCCGGGATCACGTGATCTGGTTTCCCAAAAATCCGCGCGGAGGAATTTTTTTTTCATCATTTCCCCTCTCTTCTCTTTCGCCCCACCTCAATCTCTCTCTCACCCAAAAAAAGGACGCTTGTCCAATGGCGAGACCCCATTCCGGTCACGTGCTCCATACTGCTCTCAAACGCCCTTCCTCCATCCTCATTCGTATCTTTTTGTGTATATACGTAGATGAATGTATGTATGTATATGTATCTATGTGTATGTGTATATATTTATGTATGTATGTATGTACGTATGTATATATGTATGTATGTATATATGTATGTATGTATATATGTATGTATATATGTATGTATATATATATATGTATATATATATATGTATATGTATATATATATATATATGTATATATGTATATATGTATATGTATATATGTATATGTATATGTATAT
Source organism: Hetaerina americana (assembly GCF_022747635.1). NCBI lineage: Eukaryota > Metazoa > Arthropoda > Insecta > Odonata > Calopterygidae > Hetaerina > Hetaerina americana. The sequence continues at coordinate 30,729,302 of NW_027287538.1, forward strand.
GTATATATGTATATGTATATGTATATGTATATATATATGTATATGTATATATATATGTATATGTATATATATGTGTATATGTATATATATGTGTATATGTATATGTATATGTATATGTATATGTATATGTATATGTATATGTATATGTATATGTATGTGTATATGTATATATATGTGTATATGTATATATATATGTATATATATAATTATATATACATACATACACACTCATGCTAATAATTTTGAATAATGCTTGAATAAAGATAAATTAAAATTAAATAATTTACTTGAATATTTTACGTGGTCGCAGCCACCATTATCAGAGTAAGAGGAGTTACTGATATTTACTTAAATATTTTGTTGTCACACAGCTACATGCTGGTGCTATATTTAGACGTTTGTGTACGCACTTTCACTTTTACCAGGTAAATGTGAAATTGGACCCATAAATCCACGCTAGATTTACTAGGTAATTTTTAATAGGAAAATTTTCCTTATTTCCGTTCCTAAGCGTATATTATTATGAACGAAATCAGTTATGCTTAATAGTTGACTAATGTGTACCAAGGACATGAGAAAACGATCATAAGTTATATTTAATTAAACATTTGAAACCTTTTGTTAACTTCCGAAAGTGGAGTAATGTGAACCTGTACTTCTAATGTACTACTGCTCCTAATATTGTATTAATGTGGGCTGTAGAATGGCGTCCTCCCTCTTCTGACTGGATCGGGGTGGATAGTAACTTGCATTTTTATTTGTGGAACACATGAATTTTGCGTTTGCATCTATACCTTTTGCATTATTGCTAAGTAATGTTTTCCTCATATGTAGGCATCCATTAGCACAGATAAATTTTTAGTACTAAATATATGAAATATACGTGTTATAAAATTCTGCTGCAATTCTGCTCGAACTTTTCTTTTCCCAACCTTTTCCAGCTTCAAGCCTTCTCCCATAATTCACTTTTGAGCAGGCTGTGCTGCAAAGCTCTTTCGGCGATCTGCGATAGATGAGCAGGAAATGTGCGATAGTACTTCAAAAATTATTTTTAGTTCTTTTACAGTAAATAAGCTCATAAAACGTAAGGATGTCGGAAATTTCAGCACACCTCATTAGACTTCTTCACTGAGAATCCTGCTCCTTAATCAATCTTAACTACCTTGGCTATTTCTTGTAGTGGTTTGTAATGTGTTAATATATTGTGTGGGAGAAGTACTTGAAGTTTTTGAGTAAAATTACTTGTTGGTATGATGTAATTGTCGGGTATAACAAATGGTATTGATGACTCATTCCACCTCCAAGCCACTTAAAACCTATATTTGTTTGGGTCAAATTGAACCAACGGGTACGCTCGTATGAGGATGCTGACGGTTTAGGCCGATTTTGGATGTTTTCTTTAACCATTCTCTCCTGTTGGTCTGTAATACGTAAGAACCCAGACCTTGTTTATCAAAGCTATCAATTAATTTGTTAATCCTCTACAACCTCGATGAAATGGAAGAATTTCAAGTGCGGCCCGCCATCATAAAAGAGTGTAAACACTTACTATTTCATAAATGATTGTAAACAATAATAAAGCAGTCAAAATTATACCGAGAAAATTCTCCTAAACCAAGAAAATGTTGGCCTTATTGTGGTTTTAGTTTTCATTACGTGTGCAAAGTTTCATAAGCCAATTAAAATAATAATTGATATCAAGGTTTTATATCCGGATGAAGATATAAATAAATTAAATACAAAATCATTCCTACACAGAATTATTCGACGATCACGGGCAGTTAGGGATTTAAAAAAAGTACATTAGAGCTGTATTGCGGGAGTGTTTATGGTGCCGATACTTTTTAATGAAGACCTAATCAAATCAATTTTTAATGGCAAATTTTGTCGAAAAAATTTAAATTATCTGACTAATATTTAAAGGTATGCCTTTTTCTTGTAATTAAACGCATGGCGCTCAGTTGTCTGTATTGATGGAGGTAAAAGTTGGAAAAATGTATTTGTGTGGCATTAAGTGCTTATCTCCTCATTTAAGGAAAAAACATTTCCAATTAATGTTTAGGGTATAACAATTAAGGGTAAATAAAACTTAAGGCCACGTTAGACGAGTTACATCGTACTCGCTGTGACACGTCGTATCTCTATGACGCTTTCCTCTGGTGTTTGGATGCTCACTATATTCGTCATTAGATGCCATATGCACAGAGAACAAGTTGCCAGTTCCAAATGGATTTTTGGAATTGGGAATAAAATCGTGAGGCATTCTTCCCTCGACAATACGCTGATTGCAAATTCTTCGTCCGGAAGGTCGAAAGTCAAATCGATTTGCCGTCACATGACTATGACAAAGCATGGCATCCGAAACGTAAATGAGGTAGCTTAAATACCGTAGTATTTTAATCCAATGAGAATGAAGACATTGGCGAATAATTTGGGGCCTCCACTTTTGTGCAATTTTTCCCAGCTCAACAAGGTCTCTACCAGCCAACTGAGAATTAAAAGGTCATTTAGAAATAGTCATTTCCTTTGTCTTGAAAACTGCGCCGTGATTTTATTTTCATAAATAGAACTCGTGTGCGAGTGTCCCTTTCTACAAGGCGCACAAGGCAATTTCACAGCGCAGCTTTTACTATATTTTTACTGTTCCCATCTTTTTTTCCTTTTCACCACTATTTCATCTTTACTGCTGGATCTCGTAAACGTTATTACGATGGTCTGGCTCAAATTTTATTTTTTCGTAGCTATAAATGCCATCTGAACGGAACTCAATTGAAAAAGGACGCCCTAGCACCTCGTAGAGAGGAAGAAGTATTGTGCTTTGCCGACTTTAGACCCAGGGTCTTTTATACTATTAATTATTTCATCCATCATTTTGTGTTTAATATAAAATGTTGTCTATCTCATATTGAAGGCCAATTCTGAGGCAGAAACGAGAGAAAATTTGAAGAATATAGGATTACTCGAATTTATTTGTTAGATTAAATAGCCGGGGTTTAATAGTTTAATGCCGTTTTACTTTAGTTTCACGCAAATGGGAAAAGTTGACATTAGCAATTTAAGAGATTTAATGTTTCATAGATTCACGAAATATCATATTTTTTAGGTTTCGGGGATATGTCATCGTAATGTTTTTACATCAAATAGATTTATTCATTGCAATAATTTCTGGGTAACGATTGGGAATAAAAAAGGAGTTTTTGTTATGGATGCAGTGTGGTATCAATTGGATTCCCATATCCAGGATAAGGGAGAATTATGACATTGTTTTCAGGCGACTTTCGCTGTGGGTATTCTCTTTAACGACTGTAGCATCCATCACCAAGTATTCGGAAAATTGTTGGTTTAAGTACATGAGGGAGGCTTTACCATAACATTTTCTGCAAATATTTACTGTTAAATGTAATATTCAATATCTTTGTTTGTACTAGGAACTCAAAAATAGTTTTGAAGCCGTATTAGAGTTGGTCGAGACCTTATCCATTTGTAAAGTTGGGAATTGTTGGATGAAATGGCCACAACTATTTCCCCTTCGTTTGGCACTCTTAGAGAATGTTTTGGTAGTAAGTTTTAAGTTGGCTTGCTGTTTCTGGTATGGCTCCTTTGGTTTTCAGGTTTGGTAATTTATCAGGACGATCCTATTAAAGTACGTACGCTCGCAGTTAATTTGGATGCAGTTTAAGAACTAGTTATTTCGCATTAGTCTATGATTTTCACCATTGTACGAGGGTCATCCGGAAAGTAGTACCCGTTCGTGAAATAAAGACACAAAAGTAAATATTAACAAACATAAAAAATTTTATTTGAAAGAGGATACTTTAAACTACTTCTCAACATAATCTCCAAGCAAATTAAGGCATTTGTCATAACGTGTGACAAGTTTCTGTATTCCTGCTGCATAGTCCTTCGCCGCCAGCTCATTGAGATACGCGAGGGACCCATCTTGCACAAATTTTTGCATAATGCAGATGGTGTTTAACAATTTCATGAACAATTGTTCGAGAAACATTGGGAAAATGCTCACAGATGTCATCAATTGTGACGCGCCGATCGTTCCTCACGAATTCGTCAACTGAGCTCACCAGTTGGTCTGTAATGACAGACGGTCTCTCCGAACGCTCATCGTCGTGTGTGTTCCCCCTCCCCATGTTGAAGTTGCGACACCACCGCCGAACAGACGACTCGTCCATTACATTGTCTCCATACACCTCCTTTAATTGGCGATGAATATCACATGGGCGAACGTTTCTTGCATTGAGGAATTTAATCACTGCCCTCACTTCACAACTGGCGGCGTTCTCAATTTTTTTAAACATTGTAAACAATCACAGAAACAACACAGGCAATGCTAGCGTCACGCAACTTGGCTCAGAGAAGGCAGACAAGCCACTGAAGCTATCTGACCTCGTCCAGCGGCTACTCGCGTCGTCAGCACTTCATGCGGCACGAACGGGTACTACTTTCCGGATGACCCTCGTATGTATATTTCATGAATGGGAGTTTCATGTACCATGATTTTAAATCTAATCTAAAGTCTACATTTAATCTAAAGTCCTTCACAGGGTGGAAGAGTTTGCATATTCCGTTGACCCCAGAGCTCTACTGGCGAGGAAAATGATATTGCTCGTAATAGGGCTACCCATGGTAATTCGAAGGGTGGGAGACAGACGAAAGGTGCATAGTCCGCAGAGGGTCTTTTCCTCGGTCAGGCAGCTACGAAAGGCGTACGACCCCAGTGGGGCGGCCATTTCAGTGATGGTGTTACGGACTTGAATATACAATTTAATAGTGCATTGTGAAGCCAACTCGGTTATCATTCTCATGAAAAATATGGAGGAACGCAAAGAGAGAATGAATCCTGACTACTACGGGACCTGACTCATTGGGGTGGGATCCTTGCCCAGCAGCGGGTGAAGCAAGGCTTTTGTGGTCTTCTTCACTCTGAATCCTTCTACAACCCAGCAGAAAGTAGAGAATTAGAAGACCCAGGAAAGTACCGTAACGGATAGAGTAGGTACGTGGAATGCTAGGATGATTATGAGGATCGAGACATAGAATGTTAGAACGATAATGAAAATAGGGAAGCTAGAAAGCATCGGAAGAGAAATAAAGAGAGGAGATTTAGAGATGCTAGGCTGGTGTGAGAAGAAAGAGAAAGACAGCGGGGATTAATTGAGTGATAGTTTAATTTCAATTTATGGTAAGGTGGTGAAGAGCCGACGTGGAGGGGTCGTGGTGCTGAATAGGGAATTGAAGAGAATTGTTAATGAGTATATGTAGTTTAGGTGAATGGTAGTATCGTATTGGTTAAGGTAAAGTGGATCAGACCAATCTTCTGGTAATCTAGGAGTATATGCCGACAAGTAGTCACTGGTAGGAAGATGTAGACAGCTTCTACAAAGAATTAGATGAAATAATTGGCAACTTGTCAGGAAGGAAGCAGCTAGTCGTAATGATGGGATTGGAGAGCAATGGTAGCCGAAGGGGAGAGTTGAATTAGGGAATTACAAAGTATTTGGGGAGTGGGAGAAGTGGAGTAAACACTTCGTTTTAGTATCATCACCGGCGTAGGTACACTTGGGAGGTGTCGGAAGAAAAAGCTAGGTACCAATTAAATTATATCATGGTTCGACATAGATTTATTAACAGCTTTATCAACATTTTCAGCCTTTCTCGTGCGGATGCAGGTTCGGATAATTTAGTCACCATTTAATAAAATAAATAAACAGTTGATTTGTAAATAAATAAAATAAAAATAAATAAGAGAAAAAGGAAAGGGCCAAAGTGAAATTTTGTAGGCTAAACCAGAGTGAAAGGTAAAGAGTACCTAGATAAATATCTAAATGAGGATAGGGAGATAAAAATGGTGGGGGGAAGGTGGGTGGTTGAAGATATCTACGATCAGATGGTGAAAATTAGAAGCTCTACTCGTATATAAGAGGATAAGATAATTGTCAGGATATAGCAAGATAAATAGTATACCTGCAGTAAGTGATTAAACATGTTAGTTATTATTCGAGCTGGAAGAGATACAGGACTGGTGGAAAGAATGCAAGCTTTATGACAAAGATATTAGGCCGGCCCGTTTAGAAATAGAACGGGAATACTTCAGACGAGGATATCCTGGTTCCAGAAATACACGATAGCGAGATATAAGATGCGCTAAGGGGGATGAAGTCTAACTAGGCAGTAGGAATATATAATATATCTGCAGACTTATTTAAGAGTTTAGGGAATAATGGAAGGGTCTATTTAAACTTAATTATTTATAAGGAAGGGATATGGACATAAGATATCCATTGTTTAATTTTGATCCCGATCCAGAAGAAATGTAAATCAGCTGTTTGGAATATAGGATGATAAATTTAATGTTTCATGAGGCAAAGAAAGTTCCCAGAATCATCCCTAGAAGACTACAAAATAAAGAAAACCACTGCCCAAGAGGAAATAAGTTTGTTGCTAGAAGGGAGGGAGGAATTGTGACTCCATTACAGTTATGAGAAAATTAATCTAAAGCGAAATGAAATATAATTACCATGTCTTCGTTTGCTTCATGGGATTTGAGAAGTCGTTCGACCGTTAGTGAGGGTGAAGTAAATGGAGATAATCCGGAGTGGGTGGATTGACTGGAGTGATAGACGACTGATGGGGAACTCCGATTAACCAGTCGGCCGCAGGACAAGGGCAGAAGAAGGATAGTCGAAATAGGCAGTGATTGGCAGGGGAGTGAGGTATCACTGTGGCTATCGTTGGTACTTCTAAACAGGCGTGCTGAAGTAATATTGAGGGATCAAAAAATAAATGTCAGGCTAATGAAAAGATGATAAAGACAGGTTTTCAGAAAATCAAACTTTCCTGTGTCCGTCATTTCTTCAATTGAATGGATTGTTATTGAGTACTTTACAGGAACAATGCGAGAGATACGGTATGAGGATTAATCACGAGAAAACAAAAGTAATGAGACTCGAGAGAAGTAAGAAGGCAAAGTTAAACATTAAAGTAGAAGGGAATAAATTAAAGCAGGTGTAGTAGCTAATGTATTTGGGCAATATTTTAGGAGAAAAGGTGGATAGTAGTGGCGGAATCAAGGGAAGAATTACGGTAGTCTATGAGATATTTACAAGAAGAGGATTGGCGACGGTGAGGCTGAATAAAGACGGGCAGAAAATATTAGTAAAGACTTTGATATGGATCGTAGTGCTTTATAGACCTGGTCTTTGAGGCAAGAGGATGAGTTTTAGATTGGAGATTTTTGAGTTGTGATGGTGAATTGGATGGAGAAAATAAGTAGACAGAGAGGAAGACAAACGCCTAGATTTTATATACGGTTGACTAAGAGAGGAAGATGCTGTGTAAAAATCGGAAAAGACAGAGGAAATGTTGATAAGTAGTGGTATTTTGAAGGCTGTGATCGAAGGAGGACTGAATAGTGTGACAGAGAGCATGAACGCACGGAGAAGTTGCGAAGAAATTAAGAAAGAAATAATGTTAAAGCAAAGAAAGAGGAAGTTCTGGTAGTACTTGGAAATAAATCGCTAATTTGGTCCCTTCAAAATATACCTTTAAATTGGTAGAATGCTTGGATTGGCTTGTCTTAAAATACGTAGTAATATTTTGTCTACTAGTTAACCGTGATTATTTTTCTTTTAGTAAAAGCGGGAAATATTAACCATTGAATAAAAAGAGACGTTTCAGGCGTGATACGGTGGAATATCATGCTTAATTAAAAATTGGCAATTTTCCACAAAATAAAATTTAATGCAACCGATTTCAATGTAACTACATCATCGTCATCATCGTACACGTGATGATGATGCAGTTACATTGAAACTGGTCGCATTAATATTTATTTTGTGGAAAATTGCCATTTTGAATTAACCATTGAATTTTTATTTTATTTTAACGTTCAATCCTATGAACTATAGAATTGCGTTTAAAATGAACGCTACATTGACCAATACCACTCCACGCGTCATCCCTGGCTCATGCAGTGTAGATGAATTTACATTCTGTATGACCATTCGATTTTAGTGTTGATGTTCCTGGAACCTTCATAGCGAGGTATTTACAGCAAAACGAGCACTAACCGCCACATGATAATGGCGGGCGAAATCGTCTGCTTCACTCTTAGAGAATTTTATGCTTGTGCTTGTGATTTTTCTTGGTTTAAATGACACGTAATGGTAAGTTTTTTGTTGAGTACTAAAGCATAACAGAGATTTCATAATACCGCCATGGTGGTGTAGGATAAGGAAATTTATTTATGGAACGCATATTTCAGTTATTTTCTAGCCCCGGTGATGGTCAGTTTTTAAAAATTACTTAAGTGGTGTTGAGCATGCAAATTACGAAATTGCTGGTCAGCTCCATGTTATTATTATTATTATTAGGCAATCTTCCGGTTAAGGTAGGTTTTTGGATGGACAAAATTACTAATTCAACAATTTGTGACCCCTAGCAAAACACAAAATCCCACTCTACATCAGGTCCCTCTTCATCTCTGAGTACTTTCTTCCTCCCTTCATCCCACCCAACTCCCTATCCTGTTCCTTCCCTTCCCTCGTTTGCCTAACCTTCTCCCCTCAATCACAGTCTTCAACATCCCACTGCCGGTCAATACACCCTTCATCCACTTTTCCTGCCTCCATAGGATTGCTCCCAACAAACCCCTCTCTTCGCCCACCATACCAAGTACTTCCTCATTTGTTTTCTTCTCTGTCCATTTCACCCTCTCCATTCTTCTCCACACCCACATTTCAAAAGCCTCCAGTCTACGTCTATCCTCCTGCTTCAATGACCACGTTTCCGCGCCGCACATAGCCACGCTCCATGTCAAAGTTTTTACGAGTCTTTTCTTAACATCCTTACTCAACGTCCCCGTCATCAACTCCCTCCTCCTTGTGAAAGCCTCTTTGCCTAGCGCAATTCTTCTCCTTACGTCCCCACTACTTTGACCGTGTTGGTCCAAAACACTACCGAGATACGTAAAATGTTCTACCTGCTCTAGTTTTTGCCCTCCTATTTTAATGTTAAGCTTAGCCTTTTTCTTTCTAGAAAATCGCATAACCTTTGTTTTATTAATATTGATTCTCATCCCATACCTGTCGCACTGAATTTCCAATTTACGCAGCAATGCTTGCAACCCCGTGGCTGACTGACAAACTAAAGCTTGGTCATCAGCAAACAACTGATTTTACGAATTCCCCGCCCACTTTCATTCCTACCTCGAATTCTACCCATGCCTCTCCGATCATTTCCTCTGCATACAGGTTGAACAGCAACGGTGATAATGGGAAACCCTGCCTTACACCCCTTCCTAACACTGCCAATCCGGACTCCTCGTTTCCCACCCGCACCTGATATATATTGGTGTAAATAAGTTAAAGTGTATCAATGCGTAATGATTTTATATGCATTTAATTCGACGAGGTACGTGTGTGTTGTACTTGAACTGGTTTAAATGTTGCATTTGTAGGTCATACCGCGATAGACGAATGCAAACATTTCTTAACAAATTCTTCAGCTTCCAAAAAAACTGCGGGTCAAGGTGAATTGAAATTGTTTCGGCATGGTAGAGATGATGTTGAAGACGCCGAATGTTCAGGACGCCCTTCGAACTCAAAAAGTGACGAAAATCTTGCAAGAGTTAAGGCTTTGTTGGAAAGGTATCGCAGATTGTGAACAGAAGTGTTTGCATAGTTTCTGATGAACTTGGTTTAGCTAAAAGTTATGTGCATCGACTTGTAACCGAAAACATAGGCAATGGTGCCGCGAGTGCTTTCGGACCAACTAAAGGAACCTCGCAAGCGGATCTGCCAAGAGTTTCTCGACCATTCAGTGAGGATCCAAAGTTTTGCGTTCAGGCCCGACCAGACTTTTTCCTCTTCCCCAGTCTCAAATCCATGCTGATAGGACGTGCTCGGTGAAAGCGTTACAATAGGCCGTGACGAGGGAGCTTAGCAGCATTCCGGGCGCTCCCTTCCAGAAGGCGTACGAGGCGTGGCATACCCCCTGGCAGCGGTGTGTGGAGGCACAAGGGTGCTACTTTGGAGTGCATGTATCAACTCTGGCAATAATTTTTTTTAAACGACTCAGTCCAACTACTTTCGGGACAGACCTAATACAAGTAATACCACTATAACTCAATGAAAAATATTTCTATTCAGCCACAAACCATGTTTGTTTCAATGCAACTGTGGCAATGGTTTTCTGATTAGGAAAGAAAAAAATAACATGCCGGTAAGGGAATAAAATTTTTGTATTATCGTCGCAGTTAATCGCTGTAAATGTTTTCCACAATCTTCCTTACTCATCATATTTATTCCACTTTTGGTTACTAAACCCGAAGTTCAGTTGACGAAAGGTCTCCATGCCGTCCTCAATAATACTAATTCTCTAGTACCCTGATATACTTATTTTTCACATATTTAAATATGAACTACCAATTTGTCTCTAACCTTGTGGAACCTGGCCTTTTTTTTCTGTTCTACTTGGGTCCTAACAAATCTTTTTTGTCTCACTGTAAGTTCTATTCGCCTTGCTCTCCTTTTCTCCATAGTGCTCCAAGTGGCTATTTGCTCTATTACTCTTTGTATAATTCCCTGTTATTCATCTTACTATTCTTCTTCAACAACTGCCTGCTACTGCAACTGAATAGATTTAGGGTGTTCTTTTTTATTCTCTGCCTTGATTACACTCAACTCCTGATTCTTCATCAATTTGTTTATGCGTGAAAATGCCGGGCTGAAAGAATCATTTCCCGCGTGCGTAAATTCACAGTTAAATGGCGCTTCGTTTCCTAAGAGCTATGTTTCGGAATGAATTAAAGCATAAAAGAATAGTTGATTATCAGGTAAAAAGCTTACAGTACACCTTCCTCTAAGTCTCTAACACGATGGAAATCAATTCTGATGACTGTAGACTTATGCGCACCCTGGCGTTTAAAACGATAGTTATCACAGCAGAACTAATGAAATATAAGCTTTTCTTATGTGCAACGCACTATTCTAGCCATCAATAGCCTTGACATCCACAGTCTCACAGCCATCTAGGCCGTGAGACTGTGGATGTCAAGGTGATAATATTCATTTTGCCAAGAGTTCAAGATTTATTTCATGAAATATTTCGTTGTAAAAGACGAGACGAGAAAAGGTGAACTCATTTAAATTTAAATTTTTTGGCCATGACGACTTTTCGGGTAAATAATAATAATTTAAATCCATCAGGTAGGCTTTATCTTATTTCACTCAATTTATCTTGATAGTCAAATGTGCATTTGAAATTAATATCGACTTTGTTATTAATTATTTAGAGCAACGAACATGACCATTTGGGTAATTCATCGTAAATTTGATGAATTGGATATTGTTTTACCATTGATTTTCTAAAGGTACTTAAAAGGAATTCAAAAACATCTGATGCCGTTCTCAATGGCGACCCATTTCCTGCGGACTCCTTCGCACCACGAACGAGAGCGAACCTTCCCTTAATGAATTTATGGGAGGATCCTTGAAACCGAGAACTGGTGAGAAAGGGGTCGAGGCCTAGGGATTACTTCCATGATTGTTAGACTCCGAATTTTGTCTCCTGAAAAACGGCGTTAACCAATTTATTTTCAACCATCACGATCATGAAATAGTGTACAATTGGTAGGCATATGTTTTCAAAGGCAATATTGTATCACGAACAATGTTAGTGGTAGCATGTTCGAAGAAATTCCGAAAACCATTTTGTTTTTAATTAGGTGATGTCGGGTAGTTCATATTATAATAAAAGAAAATGTTATAATAGATCGTAACAAAGTAGTATATATGTATGTATGCATGTTTGTTTGTATATATGTATGTATGGATATAAATATAAGAATATATATATTACATATAATATAATATAAATATGATGTATTATGTATATAATATATTATATATATAATATATTATATATAAATATATATAATATAATTATATTAGATTAGAAATGGATAATATAATTATAATCAAATAAGAACTTCAGTTATGCATATATATATATATATATATATATTAAATATAATATATTATATTTATATATATTATGTATATATTATATATAATATATATTATATAATATATATTATATACAATATCTATAATATGTATAATATATAGTATATATGCATAACTGAAGTTCTTATTTAATAATGATTATATTATTCATTTCTTTAACACTTCCGCATTGAAATTAATGAGCTTCACCCGCCTTCTAATGGCATGTGAGTCGCGAATGAGTTGCCACTTGCGAAGTTACTAATACCGCGACTTTGTTTCGACTTTTACTTTTCTACATCTCCGTCTCATGTCTTTCTACTACGCTTGGTGTCGGATATTGGGGAAAGGTGCCAGAAAGGTTCACTTCTCGCCTCGGTGGAGATAATTCCCTTTCGTCACTTCCGATCTCTTCCTCTTCTCTCTGCCCTTCTCTCGCCCCACGGATCCCTAACTCTTACCCTGTCTGTTTCCTCATGTCCACATCCTCTCCGTGTTGCCAAATGATGTCTGCAAAAACGTCTCGAAAGTTTTTCGGTAAGAGACTGAGGAGTCACAAGTTCGGTTGTACCAGATCGCTTTATGAGGTTATTGCTGGAAGTTTATAGTCAAAATATAATATGAGCGGATGCGTATTGTTGTACCTTCACAGCCTACGATGAAGTGAATCTGATTCATGTCTCGAAGGAGCACTCAGGGTAACGTGAGTGGAGTTGTTTAAGGACTATATGTTTAGTTGATTGTATTAGGGTGTCAGTTACCGCATACTCAAACTGATGTTGAATTATTGTGAGCAATTGTTTTTGAGTTTGAAATAAGATTTATCTCCTACGATGCATTACAACTAATGTAGCAAACTGAGTTTTTCATCCTGTTTCATGCTTTCATTTCTATCTTGTAAATAAACTACGGTCTCTATCTTTCCGTACTCGCTTTATCAGAAGCCTCCCTGGCAAGCGGTAGAACTATATCTGGAAAAGAGATTAGCGTGATGGAATCCTTCTAAAAGAACATTTAATGCTTTGGAGGTAGCGAAAATCCACAGAAATTGATGCAAAAGTATTTACCACTACAAAGTGTTGCTGAAATTGTAATATATTTGCAACGGAGAATAATGGGAGTAATGGGTCAGATGTAAATTAAATCTCATAGATCTTGACTAGCAATATTTAAATCGAGGTGGTTCCCTCTGGTAAATATGTAAGATATTAAAAGGCACTCAATTCCGTACCAAGGACGAAAAAAATGACAGTTGTAACAGATGCATTTACACGTTGTTTTCAAGGGTGCAACATCGTTAATGGGTAATCGCTTTTCCTAGCATGACTCAACACACAAAAATTTAATAGTGGAAAATCCTGAAATCGTAATGTTATGTCATTTTTACCACAATGGCGTTGCTGACGCAGAAGAGGTTCCTCTTTAGATCCAGAGGTGATTGAAAATGGATTAAATGCTATTTAGTAGTAAAGTGTTGTTCAAAAGCTTAAGAAATGTCGGACAAGGAGTTACTGACGGAGTAGAGAGCTTAGTAAAGGAAAATATTAGGAGCTGGGAAAATTAAGTTTATAATCACTGATTAGGTGGATGTTAGATGTATAGTTCTTAAACAGTGGCTGAAAATGTTCTTCTTTATCGCTATGTTTTTCTTACCACTAAGGGTTTCTATAAGAAAATATGTAATAAAACTGTGACTTTTAATGAAATGAACACAATAATCTAAACTCTTAAATGAGCTGTTCTTATTTTTTGTGACTCTTTTCTTGTGTAGAAGCACTTTTTCCCCTGAAAAATGGCCTCGCGACACTTTTCTGTATATTGATATTCCACCGTAAAGGATTTTTTATATTTTTCGTCCCAAGAGGGTAGACGAATGAAAGTTTTCGTCGGCCCGGCGAAAATTCCCAGCTGAGCCATGCATTATGGTAGATCTACGGGGAGGAAGGCTTGCCCGGCGGGAAGAGAAAATTCGCGAACTCCGGTGACGGCGATCGCCCGGCCGCAAGAGAGGCGGTAACGCCACTGGGCAACCTGACCTTTCCCCTCACTTCCATCCGGTCCCTCTTCAAACTGTGAAGAACCGTGTGAGGTTGAGAAAGAGGGTAGAAGGATAAATTGCAGCGAAGTTTTTTTCTTTTTTATCTCAAGTTTTCCCCAACCTCCCGTCCACTTTCCACGTAGATGTGTTTCGAGACATCTCTTTCTTCTTCTATGGTCGTGCACACCTCTTCGTCTGGTGAGCCTTCCCCGTCCCCTCCGCCCACATCTCCACCCCGCCCACCCCTTCCTCATTCCATTTCATTGCCTTTCTCCCTTCCCTCCTCCCCGACCGAAAAAACCTTTGATCCCCTTTTCCCACCTTCCATTTACTTTTTTTTTCTATCCCTTATCTGCCTCCCGACGTGAGACGGAAAACCTCTAAAGAAGAGAACTTGAAAAAACTCGAGCTCCGCGTTTTTTTCCCACAGAGTTTTCCCTTTCTCTCTTTTGTTATTTCCTCACCACTTTTTTAAGAGATAACTTTCTCCCATCTCGGTTTTGTCATTCAGGAAGGGCTGATCGGTGGGATGACTGGTTGGAGGTAGCATTCCGTCCCGTTCTGGGGAAGTGGTGAGAATTTGCCGGACGGGGGGGAGATCACTTATTTTCTACCCCTCTTCTCGTATTCATCCGTCCTATCTTCTCTCCCCCTTCATCATCCCTCTCCGTCAAAATGGTATCTTCTCCACTGGTTGCGGTTAACACTCTGCATAATAATGCCGAGGGATCAGATTGGTGAGGTGGTTTCATTCTATTGCAGATGCTCAAAAAGTTTCTCCAACACCAAAGGGCACACTTGCACAACCTTGTGAACTTGGCGTTAAGAGGGTTGATTGGTTTAGGTTGTTGAGGGAGTTCGAACGGAAACGCTTCCGTCAGTAATAGCCTCCTCAGTTTCCGAGCCAACTTTCCCCGGTTGTCGTTGTGAAAGTGTTGTCTTGTTTGACACGTATGGGACAGTTATAGTAGCGAAGGTGAGGGCTTGTCCTGCAGCTCTCGACCCTTGAACGCTCTACTGCGTCGTTAACGCCAAACCAATCTTGCCCTAATTCACCGATACAAAGTTGTTGGAGATTCTAGGCCAGGGGCCAGGCAAATGTAAAGGGCAGATACACGATGTAATCCGCGTTATCTTTAACCGGTGAAGCGTGGATCGGTAGGATGCTTTTACGCAATTTTCTTTATTTAATCGTGCTTGGGAATTTGTGACGAATTTCGGCAAGGGAAACACGGCCAAGGTGCTTCGCTAATTAACTCTCCCGTAGTATAACTCTGCGGGTTGGGATTCGAAATATTTCCAGAGGGAGACTAAATTGTCGATATTTAATCCTAGTATCCTATTTTTTTGCATTTTGTGACGATTCCATTGGAGGTATTCCTTCTAAAAGTTACTAAGATAGCGTCTACGGAAGAAAGTGAGTATTAATATCAACTGGTAGCGTTAATTAATGAGAATGAATTTTAATAGAATTATTTATTTCAACAAAATTATTTGCATTGCACTATTTTTTTCTAGAAGTGCCTCAAAGCTATTGAATCGAAATTCCTCCTAGGAGCCTAATCTCTTTTATGTTTGTTATATTGCCAAAGAAGTTTCTCTGCCTTGTCAAAGTAAAATTTTACATTAATGATGTAAGTTATTCGTGCTCAAACGTGGCGTCTATGCTCCTGAGGGTTTACGTGATTTTATATGCTTTTCCATGACTTGTTACCCTGATTTCATCATACAAAATCAGGAAGTTCCAATCCTAAAGCGTTGTTAAAATTTTCTTTAGTCTCTCAGTACAAATTTATACACGCTCTCATGGCCAAACATATAGTATGTCAAAAGGTGAACTTTCAAAAGGTTAATCCTTATATTTGCTAACCTTATGACAATATGTTAGTCTGGTAATTATGTTTGATGCATAATAATTGGATCCAATGTATGTTTTTGTATCAATCTGTTGAAAAGCTTATCTATTGTTTATGAAATAATGGAACGTCACTCCGGAGAAAAATAATTTTAATAGTGTTTCGCGTGTTTTAGGCCATTTATAATTACTCAAATGAGAAGGGTTTTTAAGCAGTAATTTTCAATTATTATATTAATACATTTTTCGTATACTACTCCCGTCACTAGGATAGTATGGATACTGTACATTGTTTTTATGCGGCTTGGAAATCATAAGATTTATTTAGTTCAGTTTATAATATTATGGGGTTGTTAAATTTGATGCGAGAGCCATACAAAATTATTTTCATATTTTTTTAAGAAAAAATGTGTAATTATTTCATTATGACTATGGTAATTAATAATGAAATAAAAGTTGTGAAATGTTATTCATTGTAGGGGATATCAAAATTAGATGTCAATGGACTATTTGACCAAACTATCTGCATCCCATTTTACCCGTTAAAATCATGAACTGAAAGGGATGTAATGAAAATTAAAACGAAAGCGCGAGGGGTATGATGAATTGGAAGGATAAATATTCAGGTCTTCAGGAATTGGATTGCGGGAAAAAGTAAAGAATTGCATGGAGTAGCAATTGGAGTGTTGGATCGTAGTCTTCCGTGGCGTTCAGGATTCGTGGATGTCTCCATTTTCCGGGTTCCCGCCGCGTTGGTTGTCATGGTTGACGACAGTTTCATCTTCGACCTGAAGACGCCTGGTGGAATCCAGGCGAAACTGTCGTCAACCATGACAACCAACGCGGCGGGAACCCGGAAAATGGAGACATCCACGAATAGCAATTGGAGTGTTAAGGGCGAGTTCTAAATATGAAATTCCGCGATGAAATAACGTTCATGAACAAAATAATAGAATGCAGTCATTGAGCAGTTGATCATCAATGCGAAACTTATCTATACTCCATTAAGATATTAATTAATCCATTGATTTCAAGCATTAAAGAGTAGCGCAGGTGTGTAACGGAAGTCTGTAGCTATAAGGCCTCCGAATATTTACGTTATACACCGTTAATATTTATTTTACAGAAACTATATACGAATACTGGAAATATTTGAAACAACCTCACTTCAGCGTAGGATTCATCTATTTGTTTAGAGATGATATCTTTTGTGTTAAAGTTTTGTTTCCACCGACAAAATGTGAAAGACATATTCCTGAGGCACAGACATCCTGGATATGTCTCTGCATAAAATTCAGTGCTTTGGCATTAAATCCTCAATATTTTATTTTAAGGCTGAGTGCGTAAATGTGTGCGAGTGAAATGAGTAGTATATCTGAGCGTCGTGTCAGTCAACCCCGTATTCTTCCCCGAAGAAAAATCCCAGGGGATTTCGAAGAAAGAATGTCGATATGTAAAAGGGGATGTTCGCCGCAGAGGCGAAGTGCTTCCCAGAATGTTAAAAATCTTCACTCCGCGATTTATTCTGCGGTTTCGGGTCTATCCTCCTTCCGGAACGGAAAGAATAACCAATTGGTCTGGATAAGGATTTGTGGGAATTAACCTTCGTACTTAGCCCTTTGGTTTGTCCTCATCACCGTGTCTACTTTCCGAATCCGATTGGGGCTCCCAAATTTCCGCTCACTCTTTACAATCCCTGACTAACATCTGGAAATTCATTTGACATCCAAAATTAGGTTTGAAAAATATTTTTTGGAAATAATAATGGCAATAAATGTATCTTTTTACCATTATATTAAGTATTGTCGGCGTGGGGAGAAATCGAGTTCTACCGTAGAAATGGTTGACGAACACACCACAAAATAACGAAGGTACGAGTATACGAGTAAAATACTTAGGGAGTCTGAGAGAAAATAGAATATATTATGACTAGGCACATATTTAGAAATATAATCATATTTGCATAGTTTTCTGGGAGTTTATGCGGATTGAGAACATTATTTAGTGCTGATGTTTTGTAACGTAGATTCAAGAGGATAAAACAGGGAAGATGGGTGAGGAAATGAAATGTAGAAAAATTGATCGAAAGAAAAAGAAACCATTACATTACGTTAGTACTTTACAAATAGATAAGTAATTAACTGAGACGAGAAACTAATCGGGTGAAATAAGCATGGTAAAGGACGAAATATGACTTAGAACACTTACAAAATAATGGCGAAGTAGGTTCGCTGGAGTGCAGAACTTGGTGATAAAAATCAGAAAGAATATGAAGAGGATCTATATCGTAAGGCCAGCATGATTTGACGCAGAAAAAGAATATGACGTAGAATTGGATAGCTTAGGTCCAGGAATGAGAGATAGGAAGTACATCAAGGAAATTGAAATCAAGTACGGTAGTAGGGTTCGACAACATCCCGGTGAACTAGTTACTTCAGTAAAAGATAGAAGAAAGAATTTTTATATTTAAATTCGTGGAATATATTAGAGAGGTATTTCGCTTGAAGGTTTTGTCAGATCAGTGTTGATTCCCATTCCAAAAAAGGCAAACGCAGCCATATAACGTATGTTTAGATATGAACCCGGTTAGTTTCATATACCATCTTAAATTTGAAATCTCGTGCTTACGTCTGTAACTCTCCACACGAAATCATACTGCGAGAGTAAAGTTGTTTTAAATGCTTACTTGGTACCAAATATCGATGCAGTATAATCCCGGGATTTGCATTCCAAAATGATGTTACGTTAAAAGCCATAAATGCCTTCTTTTGTAAAACAACTGATATTTCTTTTAGTACGCTGATGGCATCGTACATCATGCACTGTTTTCGTTTTCTTAATTAATTCCTTAATATGCCACATCTTCTTGCATACCCCTGAATATAGTGTGTGCTTTTTGTAGGCCGCAAGAAGTTATTTATGACAATCAAGCAAGCAATTTATGCCCAATAATAATAATACTCCCATGTTGTTGTCAGCCCACTTTGAGTTTTCTGGATCTATGAATGTAATTGAGGTGCTGAAGTAATGAGAAGTTGCATTGAGAGAAATTGTTCAACTTTACTTTCACCTTTCACCTTGAAATGCCTCGCCAAAATTTCCCCCTATCTTAAGCTCGCTTCTCAAGGCTTCTAGATGGTGATAATCTAAGAGGAGCAAGGTCGAGGCTTAACAGTACGTGGTCTATAACTTGCCGAAGTTCCGACGCTAATGGGTTTCTCCTTGATTTGGACGTAACTCAGAGGAAGACTTTAGGGATAGTGTCCTTTTATTTTTTTGTGCATCACGACTCAAGTCCTTTTTCCCCGCCCACACAGCGAAACCCTTCAGCTATCTTAACGGTAGCACGTTTCCAGCGGCCGTCGGTCATGCAATCGCGCTCTATCATCCCTGCCCGAAATCCAGGAAACGAGTAATTAATTATCTACCATAGAATTTCATTTTCGGTTGTCTGAACGGTTTTCCAAAAACTAAATTATCTTTAAGAGCCAAACCAAAGCATCCTCATCACAAGGATTGGATGTTGAGGGAGAGCACATCAGACAGGAAGTAGGACTAAAAGGTGCGCATTTATTCAGAAGTATCTGCTGGAAAACTTATTGAACACTAAATGAAAGCCAAAAAATCTTCTGATTTTTTTTTCTCCCATGATGTCTTACAACGCTTAGGTTATCGGAGGAATCCCTTGTGACAAATTTCTGCGAGAAACAGACAAATGTACTTTAAACGTGAGTCTATAAAACCAATATTAGGCTTATCTTCGATGATAGCGTTACCGTATTTTTTCGGAGAATGGGTGCATTTTTTCCTGATAAGTATAACCTCGTTGTTTCCCGAGAAGAAATGTCGGAAAGGTGGTAAAATTTGAATTTTATACACTTTAAAACTCTCGAACTCTTATGGGATTCATCCAGGATTTTTGTTCACTCTATGCAAAGGTATCAGAACAGAATATTGGGTTCTTTGTTACTTAAAAAAAAATATTTCTTCACAAGGAGTATATCTCGTCATTGATTAATTTGAATATTAAATCACTTTTTCATGGCGACTTTTTGTTTTCACATTATTATTCATAATTTATGTGCAACATTTTTTTAGACGTTTCCTTTTTATTTTCTTATTCGGTTTCTCTATTTTATTCAGTGTTACACATTCCATGTCCTGTGGGAACTGTTTTTCTCAGTTCTGTCGCGCAAAAAAAATTGAACGATGAAACTTCCCTCCCAATGATAAATGTGGAATGAGTGAAAAGCTCCTGTTTTATTCTTATTTCCTTTGTACGCAATCATTCTATTCCTGCAGGACATCTCCAGCCATCTTGTCCAATGCTTCTAAGGGAAAAAAGTAGATAGCGGTCTGGAGCAACTGAGAGGGACTAGCAGGAGCCTAAGCGAAGTAAAGAAACGGTAGGAGAGGATAAAATGGGAGGGGTTACTCTAAATTTTTTGGATTCTCATTTACACTTTCTTTTCGTAGCCACCCCCTCAAGGGGTGAAACCTTATCCCCTAATCTTAAGTAGGAGGGTGAAAGGATAAGACCGGAGGAGTATTATTTTCTCCAAATCCCACAGTCCTTATTGCGTTAAAAAGAAAACAAAAGAGCTGGGTAAAATGGGCCTTTTCAAGAGTTTCACAATCCCTCCATTCCGGGCGGATGGAATGAAGTTAGGGAGAGGAGCGGGGGCCGTCAGGTACTCCAACTTGTATCGGTGGCGTAGGTGTGCCTATTTTTATTAAGTTTCGACGATTCGGAATCGCTTGCTAATGATAGTTTCTGCTGCGGAGATTACCTATTCCTACTGGTGGAAAAAATATTGAATTTTCTGATAGGAATTCTCAAAATTCTTAACTATCACTTTAACAAATGCTTAGGCATTAGTTAAAAACAATAATTTGAAAAGCGCGATTGTGGATCGTCTGTTATTAAAATCTCCGTTGCAAAACAAAAACTGACAATCTTGTATTTCGCAACTCATTTTTATAAGTTATTTTGCCAATACAAGGGTAGTTTGAAATGTTCTCGGAAGGGAATAGAAATTAATGGCTTATCTTAGTGTAACTGTTTGATTTTTCAGTGTAGTTTCTCTGTGCGATAATGCACTTTGTCAAGCGATGTTCCAATGTTTTATCCTGATCCTATCTCGAAAATTAGATTCCTTCCGGCCTGCAAAATCCGTCTCCCGAGGAAATATTTTGAGCTTGGGGAGGAGGTGAAAATCTGATCGAGCCAAATCAGGCGAATAGGGCGAGTGTGGCAACAATTCGTATCTCAAGTTGACGTAATTTTGCCATGGCAACAGCATTTGCGTGTGGGCGTGTATGGTTTTGATGACAGATGACTTTCTTCCTTGCCAACTATGGCATTTTTCATGTATCTTGTGCTGCAATTGGTCCAGGATTTTAGCATAAAATCGTCCACTAATTATTTGACCCATGGGAAGGTAATCTATCAGCAGAATCCCTTTCGCATCCCAGAAAACTGAAGCTATCACCTTTCCGACCGACTCTATTACCTTTGCGATCTTGGGCTAACAATGTTTCCCCTGCTTTAACTGCTCTTTCGCCTCTGGGATATAGTAGTGGACCCAAGTCTCATCTTTGGTCACAAACCGGAGGAGAAAATCTTGTTGGTTGCTCTTCAGATGAGTCAAACATTGTTCGGAAATTTCCTTTCTGATACGTTTGTGATCCTTCGTCAAGAATCGCGGCACCCATCTAGCAGATAATTATTTCATATCCAATTCCAATGTTAAAATGTGACATGCCCATTCAAATGTCATCTCCACAGCTTCAGCGATTTCTTTCACTTTCAGTGGGCGATCCTCGGTGACTAGTTTATGCTTTTTTGCTATATTTCTGGTGTAGAGGCTTATTTTGGCCGACCATCATCTTCATTTGGCGGAGCATCATCTGAGCTGTACCGAACAAACTTAAACTCTTTTGTCTACTTGGTAACAGTTGAATATGAAAGTGCAGAGTATCCCTGAGAGTTCTGAAAGATGGCATGAATTTCCTTTGATTTCATACCTTTCTTTACGAAGTATTTAATCACTGTTCAATTCTCAATTTGTTCCAACTTCACATATTACTTCACGGGAACAACAACAGAAAGCCACCCGTACCGCAGATTTGTTCTTGAAGCACTGCCACATTGTGTTTTCTACTAAAGGATTACTATTAATACGTGGGGAACTCGTTGCGCTAGCGCTGACATATATAGTGGTGATTCCGAAAACCTTTCAAACTCCCTTCGTACTTCGTAAATTGAAACTATTCCCGAGTGCCTGCAATGGAACCACACTAGTATATTTCCATCCTTGACTGTTGCGAAAACCGGGTTCAGAAAATGGCTGAAAAATTGAAAATTATGCTGATCAAAAAATCTGAAAACTTCATCAATAAAAATGATCTGAAAAGTTGAAACTTAACGAGGAAGAAAACCCATGGTGATGAGTTTTTGTACCCGAATAGTGGACAGTAGGAAGACGGGTTTGACTGCTTACCCTTCTTTTGTACATCCAAAGCATCAATATTACCACACTCAAATTACATTTCCGCTTACTTTAAAGTTTACTAACCCTCGTTTCGTTAAAGGGAACATTTAAGCAAGAAATACTACTCGGATAGGAAAAAAGTGATGAAATGTAAGCGAAATATTTATTTTACATCATAAACTACAGAGAGAAAAATTACGTATTGAAAACTTTCAATTTTTTTCATGATAACCAATCTTCCTTGGAACTTCGGCAGGAGAAATTTAAAAATCAATAGGTACGTGTAGGAAATTATGCATCTTTTACGATATAACCCTTATATTACAGTGCGCTATAACTACATGTATAAAGTCTCTTCTAATTAGAAATTTGAGGATCGTGTTGAATTTGTAAATGGTTACACAAATACAGACCGGTATGCACTCTGCAACAAATAATTAGCATGAGGAACAGCAAGTATTCAAAAGTAGTGTCAGGCATATAATATTCTTGAATTGTATTCTACCCAATAATATTCCCCAAGGGTTGGATGTTTAATAAAACCTTGCATTCTCTTTGCGAAAATTTGGAATAAACAGATATGAGATGGTCGACACATTAAATAACTCCCAGGGTCAGTGATTTTCAAATGTGTATATAATGGCTGCATGAATTCGATTCATAAATTTCTTTAAAATCTGCGCCCAATCTCATGAGTTCAAAGGTGTGGGAATTTTTACCCCTTACATTAGATATAATAAATGCCGATAACTCTTTATTTCTCGGCTTCTCAAATAAATTATGCAGCGAAATGCGGTTGGTAAGAATTTATTGAAACGTTCAGCAATAAAATTTCTTTTTAGTTTTAAATCATTTAATGAGAACACTTAAGATTCTCTTTAAAATTCATACGGAGAGTAGAAAGATCTTTCTGTAGATTGAACATAAGGAGATGCATCTTATAAACGGGAGTTCCACTAGGAATGAAATGAATTTCATAGCTGAGGAACGTGTTTAATTCACAAATTCAGGTGGTAGGTAAGGTTGTAAGGGTTACCTTTCACTTTATTCCTTTTTATTTCCCAGAAAGTCCTGGTTTACTTAAGAAGTGACACATTATCCGTTTAGCTGGGAGTGTACAATTTACTTGTTTCAACTACCAACTACTGCTCACTCGCCTTGGCTTCCATTCCTTCCATGACAGAGCTCACTTGTCTGTTATTCATCAGCATTCATTGTCGCTTATCTATTTTTGCCCTCGACTTCAACAATGGTTCAGCAAAAATAAGTCCGGAGGGTTTGAAATGGAAAAGAGTTCATCATGGAATCCGATTGTGCTGTGGGTCGGGAGAGTTTTTGGGATGTGAGCCGTGGAACGACTCCGCCACTTTACGCACCGTTTGGGCCAATTTGATACCCCAGCGGGAGAAAAAAAGGAAATTCGACGGGGAATGAGGTTGAGGAAGCGGGCTGGAAGAAGAAGCCACACTCCGGGTCAGCGAACTTCTCACAGAAAGAGTCCCACCATGCCCCACAGCTCTTGAGAAACATTCTTGAATGATCAGTTGCAAAAGCCTTATTTTGTTCGGAGCTGGGAGTAGTTGCCGATGGAGAGAGGATGTTGGATGGCATAGAATAATAAATGACTGGATTACCTTGGTGTAGGGAAGTCTTTGCTATCACATCTTGTATTATTTATGGAAAGTATGACACCGTAAATCTTTGTACCTCTGGAATAACTCTCAATTATTGCATTAAGTACTTTGACCGATCGGAAAATGTAACTTTAGCCAATAGCAATTGATTTAAGTGGACAGAAATAATGACGAAGCATACTTTCAAGTCTCGGGAACTTCAGTCTATAAAATTGGTGAAGTTTTGTCGGACAATTTTATTTTTTTATTGTTTTCCATTAGAAAACGTGTTACTGCGGTAACAAACATTACTCAAATAGAAGCCATGGAATTTTGAATATAAGTAAAGTGAATTCTTAGGAAATGGTATCATCAATTTTTATCAGCCTTCAATGTTCTATTTTTGTGGCTAAGATTTGTTTTTCTCCGTCAAGCAAAAATATTTCCTGCATAGAAACCCTACCTCTTGAATAGAGGTGAAAAGAGTGCTATTCTTTCGAGGATTTAGGGTGTTTCGCATGTACATCTTGATTCTAGACGTCTCCGAGAGGGATATCTTGTTAGGTTATATAGTTTTTGAGATCATCATAACACTCGGAACAACTGCACACCTCCAAGTAAACGCCAACAGAAGTTGGGAAATAAAGTCGGCAATGCATATTACTCGGTGCAAGTTTGAGTCTTCCAACAGGAGTCACCTCTTGATTGTGGACATTTAAAGAAGTTCCCAAATGCTGTTTTAAGCTTGAAAATTTCTCATGCGGAAATGTAAATTTAATTTATTGAAAGGATTTGAGTGTACTGTGATATTGAATAAAATATAAGCATGCTCGCAAATTAACGTGGAAACTTAGCTTTAACGAATTGCATTATTTTTTTTGATTCTTTAACATATATTCTTATCTGTTGCCGAAATAACGCCGAGAAAAACTCTCTTTGCCATGAGAAGGAAGCTGTCGCAGTAGATGTTAAAATTTCTCATTATCTGAACAATGTTGTAGTCTTTCATAATATTTTCCAGTTGTTTTAAGAGAGGGTTGAAGCCGATTCTTAGTGGTTATCCATTTGTGAAGAAAGAATGAAAGACTTTGCTTTTCCACAGCAATTACAATTTTCCAGTTAAAGCATTATTAATAAACTAAGTCTACACATCTCCGTATCAAGATCTTTAAATAATAAGTATTTGTACTGGAAATATCAGATTGAGAAGTATAACTCAAAAGTAAAATTTAAAATTAAAATCTCCGAATTAAAGGTGAAACAAACCTCTCGCAATACTCACAGTATGAAACATCCATGCGAGGGAACATTTAAAAGTAGAAATGACCAATCATATTATTATTTATTTTGTAGGTAACGAGGTCGTTCCTTTGTGGTTTTTCAATAAGTCAGCTATCGTACCACCATCCGGTTGGGGGCATCACCTAAAGTATTTGATTTTACCGCTACATATTGTACGCATAGTTCTATCGGGTCTTTAAGAGATTTGAATACTTTAAAAACTGGAGAGGACGTGGGGGATAAAAAATAATTTTTCACTATTGAGTAACTTCGACAGATTGCGAATAGCGAACTCGGTTAATGAGCATGAGTGAGCACCACTATTTTTTGAGTATATTTTTTGACTTTCGTTTTAATTCCGCTGGGTATGCCCACTAGTTTATCTTCATAATTAAATTCCCGAGTTAAATGGCTTCAAGTGAGCTATATCGCTTGCATAACCAAAAAGTCATCTTCTGACTATTCATAAAATTCTGTAAATTCTGTTTATCCTTTGCTTTTGGTTTCACCTTTTTGACATTAATAGTTTCTCTATTTGAAAGCCCTTGCTGAAAGAGGGAAAATAAAATAGTGACTAATTTGTTATTTTTCCCTTCTCTCTTCCACCATAGATAAAAAGTACTTCCACTAAGTAGAGCCCGAGTCTTGACGCTGAGATATGCCACGCAACATATAAAATGTAAATGCTATGTATTTTCTAAATCCAAGCTCCTTACATACAGTGGGCATTTATGAATCCTTTGTTTGGCATTACAAATAATGGAAACAAACAAATAAATTTCGCAGCGTAGGAAAAAATAAATTTAAATACTTTCTGGCATTAATTAAAAAATTTCTGGAATTGGAGTAGGTTCTTCTTCAGAAGAAAATATACATTTTTGTTTTGCATTTTGTTATTGAGGACGTTTTAATTTTATCGTGAAAAATGTTGAAGTTATCAATACAATTAATGCATAAATACTAAAGTATTCTAACACTTCTTCAGTCGCTAGCCGATATGCACAAATGCGATCTTGCAGTCGTTCAAGCCATTACCCACAGTTATTACTTGATCCAGACAAATGCATGTATTACGGAATGTAACGAAAAACACAGAAAATATGAGTGTATCAAATAAATATATTATATTTTTTCGAATCTGTACGTTCACAGCTTGGATTAAATACTTTATTTGAAAATAATTTGAAATATTTTCACTGATTAGACGGTTCATATATGTTGGGCTGGAACGTAATGATTCTTGTCAAAATTACCTACATGGACTCCTGTTTCTTTTCGAATTATTAATGTCTCCTATGTTAATTCTCTTTATATTTTTGGACTGACCTATCTTGTAGTCTTTACTTTTGTGATCATTTTTGACGGTGAGAAATTTTTATCTGAATCATAATCATTTTGGGCTCTCCTATTTTGAGTTCCTCTTTGCTTGGTGCAGCCAGCTTCACAGTTGGACTAAAGTTGTAAGATTTGCACCCACGTTTTCCAACTGTGGTATTCCATCTGCCACTTCAAATAGTCGTAATCATATGCTCAAAACGAATGAAAATGATAAGATTCTGCTATTTTCTGTGGTGGACAAGGTACTCATGCCCTATCTATTTTAAACTTGCGATTTTACTCATATTTATAAATACTCGTATTTTTCAAATTTAAATTTGATAATCTTCTACAACTGTTTAAATTTCTAGATTACATATTCAATTGTGACATTCAAAGAGTTCCTAAGACCTCAATACAATTTTTTCCTCGTTGCCCGATGTTTGGACACTCATAAATATATAAATAAATATATGAATACATAAATAAATTCGTAGGCTTTTAAGAATATACAGGTTGTTCTTTTTTTCAAAATGAAATAATTTGATTAATTTTTATTGCTCATGAACAATATTGTGGGTTACTAGAACTACTTGGTTATTAGTAACTGCATTTTAGCTCTCTTCATCTAAGATTCTAATACCCAAAATCAGTAAATATATGAGTAGGTCCAGCTACCAACAATTTAAAATTTTTGATATAACTGAGCTATTTGGAAAATATCAGGAGGCACAGAGGATGTAAATTATCGCACAATAAAACTTAAGAATGGAAAAGCGGAGCTCCACCTAGATTTTGATTAATGAGCTCTACTTTCAGCCGTAAACCAGTCTCCTAGATAATAAAGGCTAATATTAATCACACTATAATGCAGTGATGTGCGTGGTATCACATCTCGGGTAAGCTGTTACCGTACTGCACAATTGTTCTATGTTTTGGAAAATCCTAATTAAAAACTGAAAAAATGATTAAAAATGTCTTAAAATTAAATATCTATCAATTAATAATAGTATCTGCCAAATAGTATGATTTATGATAGCTATTTTTCAAAGATGTGCCCTATTATGTAGTGGACTTAAGCGTCCCAAATAAGGCATTCCCAAAACCTTTCTTTACTGAGATCCGTACGTGCAAGCTATTAATTGCCTCCCTGAAAGCGTTTCCATTCAAATGAAAATTATAACGTTTTTGTGTGACATGAAATGGAATTTTGATTATGAATAAATTCAGAGAATATATTATGAATTCTATAAATGAAAATAAATGCCACTTAATTTACCTTTTCAAGGCGTTATTGAAAATTCGTCTGATTGGGTAGATGATGTTTTCCGGCGCGAAGATTCAAGTTATTTCTGATTTTAGTGATGCAGAACAGAATTTAAACTTTATTTCCTTTATTAATTGACTCTTCTGTTTCGCTAACTATAGAAAGGGAATTTTTTGTGCTGCCAAAAGATATATTGCGTAGATTAATGTCTTCATAATCATTGTGGACCGCCAAATCGGTATGCCGACTTCCGTCCACGCGAAACTTAAAATCATGGTCTCCCCCAATCTACGGATTGCCGAAAAAGTGCTGGTAGGGTAAACGAAAAGATGTCTTTGTGGCATGTCATATTTCATTGCGGAACTGCGCAGATTTTTGTGTTTCTCACAATTTACTTTTATTCATACTTGAGCGGGTTGAAATAAATTGATTGGTATGGTCAATAATGGATTTTTCCCAACGTTGAGCATCAGGCAAGTAAAACAGTTGTTCTATTTGAGAAACCAAAAGTTGTAGCAACTAATAAAATAATAGTTTCTAGAAGTTATTGAATGATGTACATTCCTTTGTCAATTATTAGATGACCCACAATTACATGTAACAAACAATGACCTAATTAACCATGCGCGATAGGTTTATAACTACAAGGAGAGCGCGGAGTTGAAAGCCTGTCTAATTGAAGTATTGTCGCTCGCTGAACTCAAAACGATAATTAACGGTTGGTATCACGTAAAGCGTGTCGATGCCCTGTCATCGCCTCAAAAAACCAGCCAAGCGCAGACTTTCACCCATAGCGTATACGAATAAGCGCATTAGCCAAACTTGCACCTGCCTCATCTCGCTCCCCTCGAGCCCATCCCATAGGCCCGGTCCCCCAGCGATCTCCTGGAAAGTGCTATGGAAGCGCTTGAAATGCATGCTTGTCAAGCTCCTTGGCCATCTACATCCTCATAATACCCCGCAAGCCGCTGCAAGGGTGTCTGGCCGGGGGGGGGGGGGTTAGGTCACCACACGTGAAAGAGGACAAAACCACATGCAACATAAACACATCCATGCAAACCTATACCCACAGTGGCGTATACATTCATGCAAAAACCCGTTCTACTTACACACGTGCAAATCCACATACCATAAACTAACAAACAATTGCAACTTAGGATACAGTAAAAATTTATCCAATAACTTGCAAGCTAGAATTTGAAAAGTAATAAGTCGAAATTCCACTGCCACATGGACATGCAACACACAATGGTCTCCCTCCCCAAGGACACAGTTAGGGAATGTGACCCAGCGCAGTAGGTAGGGGAGGGTCACCTCACAGAGAGAGACGAGGGATGGACGGGGACACTTAAAAACAGACAAAGCGGAGCAAGCAATACTGTAAAGAGCACTGCATTATTTAATGGCATTCTAATGCGGTTCTGGGTCGATTCTTGGCCATGGGCCAAGATTCGACCCAGTTTTTAAAGATATCATAGCACTTAAGGCAATGGTTGTGAAGTATTGTAACCCTATCTTTAGGATATATTTAATGCCAACTTTATTAATCCTTTTGCCTTGCCATTTTTTCATTCAGACATATTAATCAAAATTATGCATAAATGATTTTAAACTCGTAGAATCATGAATTAACAATGTGTGTTAGTATAGAAAAATATGTAAATTTACAACTATTTTGTACTGCTTTTTTAACACTGCAGATAAACTGAAAGCGTTATTGTGACGTATCAAAAAAATTCTGACGATAAAAAAAAGCTCATATTTGGTTCTTCTCTTTTCTTCGAAATATTACACGTACAAATCACTCTCAAGGATATTATTATTCATATTCTCTGCCCTACAGAATCAAGATCATTTCACAAACGATGCATTGTAAAAAATACTTAAAATCAATCAACTCAATTATGTAAAAATTCCTCCGCTGCGTAGGATAAAGGCATTTCATTTTTATTGTAACGTATCTCATTCATTTCTTTTTTGCTTGAGGAATACCTTCGATTAATATGAAATCAGTCGGGAATCTACATCAAGCTATTGCATTTTTAGTATTATTTGAATGTATGCATTTATATGGGCCTATACGTTGATATAAGATTTTTCCTGCTGGGGATTGCGTTTACCAGCCGCATGTTATAACACCTCTACATTCCTCATAGAAATTCATTCTGGTAGTTGTGTAATGATCATCTTGATTGATGCGCTCGCATCGGAGACCGCGACCAGTCCACTCCGTAGAGTGGGTATTCGCGTTGAGAGCAAGAAAACATAAAAGTATAAGGGATCTCAGGCAGCTGAGATTACGTGTGGCCAGGACTTCGACAAGGCTTCCAAACACTGAATCATTGGACCTCTATCCGGGTAGAGAACATGCACTGAATGGCTCGGCGCACTCATCTGTTGGGTAACGTACTAAGTACGTGATGAGATTATCTCTCTTCGCGGGAAGAAAAATCTCCTCTATACCCTTGGTGTTAAATATGCTTTTATATACACTATTGGCAAGCGAAGCATACCCAGGATACCTCCAACACGCTGTTGCTAAAATAATAGTAAGTAATTCACTGCTAATTTCCTTTTTATCAAATACCGTCCTTCAAAACCCGGCCCTTGGCTAGTAGTGAGCCTAATTGGCGGTTAAAATAGTTTTTCCACGACGTTAAAATATCATTAAAATTATATATTTTGTTAAAGGAAGAGAATAACATTATTCCTTCTAAGCGAAATTATTGGCAGTTTATAACTAGTGGAAAGGGAAATATTATTCATATTAAAAACTAACTGTTGCACTCGGAGCCATATAACAATAAATTGGAAAGGGTTATATTTGTTCAGTGTTAATGAAGTATGCGGAATTTCTAATAATACCAAAAATAAGTATCTTGTTTCAAGAATTTTAAAACTTTACCGTCGCAAAAACGACTGTAAACATGGCGAGAGAATCCTAGAGACTACTTTAATGTGAAATAACCTATGTACAGAAAAAAACGCTGGTGATAAAAACATGAAATGGATGATAATAAAGATGAATTTGTGTTAGCCCGGTGGTAATAATAAAGCATAAATTTTTACCTACCCTAAGCCTCTTATGGTCAATGTAACACCACGCATTCGTAGCAATTGATATGCACAAGAAAACAAATTTTCACGAAGTTGCAATTAACTACGGAATGTTAAAAAAGGTACATACCCATATATGTGAGTTAAGACGTAAATTTTTTATAGCTGTCGTGGGCTTTTTTTAATTTGACCTTCAACTGTCTTAAATGACAATAATTGTGTACGTTATCATACTTATGAATACATTACTTTCAGCGTACCAATGCCTAAAATTTTGTTTATAATTCTTATGCAAATGTTTGACATTCCTATAAAAGGCAAATAGCATCTATGTGTAGTGATTAATCGTACTATTTAAATTTAACCGCTTATATGCACTTTTGCAGTCAAAATTGGTAAGACTAACTCAAAGAGCGATTCTGTATTAATTTGCCTGCTTCGATCCTCCCAATAGCTGATTATATTTTAATGATAGCAGATAATATCTATATTCCGAAAAAAACTATCATTGTTTGATCTAGGTGGCTTCAAAATAGTAATTAATTTTAAAAAGTACCACCAGTCGAAATTATAAAATATACAAATAATGCCGATGATAATATTTCCCCCTAAAATGAATATGAATCCTCATTAGCGATATGCAGTGCCGTCTGAAACACCTTCACCGTTGTGAGCGAAAGATCTGTAAAACTTTTTTACCAACACCAAAGGTGAAAAAGAGAATTTGTTTATCACGGTGGATGATAAGCATCTGTTGACAGACTTTATTATCTCACAGTTGACGGCAGTGCGTCGGGCCATTCTCTTCTCTGTAGGCCTGTGGAGGTCTTGGCCATAGGAAATCTCGACTAACAGAGCTTTCTAATGCTGTCTTTCTCTTATCTCTAGCTGCTTCTGTTTCGCTTATGCTCTCTTTCGCTTATCTTTTGACGCTACGACTGGACTTTCTGAGGTTTAAATCACGGGTGCCGCCGACTACCTACCTACGGCGTACCATACCATGGGAATTTCTGAGCGGTAGACTGCGAAAAGAAGTGCTTATGAATTTTAAATGAAGACACAGAAGCTAAATATCCACCAAAAAGCACTTCTTTGAGGAATAAGGTGTGATGAAGTGCACTTGGGAAATATAGTCTTCAATAAACTGGCTGGCAACTAGGTCATAGTAAGAAACGTACGCGCACCGCAACAATTTTACTTGTGTGAATTATTGACTTACTTTTTCATCTGTCTTAACAACTGCACATTCGTGCGAAACTGTGACAAGACCTCTTCGGTTAGGCCACCTTCGTTCCTTATTAAACTGTAAAGGTCTGGATATTTTTACCAGAGTAGCTGTTTCACTTCTATGATTGTATCCACTTAAAAAAGTCTTCTCCGTCAACTCATACTCTACCGATTATGCGAGGGCTGTCCAGGAAGTAACCTCCATTACGCTATAAAAAATAACCTGGAATAGATACGGAAAATTTATTATTTTCATCTCAAAACTTCATACTTATACTATTTTATGCATATTCGCCAACGTATTTAACCATTTGTCATATCTCTGAACTAGTTATCGAATTCCTTCGGCATAAAATTCTGCCGCCTGAGATCGTAGCCAACCGATGACGGCATCTTAAAGTTCCGCATTAAGATGAGCAAAAACATGTAGCAACTAAACTTATCAGTCGTGTTTCCATTGAACAGAGTCATAGAAATCTGTGGAATACTTTCTAAAGATTTCACATGTCGTAAAACGCCTCTTTTCACGAACGTTTCGTCGATTTTCAGGTGCAGTTGATTGTTCACCACAGACAGGCGGCCACTTCTGTCATCATCGTGGACATTTATGTTCACTCTGAAACAAATTACAACGCTGACGCTCAACTCTTGTCACTCACCAAATTTGGTCCGTACTTAGCCCAAATTTCCCGAAGAACGTTAGCTTCTTTCAAGTTTTTTATCAGTAAAAACCTTATCACTGAACGAACTTCATATTTGGCGGGAATTTCTATTGTATGTTTCATTTTGACTCGCTATTGTTAACAAACGACAAGCGGCACGACCTTATAACCACTTCAGCTCGAGGCGTACTGACCTACTGTGTGCGTCAATACAGCGACCATTTTGCTCCATACGCTATAACTCACGCTACACGAAGACGGAGGTTACTTTCTGGACTGCCCTTTTATTTCCCCTCTATCCTTACCTCCAGTCACTGCACGTTATCAAAAATGATTTCATATCGTTCTGGTAGATGCGCGGGAGACACTGCAGTCATCTACATGGCCTGCACCATTAGATACTACTTAATTGTCCTTACGCGGCTATTTAGGGACTCCAACTGCATTCATTATATCAAACTCTTTTCTAAAATCCTACTCTAGTTGAATATAGACCTTGACTTTTGGCAAAAGCTGCAGATTCGTTCGAAAGGAAAGCGCACAAGAAAAGAGCTTGAAGGCAAAGCAAGTTGGGTTCCAAATCTGTCAAAAAGTCAAAAACAAAGATATTTGTGTCAAGCGACGTGTAATCAGCGTCTATGAATTTGGTTTATGAGGCGTAAAAAAATACAGAAATGAGTCTCATTAACACGTGGGTAAAATAAGACCAAATTTCTCTCAGCTGTAAATTGAGTTCTATGATTTCCGTTATCGTTTAGTAAATGAGTGAATGTAAGGTTACTATCGAATAAGATTTGAACAGAATAGTTTAGACCGATTCACAGTATCGTGAATGTCTAATGTGTCGTAATATAAGTAATTATCTCGCTTGAATATGATATGATCTAAGAATATAAATAATGAAAGAGGATGGAAGAATAAAGACAGTATGGTAGAATTTCCTTTGCCACCTCGAATGCGACCAAATTATTCACCATTTTGTGAGAGCTGCAGTCTTTGAACGTAGGAAGTGGAAGAAAGCTCGACTAATAGAGTTATTTTCCTCGGATAAATCTTTTTAATTTCTACGTTTTAATTTTTTACGGTCAATATGGAAAATCGTTTCTTGGAGGTCCGAAAGTGTCAAAGGTTTCTCACCAACGAGGAAGAGTGGACCGTTTTAATCTGTTTTTCTGATAAATTTGATTATGACATTTTGAAAATAATATTCAACTGTTTATTTATCCTATTGAAGCGAAAGAATTTCTCTCTGGAGAGATTTCATACTGAGAGCATAAAAATATATTTCTTGGGAAATTACTTCTTCTGTTGGCATTTGTGACATGCTGAGGAGAATTTTGGCGACGTCAAAGCCATTTCATCCATTGCTGAAAGACCAGCGCCTTAAGAGTATTGGAGAAGGAAATACGAAGTTTAGAGAGGGAAAAAACTTCAGAGGTGAAGAAAAGGTGTTGGTCCTGGAAATGGACTCAAGAGACTGGGAAAGAAGTTAGTGCGAAGTTCTCTCTTCACATAATCGATGGTTTCAGGCGTTATTTTATGGAATCGGTTCATTCTTAAGCGGATAAAATAATACTTTGTAATTCCACAGATTTATTTCACAAACACACGACCCGGGTTTCGACGTACAACGTCATCTTCAGGTGCAGACATACAGGCGACCAACATATATATACCCTTAGACCGGGGGGGGGGAAGGTGGGGAGGAAAATTATCCTCCCCCCTTCCCCCCCGGTCTAAGGGTATATATATGTTGGTCGCCTGTATGTCTGCACCTGAAGATGACGTTGTACGTCGAAACACGGGTCGTGTGTTAGTGAAATAAATCTGTGGAATTACAAAGTATTATTTTATCCGCTTCTCTCTTCACCGTCTGCCCTCGTTTCTGTCTACGGCATTGAAAAAAGGATATTCGATCACCATGGTCGCCTCTTTAGCTACTGGGCGCACTACAAAATAGCATTCTAAAAACCGGAGGAGATTTTCAAGTTCTCCTCATGGCACTTTTATTTTATGAACATTTTTAAATTATTTTTTCACATATCTAGGTCTTAAGACTCGAGGACTAATTATTGGTAATCGATCACGGGTCCTAAAAAACACAGAATTTTTTTCTTTCGTGCCTTTTGTATTCAGGCTTTCATTAACATACAAAATACTAATGCGGAAGGAGTACATATTATGTTTGAAAAGTAGTAATACGACAGTTTTCAATCTGGATCACGTGTCCCAATGAAATCCTAAAAATATTCTGAATAAGTAAATTTGGTGGCTCCCATCGAAAATCACTGTTGTTAGGATCTTCCTGAATGAGCTCTCCTCCTTTGTTATAAAGATGCAGTGGTTTGCAAGTCAGGAGTTTTAAATAAAATTGCAGAACACTCAAAGTTAATTTTTTTAGTTTACTACTACTGTTGAGAAATATAAACATGTATATGAAAGGGAAAGAAAGCCATCGAAAAATTCATGCGACAGTATCCATTATATGTGAAGTATTCACGATTTCTTGAGAAACTGGCATTGATTAAATCATGCAATTCAAGATAATTACTGATATGGCAAACTAATTCTAAAGCCATGGGAAAGAAGGTATGCTTATTTATGCTCTATAAAGAGTTATACATCCGTAAAATGATTACCAGTTATTTTATTAACCCTGCATTTTCACCTATGTACATTGGCCAAGGCATTGCTTCATCCTGCAAGGCTTGCTGCATTATTGCGTATAACAAATATACTGGATAGTGACCTTTACAATTACTTTAATCCAAGAATGCCCAGTGCTTGTAGGTGTGATATAAAATTAGGAATTTGATAGCACAGTATATGCTAATCCTGCATCTAAGGTACATTGAAAAGGTAAAATTTGAATTACATAGCTTTGTTAAAGCTAAGGATTACCCTCTTATGAAAATAGCATCTTAAATGAAACATCTGTTTTGTGTGTCAGGAAAATTATTTAAATAACCACATACATACTTTTTTACAACTAATGAATAACTTATTATATAATCATATGCTAATAATTTTTGAAAGCGCCTCGGATTCGTCTCTGTGGTTGTACAAAGAGTAGAAATAATTTCAACTTCTGCAATAGGGTTTCTCGTTCCGGGACAGTGAATCAGAAATAGGGAAACAGCGACATCTTTTATTTCACTTTCACTAATTACCCCCTTCCGTTATGTTGGTAATTACCTTCGGAGAATTCGTGGACTCTGCCGTAGTTTGACGAACTCTAATTTAGTTTCCCTCGACTTTTATCACGAGAAATCCTCCGCTTTGGAAATTCGAAGCCCTAAGTTTACAGCGTTTCAATTTTACCATCAAGTATATAGGGATTGTCTAATTTTCTTGCATGTTTCGCATGAAAGCGTTACAGTAAGGATTTTGAAAGCGGATTGCCATTTAGAGACAAGGATAATTCAACTGTCGGAGGTGGGTAACTGCTAAAATAACTATGGCCTGCATAGTTAAAACCGAAGAAAATTGGACGAATCTTAGTTGATGTGCATAGTAGTCTATCGGTTTTTGGTAGGTTTTTGATGGACCCAGACACTACACACTTTTATGCTCGTACGTTCTAGCTGACATGTCGCTGAAAATCCTTAAATCACGTATCACATATCACAATTATTCCTTATTAAGCTGTGCATATTTATCATCTCTTTTAATTCCACACAAAATGCCTATTATTTTCCTCTTTCTCCTTTGTTTTGTTCTTCCCTCTATTAAGGATTAAAATTTTCCATTTTCTCTCAATATCTCTTGCATGCACTTGTCCTGCCCTCTCCCTAATTACTCCCAAGAGCCTTCTTCATCCCCAGTACCATGAGCTATATAGTTTCTTTTCCTTTCCTCCCCGTTCAATGTTTTCCGTTCTTCTCCACACTCACCTTACAAAGACTTTCAAAATAAGCTTTACCCCTTGCCTCAAAGACCAAGTTTCCAATTTTAACGATGAAAATCTCAATATATAGGTTTTAAATACTCTTTTCTTTGTGTATTTACTTAAGGTGCCTATCATCAACACCCCTCTCCATGTAAAGGCTTCTCCACCTAAGGCAATTCTTCTTTTGATGCCTTTACTGCTTTGTCCATCTTAGTATAAAACAATCACTATATAGATTCTTACATCATCTAATTTATGATGCCATTTTTATGATCATCTAAAGCCTTCCTTTATCGAGAATATAATTATAATTGTTTTTTATGATTAATTCTTATTCTTTATCTAGCGTACTGATTCTGCTTGTTCGCAACTAATGATTGCAATGTCTCGACTGAGTAGCTAAATAACGCGTGATCATCTGGAAATATGAGATATTTGAATAGTTCCCCACCAACTTTCACTCAATCCTCCAGTATTTCTTATGCCTGCCTTACGATTTTTTCTGTATGTGTGCATTAAAAAGAAGAGGTGAAAGCGGACATTCATTACTTACTCCCCTGCCTAGCACTGCACATCCCTACTCTTTATAGCTATCCGTATCTATACAGTTTGAGACATTTTCGGGTAAGTCGTCTCTAATTTCATTCTACTCCTATCTTCTGGATCAAGTTCATTGATTGTGCCAAGTTAACGTCGTTGATCGTATTGATTATATCAACGAAGCATACATATACATCTTTGTACTCTTAATGCAGGTTTAATTTGCACTGGTGACCTCATTAACTAGATCAATATACATCTACTTGCAAATATATAGGCTGAATACATGAATTGGCGATTGAACTCATATTACCAAGAATATGCACTAAATTAAACACACAACGTTAATACAAATTTCCTTAAGGGCCAGTTGGGATATATTTCCATGAGCGTGAAGGAAACTCCTTTTTGGTTAAAATCCTCAATTTTCGTGGACATTATTTTTTTCTACAGTTGGCTCATCTGGGATAAAATTTATATTGCAAAGTTTGTCACCCTCAACATGAGCGAATCCACCGTTTCCCGGGAAATGTTTCAAAACATTTCACTTTTTCTGAAAGAAAGTTAACAAGCAGAATATTTTAGCCGATCCAATGGATCCATCAATCCATATTTTATCTTTGACGGACTTCAATTTGTAATTACTAAATATGTTCATATTTTAAGTCACAACAGACTACTTCATATGAACAGCAATTCAGTTATTGTTGGTTATGTTATCATTTATTCAAGTGAGCTCTAGACAGTATTAAACAGAAACACCCAAGGGCAAACGACATGATAACATATTGCACTCAGTCTCTGCAGCGCATTTATTACCTGGCTTTACTAGTAATCTGATTATAAGATTGCAGTTGACTACAGATTTCTCTGACCAATGATGATTAAAAAATTCCCTGATCTTTTCCAAATGGGTTGGGATGTCGTCAGTTTCTTTTCCTCTGCTGGAGACTTAGTCAGGGTGTAAAATGAGTTTTTCGGCGAATCGGGACGTATTTATTCTAATACCATTTTGAGATGGGCTCTGAAATCTTCTCGGTCGTAGCATGGTCAACCTAGTATCGCTGACCTTCTGCCCTTGGTCTCTGATTAAGTTGCTTGATTATTATTTAATCCCCTCACTCCTTTCTAATCTGCCGTGTTTTAAATATTTATCATGTGATGACTCTCGGGGGGCCAATGTCTCGACGTCACCTAATTCACGCGCCCCAGCCTCACCTCCGCTGACCTCTTTAAGGTTTCCTTAGGAAAATTGAGGAATGGTTTGATATGTGAATTCATGGGCACAAATTACACTTTAACTTTATTATTCGCTCTCTGTATATTGTATTTGAAATAAAAACGTATTTTAATTCTCTAATAAATAATGGTTTTTAAACATGCATTATTGTAGTTTACCGATTAAGGTATTTTTTCGAAAGACAGAGCGTGCAACGAAACATTTCTGCTTGGCGTGGTGGGGAGGAGAGGAGAGGAGAGAGGAGATTGTTGGGGGAATCCGAGTGAGGCGGGGAAGGTGGATGCAGAGCACTTTGATTAGCGATGGAACAAAACGATATAACTGATAAATTTCAAATTTCAAAATGAACCTGCAGGATTGCACCTGCTACCTTTTATAAAAATTGGTCGTATCAGGGAATGGGTGACCATTGCGTGGCGTCGCTCAATGCCTCTCCCTCGGTGGGAAATGTTCCTTTGATTATATTGGAAAATGTTCTTTTGTTTAATTAAATACTTATAAATTTTCGAAGTTAAAGGAATATTACCCTTAAATAATTGTCGCTCGAGGTTTAATCTAATTTACTGTCACCAAATACGAATTGATTTTGGAATTTAAGCGTACTTTCTGCAGGTACTAATTATAGATACTCGGTACTAAATCCCTGCGTGATATTTCCTCATGGAGTTTAGTGACATTCCGCTTGTAATAAAATTTCCGCATGGAGATCGCTAACCATCATTTTGACCGCATCGTAATTGCTGTGGTTTTACACCCTTCACTGAATAAATTTCATTAAAAAAAGGGAAGAAAAATAGGAAAACGTATGGAAACAGGAGAACTTCATAACCGTCAGGCATGCATTTCGACGCTGTTGCATAATCGTCCCACGCGTTCAGGCTCGCTCGACCTTCAAAACGAATCGCGCTGTTAATGCTAATGAAATGCCCTGGATTTAAAGTTTCCCGTTCCAGCGATAACGAGTTTTTCTGTTCAGTGCCAGGTGGGATGGGTGAGCGTTATAGAGGCGGGAGAGAGTCACCGAACGGGGCTGACGAATAAAAGGCAAGGCCGCAATGGGGATGCATGCATGTTGTACCTCACGACCGCAGCTACTTTCGGAATCCATTGAAGCGGGAAGGAATACTGTGACGCGGACGTACAGCCAGCTCCTCTTTTCAACACCGAAATAATACCCCATTGGTGGAGGAAAGGGAAAGGTTTTCATTATGGATTTTTTCTCTCCTCTCTCACTTCCGTACTGAAAAGTTAATCGGACTTCAAAGGGACAGTGTGTATGGTGAAGGGGGGTGGGGGAGAAATCAATCTTTAGTGAGTCCCTGAATACTCCCGTCTGCCTCCTCCAATATATGTGTGTGTGTGTGTGTGTGTGTTTGCTTCTGTGAGTCTCTGTGCGTGTGTGGCTCCGGGCGTACGTGTTTGAGTGTATGTGTGTGTGATAGAGTTTAAGAATGATGGCGGGAGATGAACATGGTGGGGAAGGATGGGGTGGGGTGCGTCTGGTGAAATGAATCTTTTTATCCGTTAAAAAAAGATAATAAAAGCGCTCAACTTACGAAACCTCATAAAAAACCAATTAGAGAAAATTCATTTCCTGCCGTTCCGGTGAATTAAAAACGACGTGGGACGTGGCGGGGAGGGCGTGCCATTGCGGAACATCAAATTTTTAGGGCGACGCAGACTCGAAGCTGTTTCCAAATTCCGTGTTTCCCTCTCGTCAAGGGAAAGCGGAACTCCACGAGTTAATACTTGGTTGTTAGATTATGCTTTTACGCGGGCCGTTTCACAGATATCTCGCTACTTGACGACGAAGCTGATGAGCGTTGATAATTGAGAATGAGAACGTTTAGACGAATACTTTAGCGAAGGACGTTTTGCATTTAGGGTGGTACTCGCTCTATAAAGGATGTGCATCTGAAAGACGTGTATAAGCTAAATTGGCATGCTTATTTAAATGACTGTAACTCAACTACCGTGGTCAGAGAGCCATTAATTTCAATTAATATTATAGGTACTGGCAGCGAAGAAGTGCGGACTCCGGTGATAACGATGTCTGGTGGCCTGTTTGGAATTTTATCTCTACTGAATGTGTGGTGCTCAAGTATTTCTGCTGATTTAATAGCTTGGAGTGCAAATTAACCTTATCATTCTGAGGGATAAGTTTTATCTCATTATCCACTGAAATGCAAGGGAAATGTAATGGTGGCTCGCAATGGATTATTTTAATTGTCAGTTAACTTACTGCTCATCTCAAATAAAATTAAAATTGTTAAATTACCATGCGCATAAACTCTTCTATTCATCTGTAAGAGTTTCTAACACAATATGTAGAAATATGTTTATGGGATCCTCACTAAGTTGGATTAATTGCCAAATTGGATCGCGTGCAGCGTAGAGAAGCTAGATTTGTAAAACGTCGTTATGGTAAACTTAGTAGTATATCCACAATATTAGAGCAGCTAGGCTGGGAATCACTCACGGATCGAAGGTTAAATTACAGATTGAAGCCCTTGTATAAATTGGAAGGTGGTCTCTTTAGCAGTGATGTTGAAAATGTATTGTTATCATCCCCATCGTACGACCGTAGGAGAGATCATGTTAATACAATTAGAGAGATTAAGTGTAGAACAAATTGATTTAAGCTGTAATTTTTTCCGCGATCGATAGAGGATCATAATTACATTGTTCGACCGCGGTAGGGTCATGTACGGGTATAATTATTCTGGTGTTTATTCACTCCCTGCCACACACCCGGGCGGTGGCTTGCAGGGTATATATAAATAATAAAATAAATACAAATAAATGAAAAATTTCATAATATATGTTATCAGTTACGTAGATTGCGTTGCAGTTAATATCCATTGATAATAAAACATTCCAGCAAACCCGTATGCTACAGTAAAACATACCCGATCGCATATTTTTGTTTTTTTATGACTTTGGGATAAGACTAAAATGTTCGCGGCCTTTATCAGGTAGTTATTTCTGAGGGAATTTCCTCCTTTTGGCGTCAAAGAACACACATTAGGAGGGTATTTTTTCGTTGTATTTTTATTAACAGTTAAACAATTGTGATTTGTCCCCTCCGAGTTCACTCAAAACGCATCACGAATGGTCTATGATGATATGCATCCAAATTTCTCTCGGAGGTAAAATTTTTTTGACAAACTTATTTGTGATAATGATTAACTTTATTTTAATGAAGAACATTGCGTAAATTGGTGTATTCCCTTGTATTAACGATTACCATGTAGAAATTTGTCGAATTCTTCTTAAAAGTAATACGCACTTTTTATTATTCTTTCGCTAAGAATTCATCCGTATGCTCAAATGAGATTTTGGTGAAACCTCCACCCTTGAATGAGTAGAAAATTTCTTATTCGGAATCAGTACTTGTGAGTATAATACATATGGGTAATAAATGTCCATGAGGATTTATGTTTACGGACTAATGTTATGTTTAACAGTAAATAATTTCTCC
Source organism: Hetaerina americana (assembly GCF_022747635.1). Classification (NCBI taxonomy): domain Eukaryota; kingdom Metazoa; phylum Arthropoda; class Insecta; order Odonata; family Calopterygidae; genus Hetaerina; species Hetaerina americana. The sequence continues at coordinate 30,771,283 of NW_027287538.1, forward strand.
GTTACCGAAAACACGGGCTACTCCCTGGTATGCGCTCCCACGACCCTAACGACTACGAGCTTAGCCAAATAGCGATTATTCCTGAAGTATTGGAACGTACTATATTGGAATAACACTCTTCTTTTGTTGCCGAGAAACTTAAGTATTGATTAAAAATCTTATTGAAAAAATCAATAATAGAGTACCCGAAAAAAATTGTCATCTACGTGATAATATATTATTCGTGTTTCATCCACTTAAGTATAGTTAATATCTGTAGTCTTTAGTGCTCTATGTTTACGCTATTTGGTAAAACTGAGCCAAACATCGTCACAAATTAGGAACTAATATTTTTATCATTTACCTGAGAATCTGGGTGGGGATTGCATAGACGGAGAGCAAAAGCCTTTTCATTACTACCGCTCCATTCCATCGAGGTATGACGACATGGTATACCTGAATTTAGCTTTGAGGATTAATTGGCGGAGTATCCTCAAGAGTTTCTTGGACATGACCCGAAATTATTTTTTATTTACCTAGCCAATTAAAATTCTGGGCTGTAAAGGCTGCTTTTTGGCTTAGTTGTACGGGTACTATTAAACTTTCGTATGCTAATTGAAAAATAAATCGAGCGTGTTTCCGCAGATTTACAGCAATCCATTTTTTTTAAAATTACCATTTGATGACTAATTTTTAAAATCGGATCACGCTGAATTGAATTGATTATGTTCAAAATGTCTGCTGAATTTTATGAAATAAAAAAAAGCGACGAAGTTAATCAATAATCCAAATATGTTTTTCCTTAAATAGCTCGTATTTCGATGCTTGAAGATCGTAAGCATTATTTCGAGAATCCTTTTGATTCTTTATTGACGAACGCTCATTTGAGACATTATATGGTTATTATAATCTCTACACGAAACTCTTTTATAATCCAAAGCATACTTTTTATTTCTGTGTGGAGAATTTTGGAACGTTTTGAATCTTCATCTGGAGTGATCTCCACTATTTGGTCGAAAATTAAATGTTATCGTGTGCGTTATTACTCCCATTTTGCAAAGAAAGTGTACTTGGTCGTCCTAGTTTCGTTTCATTCTGGTTCGAAGTGAAACTTAGATCCACTTCGATTGTCCTCCCGTGCGTCTCAGGGTAAGGACTCCCATGGCGCTACAAACCTACTACATCCTCGGCAAAGCAATAATAAGGGTCGACAGCGTCACCGACGTGCCCTTTCTTAGGCTTCACAGAATCCCGTATCTCTACGGGAGGCATGGTACCTACTTACTCCTTCTCTGGCGTGGCTGACCTACTTCCACTGCGGGGATGGACGTTACGGAGGTATTAGAAAGAAGAGGACTTAGAGGTTGCCGAGGAAGGACGGTTCCCAAAGGAAGTCGGGCCAAAGTGGGCGGGAGTTGGACGCGTTGCCCTACCTCGAGCAGGATACGTAGGCCAAGATCGGCTTTCCCGCAAGCTGGCATTATGGATTGTTAAATTTGTAAGAAGTGATAGTAGTTCCGGGAAATGTTTCCCTCTCTTAACATTATAAATGAATGAAATCAAATGCTGTTAAATAACAACTGCTAATAGAAGATCGTGTGAACGTGTAAAACTCATTAATGGTGCACGGAAATTAGTGATTAAGAGTTATTAATTTCAAGAATTAGAGCAGTTAAATGCTGTATATTTTGTTTCATACAAATGACTAACATGTTTCATGCGAAATATATTTTAATTATACCCATAGATAAGTATTTTCATAGTCCGTTTTCATTATTTGTGATTGATAGGGGAAAAGCGTAATTGATGGGAAAGTGATACTGCGTAATTTCTTCGCAGAGTGGGTAAAGAGGGTTAGCTTATGGCAGGAGAACTCGGGAGTAGAAGAGGGAAACTGCATGATAGGAAACATCCTGAAGTACCTCAGTCTAGTACTTATTTAACTATTCTTTAAGAATTGCAAAGTATCTATTTCTCAAGATTCATTCGTTTTCCTTGGAACTAATTCAGCAGGGAAAGGTTTAAATACTAGTTCAGATTGCAATAGTTGCAAAAAATGAATTGATATTTTCTAATCAGTTGTGTGGCTTTTAAATCTAAAACGTATACTTAACAAAAAATGTCAAATTATACTGGAAATTACGTATGAAATATTATTGGAAAAAACGGTTGAGCGAATCATTCGGAGCGGAGATTTTCACTGAGGGAAGAAACAGGAAGAGAACCTGGTGTTCAACGTTATCTACCCAACTTGATCAAGAAGGAATTAACGGACCTGTTCCACCCCACCAGGTTGAAGCAGGGTAATGCTGATAGAGATACTATATATCGCATTTTCGCTAATTATCCCCCGTAGCTTATTCTCTGTCCAAATTTTTCAAACGCTTCCTGTATATATATATTAATATATATATTTATATATTTATATATATATATACATATATATATATATATATATATATATATATATATATATATATATATATATACACACACGCATACACAACCTGAGGAACGACCTAGAAAGTCCCAACTACTGAACGAGTAAAAATTACGAACATGTAAGCAATACTTCCTGGTTAATGCCTCCATTTTGTTATTTTTAGTGCAAGGATCAGGGCGCAAAAACTTTCCATGATCTTTTATGAATAGGTTCAAGACGTCCCCTCCGTGGCGAATGAAAACTTTTCAGGCGAGCGGAACTCTGGAGAACATAACCTCGTTACTGGAAGAAATGTGCCCGGGGCTCTGGGGATCTTTGCACTTAGCAATGCTCTGGAAGAAGTTCTCCTGCTGGCAAGATCAACCAATGGAGTGCGAAGTTGTATATGAAACGAAGATTATGATTTTTGGAGCATAAAGTGGTTCCATGATCAATTTATTCTTTTTACAATATCTAGCTGGAATTCATCCTTTGAAAGGGGAGGGACTTGCTTAAAAGTATTGCATAAAACCTATTGGCTGCCGCACCTTTTATGAGAAAAATAATTTTCTACTACTGTCTCTAATTCAGTAGAATATGCACGAATGAAAGGTAACATGTTAAGCGTATTTACGTGCTCAGTTAACTTCAATATTCTCAAAACTTTACGAATGTACTGCAGATCTAACATTGCATCAATACAACTGTAGACCTGACATACTTATTTACTGAATTTCTGTTTAACGAATTTTTCAAGTGCGAAATGGCTCCATGAAATGGTTCTGAAAAACGGTAACGAAATGAAAAAGATAAACAGAATGGTAAAAATACAGTCAAAGGATCAGCTAATAATATGCCATTGGGTGATATATGAGTACGTATCGCTGCTTAATTCCATTTTTACAGTGCAGAGGTGGCATTAAACATTATCTAGACTTTCAAATTCTTTTTCCATTTTTATTGTCTTTCTGTTGAAGCTAATTTAAGTGGGTTTGTATGCGTAGTTTTTGTATCACTACAGGGTCTACCCCAAAAATAAGTGGAATGGTTTTTGCCGCCCGACGCATATGGCTGGAGTGCGGCGCTTTGTGGCAGGATAGGCCCCCCTGTCACACACCTTTTTGGTGGCTTGCAGGGTATTGATGTAGATGTAGATAGGTGTATTGTCTTGGGAGGGCATCGCCACCCGATTCAGTTGTCTGCGGGCCGTTACAGTTTGCGGATTACTAGAAGGCTGGACTACCTTCACGAATTCACAATGCCACGTTCTATAGAGCAACAATAGGCGATAAAAGTTTGTGTTAAGCTTAGAAAATCGGTTTCGGAGACCATGACCAAAGTTAAAAGTCACGGCCACGTTCTCTTTTCATCTGATTTTTCGCTAAAAAAAAGATATATCATGTATAGTACTTCTTCGTTTATTTGTGTTTCCGTCCATTTTATTCTTTCTATCCTCTCCCACTCTCACATTTCAAAAGCCTCAAATGTGCGCTTATAGCATATTCTCGACTTGCTAGTTTCGAAACCTCAAGAAACCATACGTATCTACATGTAAGTCTTCAGTAGCCTTTGCTTTGGATCTCTACCTAAGGTTTCTATCCTCAACTCTAAATAGGATCTCTGATTTATATAATTCTTTTTTTAATTCGCTTGGTACTAGTCCACATTTTATAAAACACATACTCAATAGGTGATGTTTTGCACCCAATCCGTAAATTTGGAAAGTATTTGAGATGCGTTTATTTCAAATTCTTACAGGAGCGTTCGACAAAATAGATAAATATTATTATAATGACAAATTGATTAACGTAAGCGCCATGTGTCTTAGATATTTAATATCATTTCAAATGTATATGTATGATAATATTCTATACTGTACTGAAAATAAGGATACCGTTGTTTTTCCTTACATTCTCATTTTAATATCGATATAACTTTCTATTCATTTCCTTAAAAATTAGCATCATTTTTAAATTAATTTTCCATTAACGTAACATTTAATGTCCTTCTTTTAGCAGCATGCGAAATCAGACCACCATCTTTCAATATCTCCTACCATTTTTTTTGATTTTTTCAAATTTTGCCGATCAACTTCCTTTTTCTATCCGTTTTATGGAAGATGTTTTATTTCCTTCAATTCTACCAAGCAATTCTTTTCTTGTATTCTCACCTTTTTTCATAGAAAAGCCTAAATTATTGCCTAGTCTCTTTTCTCAAAGTTATAGCTTTTGAGCTCTGCAAAAACTACATAACGTTTAAATTGAAGCTTTACCAAACTTTTTCGTACATATTTTGAGTTTGGGTGTGCTTATTTCAAGTTTCGTTCTTATCCTGGACGTCTTAATGAAAAATAATTGAACCTATAAATCATAGACTGTTCTTAGAATATTAAAAAATGAAGCGTTGAGGGATTTCAGAGAGAGGGCAGTGATTCAAACCACTGTTATAATACTACTGTGAAATCTGTATAATCTACGGTGAAAAATAATTGACAAAATAATTTGTTCATAAAACATCGTCATAAGCATTTGTTGAAGCATTAATTTGCAGTTCTTATTGAATGCAGTTGAATTAAAATTTCTTATTGATTTGTTTCGTTGTTTTCAAACATCTTATTATAGTATGCTATATTTTTCGCGCTCGTCTGATTTCGGAAAAATATATATCATTAAACGTTTTGTGATATATCTTTATATTTAGATTGAGTTGTATTTAGCTGTGTTCAAAAATGCTGTTTTTGAAGTAGTTAGTTTAGTCCATTTTTGACGATTAATCTCAAATTTAATGAAAAATAAAGTTTTTGAAATGTGAGTCGGTTAACAGTAAGTACATTAAACGTATGTCCTACTGGATCAATCTGGAGTCTGGATTGCAGGTACATTTCCGAGTGTTCATGGGGAGTGTCACATACTCATCAAAACCGGATGCATTTCGTAATAGTGAATAAGAAATGGAGTACTTAATTCTGTAACAGTTCTCAGGCCTCCGCTTAAATGAGCTGCATCCTATTATGCAAATGTCGCACTCGTGTCTGGTAAAAGTGGGGTAATGGAATGCTTTCACGTAGAAAGAATTCGATAAAATGGCAGAAAGAAAAGATAGAAACTTTAAATGACCTACATTTCCCTACGTACTGATAAGTAGAATATCTAATTACTTTCATTATCCCAGTGAGAGTTTCGTTGGCACGATTTTCAACCATTATCATTCGTCGGTCTCCGTTCAGTTATTTCCATTCGTAATCAGATCTAAAGGTGGATTATAACCGTCTTCTGCTCTTCAAATTATCTGTTTAGTTACTTAGAGGTTTTCTTATGAAGCCTCGCTGAAATGGAACTGAGGTGTACGTTTCCAAAAGTTCTATCTAACAAAATGCAAGCTTGTACCGTATATTTTCTTGCTTTGATTGCTTTCGGCCACTGATTCATGTGATCAGTGGCCAAAAGCCTGATATTTCTTGCAACATAACTTATCTCTATTAAAGGATTTTAATCAATAAAAAAATCTCTTGGTATTGGAGATTTTCGTAAATATTGTTATCATCCGTTCTAAGAGACATTATTTTATTCCTATTCCTATAAACATCTCAGCGGGTAATTATGGAAGTATGGCTTTACCGTTCATTCAAAATAGCTATGAGAAAATTTACCACGTGTTATGCAAGTATATTTTTTACTTTTTTTGCTAAATTAATAAATTGGTGAGGAGAATATCGCAATATCTTTTCTTTCAACCTATTAATTCGAAAATACGAAATATTACACCCACGCGATTAACAGCTTTGTTGGCGGTGATCAACTGAAGAAAACATGTTTTGACATTTTCAGAATAGAAAAAAATCAGAGTTAGAACTGTTAAAAAGTACTTAGTATCAATGGTTTAACCTCCAAAGATACGCAAAAAGGATTTGATTCCACTGTAAAGGATTATTTCCCTTCGTTTTCGTCGGTGAAACTGTGGTCGACTGAATTTAAACGTGGCTGTACATCTGTCAAAGATGAAGAACGCTCGGCACACCCGAAAACTGCCCTTAACGACCGACGAAATCGTCACAAAAATCCACAATTACTTATTAATTGATCGACGACTGAAGAAATGCAAGCATACTGATATTGTACACATGACAATGATCCTGTTCACTGCATCTTACACGATAAATTGGGCATGGAAAAGCTTTTCTCTCGATGGCTGCCGCCCTTGTTAGCAGTCGACCAAAAACGCATTAGAATGAACGCTTCCAAGAGTGTTAGACTCTTTTAAATACTATTCCTCCGATTTGATGAGTTCATATAACAGTAGGTAAAACATAGATTCACCATTTGACGCCAGATATGAAGGGTCAGTGCAAATTGGGGGGAGGGGGTGCAGGTGCAAGCGCGCCAAAGAAAGTGATAACGAATGCATCTGCAGAGAAAGTCGTTTTCTCGTCATATGGTGCCCATTAATTTCGTTGTAAAAGGTATTATATTTATTGAGGAATATAAAACTTCACTTCTGCACCAACCGAAGGTTACTCTTTAGGCTAGCTTTCGCATCATGCCTAAAAGAATATGCTCTATCACCACGATAATGCGCCTACACACGTCTTGGGTTTTCGCTGGAAAACTACATGGCCTATGCTTTGATTTGCTTCCATCTGTGCCATATCTATTAAGTTCGTGTTAAATGCTATTAATGCTTACCTTGTATCCACTATGATCTCAATTAGTTCCACAGATAATTGTTTCGCGTAGATGAGAATTCATTGTTTGCGTAACGCGGACTCTTACGCTCGAGCTGGTGAAAGGTTCCTTACCAATCAATCCACTGGCACACGGCCCTGATGGTTGGAACAATTATGCATCAAATTATGTGCCTTTTGATACTCATGATTTGTCATAAGTATAAATTAGGTTGACGAATTATTTGTGAAGCCTGACCACAATAAAATTTGGCCAATTGGGATACCGCGAAAAAAAGTGAAAAGGTCAGTAAGATGAATTGCGTTAGGGTATTAATATTTATAATGCATACATATAATTATAATTAATTATATTTACATATATTTTTGAAATATATTTATTGACTGATAGTCATTGCTATAAGAAAGGTGTACATTTTTCACGGCTGTAGATATTTCTTTCGTGTTTCAATTCTTTTGTTATTGTAGTAATTTAGTTTTCAAGTGCCTCGGGGACTAAGATCATTTACACCTTAATTATTTTTCCATCTGTAGTTACACTCTTGTTTTTGTTGGGATTAATTTCTAACCTTTATTTGTTTTTCACATCTTATGCCGTACTTCGCCGTATCATTTGTTTCAATTCGTTCATCGGAGTTTCAATACGATGCTTCGATTCGTTCAATGGAGTTATATGTGGCCTGTCGTGTTTAATTGAACATGGCTGTATTTGATTGAATTAATTTCAGAAACACCCTATGGCATACTTTCAATTACCACATGGTCTAAACTGCAGTTATGACTCCTAATGTATACACGTAATTTTTGCAGACATAGCGGGAATCCTCAGGAAAATCCCTAACTCGGCAAAGGTTTTCTCGGAAATAGGAGGCCGCAGAAGAATGGCAATAAGAGTACCTTTCCAAACCGATGCAAATGTTTTGACGTCGGAAGTGCTATTATGGCAGGAAGAACAATACCGAGTGACACAAATGACCGGATAAAGAATCCAGTTATTTGTTTAGGAGCGGCTTTTTATATTTTTGGTGTTGAAAAAATCATTAAATTTAATATTTGTGAAAAGCAAAAAAAAATTACCCATCAACGTTTTTTAAGACGTCGCAAGCGAAAAGGTTTTAGCATTTTTAGCAATTCAGAGAGGTAGATAAAGAGATCAAAGATTATTTAGTGAAGCTGTATGCCATCATCAATAGCCACAATATGCATTCGTTTGAACTCAATTTTTTTCTTCAGTATCGCGTTTCCTTGGGTTCCAATTTCATTCTCCCTTGTTACCTTTGAAGGTTAAAATAGGAAAAAATGAGGACCTTGTCCCACATCCGCATCCCATCCACAAAAAATATACTCTTCATTGATTTCTTGAACTTATTTCTCGTATTGAGACTTTGTTTTGCACTGACCCCACATGCTTTTTCACATAGAATTGCATTCTTGAGTTACTGTTATTATATATTTTTTATGCTTAATAAAACGCTGATTATTGTTTCGGAGTTGATGAAATATTTTCACAAACTATTAATTTTTACACCTATATTATACCCCGCAAACCACCGAAAGTGTCTGTGGTGATTAAGTAGTAGTAGTAGTATTTAGGGGAGGCGACCGACAGCTCAGGTCATTTGCGCCATAGGGGATGGACAGGAAAGGATGAAGAGAAACCCGGCGTCGGCATTAGCCTACTCTTTATGAAAGGCGCCAAGGGATCCGCAGCTTGACGTCCCATCCGACGGACGGCGTACTCACTCAAAGTGCCCTCCACAAAGCACCTCAAGTAGGGATCGAGATACCTCTGAAAATATTCAACCCCGCCGCGATTTGAACCCGGGCCCCCTATTTGGGAAGCCAGACTCATTCCTCCAAGAAGCGATGGACTAATTAGTAAAATTAATAAGTCTACCGATTTTGGGAGTATATTAAAGCAAAATTGAAACAACATATTTACCATTGTCTACTTTGATCACCCCTGAGAGTGTATTGTACCATAATAATACCACATCCCTTCCGACGGATGGCGTACTCACTCAAAGTGCTCTCCACAAAGCCCTATGTAAAGCATGCAATAATTGTCTAAATTATATATTGCTAACCTTTAAGTTAATATATTCGAGCACTTGGATTAGACTTAATTACGATTGCATATGGCGCGGGAGAAAAAACAAATACTTGAAAGTTGTCTATCTCCGTTATCTTTCCCATTTGGTCGTATCTACCAATATTATTTTGGGCCATAATAATACACGCACGGTGTCGCATGAAAATGTAATGTGTCCTATATCTTTCTGAAATTCTTCAGTCTTACCTGCTCTCCTGGTGAATCAAGGGACTCTACTTAATTCCTTTTATGTACCAGTCACGCTTAGTCTCTTCTCGTAGTAATTGATGACAAATCGGGCGGATTTTCTATGAATCAATTCTATTATATAATTAGGGTTTTCTGCCATGGATCCCTAGTAATTTTCGCTTATTCCAAAATGTGACCTAAGCCGAAGTTACACTTCTCTCTTAATTTTGTACAAATTTTCCCACAACACTTATAATCCAATATAGACATGTATATTGTTTTAGTTTGGAAGTATATATTTTGTTTCTTACGTTTTAGATTCGTTAAACAATAATTTGAAACTGTTTGGAAAATATAGGTAGATATCAGAAGCGGCAGTTACTGTGCGTCGGAATTAAACTAATGAATTACTCGACGGCTATGTCTGCACCTGTTATGTCACGAATTGGAATGCACGGCATATTGGGTTCCCTGAGGAAAAGGACGCGTGTGTATTTCGCGATTGACGTTTTGTTTGATGCCTCTCTGTTTTAAATATGTGGATTGGGCTGGTGGATTTTAGGTTTTTCGATAAAATTTATCACCGTTTTTCCTGACCCGAAGTGTTTCCGCTATGACTGCACGCTGTTTTAGTAGCTACTGAAAATGTTCCTTTCCGACAGCGTGCCATGAAATCAACTCTCGACCCAACTATATGGTCACTGTTTTGGGTTCTGGTTTCTCGTTAATTGATTTTTGTCACTATTTGCAAAAGGAGATATGTGAGTTACACGTGGTAGGAATTCCAGTTGGTCGCGGCTGTCACACACTGATTGTATGAAACTGAATACGCTTGATTTTTAATCACAAAGCGCGGTAACCCCGATTCAATGATCCAAAGAGAAAACCCTCTTTTTATCTGTCATTACCTTTTTTAACTCTGAATCACATAGTGAGCGTAAAAACATCTTACTTCCATCCCACTCACCACCGTCATTTTGTGAGGTAGTATGTTCTAATATTAATACGATATATTTATTCAAAATGTGGGGTGACCCATTACGAATTCAGATAACTGGCATATGCTGGGACTGGTAAATAATTATAATATACATATACACACTTTTTTCAGTGAAGTAAATATAAATATATTTCACCGTTTATATATAAAAGAAACACCGATGTAGATTTTTAAACCATAGAAACACAAAGAAAGGAAACTCACATATGTTATTTTAACGTTTCGACGGCACGGCTGATGACGGCCGTGCCGTCGAAACGTCAAACAACATATGTGCGGGTCATTTCTTGTTTCTATGGTTTAAAAATCTACATGTGTTTTTATATATTTGTGCGTCGCCGAAGAGCGTTCCATTTTGAATATATATATATATATATATATATATATATATATATATATATATATATATATATATATATATATATATATATATACACTTACACACACATATGACTGAAAGAATCGCACTCAAGATTAAATTTGATCATGCTATTAAGAATGCGGAATCAGTAGGCCAAGTACTAAATGTTCGGGTGTTGTAGGGAAAAAATTTTCAATGGCCTTGTTTTGTATGAGCTAAAAGCAGGGAAAAACATGTAATTATTGGTTCTTAGATAGAGGAGAGAGCGAGGGTAAATAAAAATTGAATGATTTGGGAAGGGAACATCAAGTAATTGCCTTTTTATCATTCGGTACGTTTAACTCCAACTCCTGTATTAAATGAAATAAACTTGTTCAAGAGTCACCGAATATTCACCTCTCCTTAACTCAATATAGTGAAAGTCAAACATTCAGCCAGTCAAAAAATGATTCGATTATGGAATGTCGACTGAGGATATTTTATTCTTAGGCTGAGGAAATACAGGAATAAGTTCAGAATTCGAGGATCAAAAAGTCGTCTTTTGAGAAACGCTCTGTGAGAATTTGCTTTCGACCTTGCGCGAAGGTTCCCTGCGAAAAAATTCAGTTTCATAACCATTTTTGCAAGTTAAAGTTTCTGTACTAAATGAACGATAGGAATGAATGAATGATTTTACAACAAAGTAAATGTATTTTTCTCCGACTTCGCTATAAGAGATTTTCCTCAGTAAATTATTTAGTTGGTGTAATTCACACTATTGACTGAATGAAGGTAATGGACACTTTCCTATGTGTTTAGCAGGGAACAAATTTATTGGCAAATCGTGTTTTTGTTACTATGTACTTTTGTTATTATTGAAGCATTGCATATGCGTTTGGATTCTAATTTAAAGGCATGAATTATGTTAATTTTAGGCCACGAATTATATCAACCTTGACGTATATTGTTCCCCTTTTTCATTAATTTAGCCATTTCCTCTTTTCTCTCCCGGAAACGAAGTTATTGAAATTTTTTTAGTAATAGCTTTCGTTTCTCCATCAAATTTCCATTCCTGCTCTGATAGTCAAGTGGAAATGTTTAACAGTTCACCGCACATGCGTAATAACATCCCTTTTCCCCGGCCCGTTTTCGCCTCTGGTTGTGAGGAAGTAAGCTGAGTATAAAGAGTAGAAGGAGACGGAGAGTCAGGGTAAATGGCTGAAATGTGAGGGCTGGCTGTAATGTGTGAGGGTGCGAAGCGGAACGTGACGGTTTAACAACCAATTTTTACACTGGGTAGTCTTGTCCCACTCCGTCTTGCTAATCATTCATTCCTTTCACTTTCGCATGAAAAGCTCTCTCCGTCCAAGCTCTCCGTGGACTGCAGGTTTCATGAGCCGTGTATTGTTCTCTGCCGTTGTTTTTTCCCTCGCCTAATGGTCCACCCCTTTGCCTTCCGTTTGGTTTCTGTTTGCTGAGTTGAGTTCACGTCAAATTGCCGCCATGAGACCTGGCGCGGGTGTCAGAGTCACCGAAATGAATGCGCCGCTCACATTGCTAATGCTCGTATTACTCCTGTTACGTGCCTATGACTCGATGCAAGAGCTGGAAGGGCTCCCGCTTTCCACAATCGTTTCCATCATTGAGATTTATTTAAATAATCTCTTATCCAATGATAAGATTAATGTAACCGCTATTACTTATCAGGTACATAATGCTATCATTGGATATATTAGCGTATATTTATATTATTTAAGGCGATCCTCGTTAAAAAAATCAAAAAACCGTAATGACAAGAAAACATTTTCTGCATTGGAAGTTAAAAGCCAACGTTTAAAAAACAAAGTCGCAGAATATGACCGCCTTATTCAAAGCACAGGCGCAGATATAATTATTGGGACAAAAAGCTGGCTATCTACTCACATTGCCGAGGGTGAAATTTTCCCAAAATCCTTTTCCATTTAGAGCAATGACAGACGAAATAGAATCGGGGATGGTGTCTTTATTGCCATTAAAAACTCTTGCGTCAGCAGGGTTAAGGCAATTGCTGGTAATGGTTTGGAAAGCGTTTGGTGCTCGGTTAAAAGTCATTGATACAAAAGAATTTATGTATGCGCGTTTTACAGACCGCAGGACGACAAAGATAATTCAATACTACAATTAGATAAGCAAATCGAAGGTTTATTATCCCAACAAAATGATCACGAGGTTATAATCGGTGGAAATGTCAATGTCCTATCTATTGATTGGAGTTCATAGGGCTTTTCAACGGGAGGTTAAGACAAAGTGTGAATTGCGTATTGCAATTAAATATTCTTTTACGTTAAACTCCTTGAATCAACTAGTCAATTCCCTATCTAGGGGCGATAATATTCTTGATTTGTTGGCACCGAATATTCCCGAAGAAATCTTTAACAATAGAAACTACTAAAACAATTAGTGACCACAGGACAGTAAATGCTAAGTTTTCGTTACATGGGGCCCGAAATAATAAGCCTAAATGGAAAGTTTACCTTTTTAAAGAAAGGGAATACAATGGCCTAAAGTGCGTACTTCTGAGACGATTTGCAATTTATGGGAAAGATAATAATCACCGAAATACTGAAGATACATGGAGTCACTTCCATGAGATCACGAGATCAGCAGTCAATAAGTTCATTCCCAGTAAATTTATAGAATACTATGACACTGAACCTTGATGGTACAACGCGGATGTTAGAAAACCAATGTCAAGTCAAAGGCTATGTCACGCCAATATGATATATACTAGGGATGTCATCTCTAGCGACAAAAGGAATGATATTAATCGTGATTACAAGCTATCTGGTTGAAAGCCAAGGATGAATTTCGGAAAGCAATAAGCGAATTAAAAAGGTAAAGGTTAGCAGAATATTTGAAAGAGAAACCAAAAGCATTTTTGTGATACCTCAGAGAGGTTCAGGGAAATAAGTCAACTGTAATTTCAGTCAGAAATGATAAAGGCGGGAGAGTAATGAGCAGTTTGGAAAAGAGTAACTTACTAAATTCTTCTTTCAAAGCGTCTTCACCAATATCTCGCCGAATGCCTCCGATAGCTTGCGAATTCATGCCGGTCAACCGCAGCACAAAATTGAAAACTCATGTAATGGAAAAGAATGTTGGCTGAAAAATATTAAGCCTATTAAATTCTCCGTTCCCGATGAATTACCGGCTCGTATAAATAATGATCTAGCTTCGAAAATTGCGCCCTATTTAGAAATAATATTGAAGAAGCCGCTGGTAGATCACAAAGTCCACAGGGATTGGAAAACGACTAACGTATTACTAATATATAAAAACAGAGACAAGGAAGAACCGAGCAATTACAGGCATATTTCCCTCTCATCCTTTTTGTTAAAAACATTTAGTTGCTAGTTCGGTCGAGAGATACCTCGATAGTCAGAATTTATTAATGAAAAATCAGCACGGTTTCCGAAAATGTGTATGCTGCGAGACACAACTTGCGCTTTTTGTTCATGATATTCTTATTACGGGAGAGGGCAATGCTCTAGTGGACGCGGTTTTCCTAGATTTTAAGAAAGCCTTCGACAAATTACCTCATACTAAACTACTCGCAAAACTAGAAGCATATGGCATCGATAAATACATCCGGGCCGGGATTAAAGACTTTTTGAATGGTCGGGTAGAAAGAGTAGTGATAGATGGAGTTGGATCAAATTCAGTAGAAGTTTCTTCAGGTGTTTCCCAGGTATATGTCATCGGGCCTCTTTCATTTCTACTTTACGTTAACGACATTTACTCCGTAGTCGCCAGTAAGATATGTTTATTTGCCGATGATGCGGTGGTTTACCATGCTATCCTTGATCCTGAGGACACAGCAGCTTTATCAGATGACCTAATTGCTATACAATGCTAGTAAGACACTTCGTAAATAGAATAAAGCTCAAAAAAGTGGGTAGTGATAAATTTTTGGAGAAAGAGTAAATCCCAACCGAACGCCTACTGCATTGGGAACTCTGAAATGGAATGTGTAGACTAAATTAAATACCTAGGTGTTGCCCTTATTCACGATTTCTTCTGGGCGAAACACATACGGGGAATATGTGGACCAGATAACAAAAAAATTTGGATTTATTAGAAGATTAAGGGGCAATTGTGATGAAAAAGTAAATGTTATGTGGCGTTGGTTAGACTTCATTTAGAATATGATTCAGGTATATGGGATCCTCACGAAGTTGGATTGATTGCCGAATTGGATCGCGTGCAGTATTGAGGAGATAGATTTGTAAAATGTTGTTATGATACACTTAGTAGCGTATCTAAAAATATAAGAGTAGCTAGGCTGGAAATGACTCACGAAGCGAAGGTTTAATTACAGATTGAAGTCCTACATTATTTGGAAAGGCGTCCTTTTGGCAGTGATGTTGAAAATTTATTATTACCCCCACGGCATTACGGTGAGACAGATCATGTCAATAGAATTAGAGAGATCAAGTGCAGAACAGAAAGATTCAAGATGTCATTGATTCCAAGAACGATAAGGGATCATTATAAAATTGTCCGACCGCGGTAGGGTTATCGGGTTAAGTATTAGTCTGGTTTGTTTTCATTCCCTTCCACAAAACCTAGCGGTGGTTTGCAGGGTACATGAATAAATAACCAAAGAGTTTAAGAGGACGCCTCGGTAGCTTAAGTGGCTAAAGCACTCGACCGGATATTGAGGGATCTGGGTTCGAGTCCCAGTCAAGGCGAATGATTTTTACGCTCTGAAATTGTTGCATTGAAATGCACATTAGCGGATGACTCCGTTAAAATTACTGTTGCGGCATCTCCCGCAGTTTCTTTGAAACCTGAAAAGTATTTGCCATGGATTAATATGATTCCACCATGGAAAATATTTTGCAGCAGAAATAGAAACATGGGTTGTCACAAGATGTACCCACAATTCTACATCCAGGAATATAAAGGAAATTACTTAGTGACGCAAATAAATCTGTTGGGCTACCATCAGTTGAAAAATATGGAAGTAAATAAATAAATAAATAAATGAAATTGGATAATGACTATAATGCGTCAAAGTACTCATCGTGATTTTCTGTAAACTTTTATGAATTAACTACCGATCAGGAAAAAGTCCTAATAATTTCCCCAAATATTGTGAGTTTTAAAAACTATGCCTAAGAGTTAAAAGTTTTATACTATGAAATTTGACTTTGCAGTGTTGAAACTTAAAAATTATGGCTAACCGTTAAAATTTGCGATAATATTAAATTTTAATTTTCATAATCGGAATTCCAATATATTCCACCGGTATTTTGGCCTTATTTCAACTAGATATCTTGCAGCCTGATTATTTACAAATATACATGGTTATTTAGTTTTGAGTAATTTATAAAAAATTTTCTAATGATAGTTGAAATCAACTTAGAGAAGACATGGTGGCAGACAATTCGGTTCCCAACGGTGTTATCATACATTTTCCGGTAGTAGCCATTTTCTGCGGAATGCCCCCACTGACCAGAACTTTAATATGAAAAATATTGATGAATAAAGGGTTATCAATTCGTTAATGCACCTGGACTGGCGAAATTTAAGGAAATCGAAAGTATGGTCTCTTTTAATTGCATATAATGCATAAAATTATACTACTATATTCGTAATATGTGAGGCAAATGTAGAGCCAATCGAAGGAATGATCAGGTATCGCTCAGCATGCCCAATCATGGAACTATTTTTAACCTCGATCAAGTAATGCCATGAAATTTTATTCTTATGATTTCCTGCTGGTGTGTATTACGGAACTTTGGTTTCCCTGGGAAAGAGGTACTTACCATACTGACATCCCCACCATATGGGTTTACACCATTTTGTTCTCCTATATCAACCAAGACGGACTGCAAGCGTGCCCTTATCTAATGATAACGGTTTTGCGACCCGTCAGTCTATGTTGAACCAGTACCTGAGAAACAGCAATATTAGCTACGTATAAAATGTTTACATGGCTTCATGTGTATACAGGGTTCGTCCGGAAAATAAGTGTACTGAGCTCAGGAAAAAAAATTCATTACACTTTTACATATCTTAAGCTAATATTCCTCAAAATAGGACCCTTGTGAGTCGATACACTTGTTCCAGCGGCGTTCCCATTCCTGGAACGCTCCCGCGAAGGCATCATCGGGAACCTCTCGAAGACACGTCGTCACGGCCTCTTTGACGGCGTCCAAAGTCCCGTATCGCGTTCCTTTTAAACTCCTCTTAATCTTCGGGAACAGAAAGAAGTCCGGTGGTGCCAAGTCCGCAAGTTTGCAGTGATCCGCAAGTTGTGTCGCGATTTCCAAACGATTGAGTCTTTGATTATCACTGAGCACTTTCGGCACCAACTTTGCACAAATTTTTCGCATCTGTAATTGGTGCCTAATAATCTCGTGCACTATTGTTTTTGGCACATTACACTGCTCTGCTATCATCCGAACACTAAGACGACGATCAGAGTTCAGTACATCGCGAACTTTTCGCACATTTTCGTCGGTGAGTGTCGTTGATGGGCGTCCAGGCCGTGGTTCGTCGTCGACCTCTTCTCTGCCCTCCACGAACATCTTGTGCCACCGAAAGATCATGTTTCTGGACATGGCTGACTCCCCGTAAGCCTGGTTAATCATACCGACAGTTTCGGTAGACGATTTCCCAAGCTTTACCGCAAATTTGATGGAATAACGCTGCTCCAAAAACTTCGGCATCGCGTTCCGTGACGTGGGTCGAAGCGTGGAGGTTCGCGTTAACAGAGATCCTCACTACACCACAGCTCAGAGCCGACTGCCTTTTTCAGCGTCGCTTGCCAACATACCCCCCTCCAATCGCAGCCCGTCAGAGCGGTGCTGGGCGCTCCTGGAGCGGCGGGAAAAAATCAGTACACTTATTTTCCGGACGAACCCTGTATATTTTACGAGAACCACATGTATTCCAATTGATAATTTTCCGTCGAAAGTCAATCATTCTCAAACAATAGAAAATATACTGAACATTTAAAACATTTCTAGTTTTTTTTAACTTCACGCGTCAGAAATAAATGAGAGAATAATTTTTCTGGATCGGCCACTCCTGCCCCCTATATACCAGACTAATTAATAGCGGCTTCATTAATGTTATCATTGGATAAGAGATTATTTCAATACAATTTTGGAGCAGTGTGACAGATGGAAATAGATGAATATTAAAGTGTGATTAAAATTAAAATTCTCTATTCTCAGTTGAAGTAATTGGGGAGAGGGGGAGATGCATGTAAATGGCACTGGATGATGTCGTCCATACATTGAAACACGTGTCGGGTTTCTAAATGAATTATGAAATTTTTAATTAATACTTTAATTAATTTCCATATAAATATGAAATAGCACAAAGCTAGCACTTTAATTGTGAACTTCCTGCGGTAAATGTTTTTGTGAATTTGAGTTTTATGCTTTTATCATTTTATTAGCTATAAATATGTTACGCAAAGTCAGCGAAAAATATGGTTAGGAAATGTTTTTTTAAGATTTCAAATTCAGTATTGTTTCCTTTGCTTCTTACAATGATTGAAGTAGGAGTTTTAAAATCTTCCATTTTAACTGTTGTCTCCGTGTTTTTTTTACCAAGTTACTCAAATTGAATTATATATCGCAATAGGGAGATGCTAATGTCATTTTATTCCTTGACAGTTTCCTTCCAGTTAGGATTTAAAGTCAAACCAGCTACTTACAGGAATGTGTAACTGACTATTTTCTGGCGTAAGAAGCATCTAATGTCGTTATTGTCATACTCCGTCGCTTCAGTAATCGATCAAGGCTCCATATTCTCATTGCTCTATCGTGGTGCCCTTTAATTCGTGTCACATTGGCATGATCTTCCTAATCCATGTAACGTCACGGTGAATTAAGTTGTCAAGGCTGGCTTCATTACATGCCTCGTCGTTCGTTAATTCCCATGCGATTAATGCATAAAATACGTCTTCCAATGTATTTTGATGTTATTGTCCGTCAGAATTTTGAAATGCCTCGTGTGATTCATTTTCATTATTTAACAGAAGTACTCGTAGCATGGATTTCCAGATTAAGCCATCCTCCTTATTAATTCAATTTTAACGACTCTACTGTATTCAATACAATTTTTCAAATAAAATTGAGTCTTGCAATGTTTTCCTGAATTGAAAACATTCTTCATAAATACAGAGGGCAAATACTGGATAATAGGCTACTCAAGTATTCGTATGTCCATATGCTTGTCTCTATGAAACCTGCAAACAACCAATAGGGTGCGAGGCAGATGGCAATTCCATATCAGGCAGTCAATGTAAAAAATTAGGTGTAGGTTGAATGTTAATTATAAATAAAAAATTAAATTAACAAAATAATGAAAAAAAGCAGCTTATATTTTTGAAATCTGTTTAGCTTTTACTGTCTAAAAGGAAATGTATGTCGTTCAAGGAGAACTATATCTCTACACATTCGAGGCAAGTTTTACGAAGTACTCGTAAGTAAAGACAATAAAATGAGCGTTGAAAATAGTGAACCCATACAGGAATACTTAGAATAAAAAGTTATTTCCTTAGCATTGTATTTTGCAGTTTTCCGTATTTTATCCCTCGAAGAAAAATGACATTTTAGTGTATTAGTTTATGGCATTACTTATATCTGGTATAAGTATTCAGTTTTTAAGAAGAATGAATTATAGAAAAATGTAATTATATGGTACTATAATAAACGAGAGTAAGTGCGCTTAGCTAGCTTCGTTATGTTGGGAGAATGGACGAGAATCGAATGAATCAGTACATATATGAGTGAAGAGTGTCTTAGAAAGGGTCAGACTGTTAGTCATGGGCTAATACGCGTACTAATACGAGAACTGAGGCCATAAAAACTTTATTTTGCATTTATGTTTTGCACTTTTGCCGGCTACAGAATCACGTTTGGTGCAGATTCCCGGAGACATGTGGCCTTTTTTCGAAGTTCCCTTTTCTGGTTTATGACTGACGTAACGTTCTCCTTTTCGGCCGTTTTCTGAAAGCCTTGCGTCCGCCTCTGGTTACGCTTGCAGCTGTTGGATTAGAATTTTGCGAAATGGAAGTGTAATTGTCGTTTATAACCCTTATTACCTCTCGTGAATGATTATAGTTATTTCAAAGATCTCATGATTTCTGGACATGAGGTTTGTTGGTAGTGCAAATTTGACTTCTTTCGTTGGAACCAATGCGACAGCCTCATTGCGATCAAGGTTGGTAAGATTATTTATTCATTTATTTATGAACCCTGCAAGCCACCGCTAGGGTGTGGGGCAGGAGGTGAACACACCAGAATAATTTTGCCTGAACATTACCCTGCCGCAGTCGAACATTGTCATTATGATCCCCTATCGTTCGGGAAACCCTATCGGGAAAAATGACATCTTAAATCTATCTGTTCTGCCCTTAATCTCTCTAATTTTAGTAGAATGATCTCTCCTACCGTTATACGATGGGGGTAATAACTCATTTTCAACATTACTTCTATAGAGACCTCCTTCCAAATATGCAAGAGCTTCAATCTGTAATATAACCTTCGCTTCGTGAGTGATTCCCAGCCTAACTGCCCTAATATTTTTAATAAGATACTAAGTTTATCAATACAACGTTTTACAAATCTGGCTCTTCGACACTGCAAGCGATCCATTTCGGCAATTAATTCAAATTCTTAAGGATCCCATATACTTCAGCATATTCTAAATGACACATAATCAGTGACAGATAACATTTCTCTTTGACGTTTTGATCATATTTACCTAGTACTCTTCTAATGAATCCCAAATTTTGTTAGCTAGTCCACATTTTCCCCGTATGTGTTTCACCCAGGAGAGATCGTGAATAAGGGCAACGCCTAGGTATTTAATATAGTCTACACATTCCATTTCAGAGTTCCCAATGCAGTAGGCGTTCGGTTAGGATTTACTCTTTCTCCAAAAATTTATCACTACCCACCTTTTTGAGCTTTATTCTATTTACGAAGTGTCTTACTAGCATTGTATAGCAATTAGGTCATCTGATAAAGCTGCTGTGTCCTCAGGATCAAGGATAGCATGGTAAACCACCGCATCATCGGCAAATAAACGTATCTTACTGGCGACTACGGAGTAAATGTCGTTAACGTAAAGTAAAAATGAAAGAGGCCCGATGACATATACCTGGGAAACACCTGAAGAAACTTCTACTGAATTTGATCCAACTCCATCTATCACTACTCTTTCTACCCGACCATTCAAAAAGTCTTTAATCCCGGCCCGGATGTATTTATCGATGCCATATGCTTCTAGTTTTGCGAGTAGTTTAGTATGAGGTAATTTGTCGAAGGCTTTCTTAAAATCTAGGAAAACCGCGTCCACTAGGGCATTGCCCTCTCCCGTAATAAGAATATCATGAACAAAAAGCGCAAGTTGTGTCTCCCAGCATACACATTTTCGGAAACCGTGCTGATTTTTCATTAATTAATACTGATTATCGAGGTGTGTTTCATAACTTTTCACAAAAAGGACGTGAGGGAAATATGCCTGTAATTGCTTGGTTTATCCTTTTCTCCGTGTCGAAATATTGGTATTATGTTAGCCGTTTTCCAATTTCTGGGAACCTTGTGATCTACCAGCAACTACTTAAATATCATTTATAGATACGGCGCAATTTTCGAAGCTAGATCCTTACATATACGAGCGGTCATATCATCGGGCACGGAGAATCGAATAGGCTTAATATTTTTCAGCAAAAGTTCTATTCCATTACATGAGTTTTCAATTTTGAGCTTCGGTTGACCGTCATAATTTGGCAAGCTATCAGAGGCATTCGTTGAGATATTGTTGAAGACGCTTTGGAAAAAGGATTTAGTAAGTTAGCCTTTTCCAAACTGCTCGTTACTCTTTCGCCTTTGTCTCATTTGCGTGAAATGACAGTTGACTTATTTTTTCTGGACTTCTTTGAGGTATGACAAAAGTACTTTCGGATTCTCCTTAGGGTAGCTGATACCGATTCAAAAGGAAAAGGTTAGCGGAAAACTTGAAGATTTTCTCAGTCGGGTCGCAAATGGAGATTCTCATACTTTTTGAATGATGAAATGCATGTATTTAAGAAGTACCATTCATGGACTATAGCCCTCCCGCGTTAACTGCGATAGATGATATCACGTTAGAGGGGAAATAAGTGAGGGTGGGATGGTATGTTAAGCAAATATGACGTGTACACTAGAGGGCATGTGCAAGTCTCTAGTTTTGATAGCTACGGGTCGAGGACAGTTCATGTCGCAGGTGGGACGGTGAAGCAAGTCGGAACAATCCCTCGTACTAGAGTGGAGGAATAGAGCCTGTCCCGTTCATAAACACACTGATAATAGGTGGTCATCCTTGATCCCTTACTATGCCCTTCCATTTATGCTCGTCAACCTCTAGATTACCGTTTATGTGCCTTCCTACGGAGTGAAACTTTTCCTATTAACGCGAGGACTAGCCTCACTTGCGTAGTAGCCAACTGTGTCTTGGTCAGGCTATAGGCAACTCACTGTCGCATGGAGCCTGAATGCAAGGGCTGAAGTACACGAAGTAGTCACAATTCTAGATCACGGTGGAATAAATTAAATGGAGAACATAAGATGTAGTAGACAACAATGTTTGAGGCAGGGCCCAAAATAATATGCCGAAATACGAAGCTTTTGACCAAGGAAGCCAATTTCCCAATATTAGTTTTTGCGTCGATATAAAATACGAATTGGCCAAAATATTTCAACCGATACGACAGATTACGTCGTTGACGCACGTGAAAAGGCTTTCTCCGCCTGTGGCAAAGGTAACGGTACGTTTGGCATTTTTTTCCAAAGCAAATTAAGGAAAAGTGATAAACTCATACATTGCAAAGGATTAGCTAAGGGCATTTACTTTTTGCTTGTATGCACATACACACACATATGGTACATATACATTGTGTGTGTGTATATATATATGTATATATTTATGTATATATGTATATATATACATATGTACGAGGGTCATCCGGAAAGTAGTACCCGTTCGTGCCGCATGAAGTGCTGACGACGCAAGTAGCCGCTGGACGAGGTCAGATAGCTTCAGTGGCTTGTCTGCCTTCTCTGAGCCAAGTTGCGTGACGCTAGCATTGCCTGTGTTGTTTCTGTGATTGTTTACAATGTTTAAAAAAATTGAGAACGCCGCCAGTTGTGAAGTGAGGGCAGTGATTAAATTCCTCAATGCAAGAAACGTTCGCCCATGTGATATTCATCGCCAATTAAAGGTGGTGTATGGAGACAATGTAATGGACGAGTCGTCTGTTCGGCGGTGGTGTCGCAACTTCAACATGGGGAGGGGGAACACACACGACGATGAGCGTTCGGGGAGACCGTCTGTCATTACAGACCAACTGGTGAGCTCAGTTGACGAATTCGTGAGGAACGATCGGCGCGTCACAATTGATGACATCTGTGAGCATTTTCCCAATGTTTCTCGAACAATTGTTCATGAAATTGTTAAACACCATCTGCATTATGCAAAAAATTGTGCAAGATGGGTCCCTCGCGTATCTCAATGAGCTGGCGGCGAAGGACTATGCAGCAGGAATACAGAAACTTGTCACACGTTATGACAAATGCCTTAATTTGCTTGGAGATTATGTTGAGAAGTAGTTTAAAGTATCCTCTTTCAAATAAAATTTTTTATGTTTGTTAATATTTACTTTTGTGTCTTTATTTCACGAACGGGTACTACTTTCCGGATGACCCTCGTGTGTGTGTGTGTGTGTGTGTGTGTGTGTGTGTGTGTGTGTGTGTGTGTGTGTGTGTGTGTGTATATATATATATGTATGTGTGTATATATATATACATACGTGTGTGTATATATATATATACATCGTATATATACACACGCACACGAAAATCCGCCATATGGCGAACAGATATCCACATGGAAATAGATATAAGGGAAAGGGATAGGAACACAAAAAAGACAAACACAGGAGAGATGGAAAAGGTGGAATCGCGCCGATCACTAGTGCAAAAGTATTTTCTCAACAGGGACTTCAACCACGAATCTTTCGACTTGCCGGGCCGATGCTCTAGCCACTTGAGCTATCGACGAAACGCAATTTAAACTGGAATCTGCCGGGGGCTTATGCAACCAAGTGTCCTGATTCTTTGGCCAAGAGATGGCGTTAGGGAGCTTTTGCACTCACCAAAGTACAATTGAACAACGACACTAGAGGAAAGGACAGAAGGGGAAGCAATTATACAACGTCATAAAGGATAAGTACAGTGCGTTTCGTGGCACGCGTAATCTGAAGCAGGAGATGAGCCGCATTGGCCAAATACACATTCAAACACGGAAACTCGCCATATGGAGGGCAAATATTCATCATTCAAAAGTAGAATAATCTTCATTTGAGTAAGGCATTTATATTTTAATACTCTTCTTTCAGGGTTGAACCTTTTTAATAATTAAGATCAGGAGGATGGTACTTGGCTCACCTTGCCACTCTTTATGACTTATATGACGTAATAAGGGCATTCTCATCTGCTGTGCCTCTCATAATAACAGTATTTGTTTAAGTTTGCGGAAGCCCTGGGAACATCAATTTTCAAAGTGCCGTAAAAATTTTTAATGACATTGGGACATCTTTCATTTGTCTTGGCAAGCTTATTTTCTCTTTTGCGGACACATGGTTATTTTACTTCTGTCATTTTCTTTCCAACGTTTTTGTTTACTCCCAGTTTTGCCGAACCTTCTACTTCCATTTCCTCTCTCACATGAAATATATTTTAAGCTTTGATGACTGCCGGAAGATATATTTTCTTAATTTTTGGAGTCGGAGTAAGAAAAACACACAGAAGACAAGCAAAGAAAGATTCTTTCAGAATTTCGCCTGGAGTTACATTTATATTTATTTTAATTTCAAAAGCGAAAGGATTTCTACTAAATTATTTTTCTTGTCTGGTTCCTTTGCTCCTTCAGTCACTTGGTGCGGTCGCAAATGTTTCTTTTGTTGACGGTGCGGTGGAAAAATGGGTCAATTACAGGTTTGAACTTCGAGCCGTTGTTCAATCTCAATGGCTCTATTTATAAATAACAATATTTTTGATATTTAGTATTGATTTTTGGCTACATATAATTATGATTTATTGTAGGTTAATTACGATATTTCCAAGGTGGTGAATTCTTTTTTCATGGTAAATGCACAAAGTTACAAAAACTAGAGGTGTTTAATGCGAGTTTGTAAAGCAGCATGTTCATATTAATCGAAATTTATTCTTCATGGATAAAAATTGTGCATTTTTTATTTCATAAATACGTGGATGTAGTATGGAATACTAATATATATATATATCAATATAGAATATTATTATACTTGTGGTCTTACCTGTGCATGTGAAATAAAAGTTGTAGACCTCATTTGACGATGCTTAGTTCTTTAAATTGAATACAAAAATTATAATTTCGACCTCTTCCATAAAAATTCTTAGCACTAAAGTAATCATACAGTTGTGATAAGCTAATTTTCCACTCAGATATTCCGTCCAAACGTTTTTAACCTTTTTTTCTGGGACTTTTAAATGTATGCGTTGGATAGTTATATAATGAGTGTAACCAGTATATCGTGGCCGTACGAAATATGTATGAGGACAATATGTATAAAGCTGCTTTTTATTGTATTTTCGCATTGCTTGGCTCAGCGTTTATCTCTTCACTCTAATCAAACAAACCGTGTGCGAAATCACTTAAGGATATAAATTGTGGAGCTATGGCGTTTGCCATTGTGTCAAAGTATCTCAATGTGCAAATTCAAGTTACTGTTACTGTATCGCAAATATATATATATATATATATATACATATATATATACACATATAAACATATAAAATATATGTAATAAGGAGAGGTAAAGGGACCAATAGGAAATGAACAAGGGGGTGGGGGGATATGTAGGCAGCCATATGATGCCCTAATCTTATCACCACTTTCTTCCCCGGAACACACAAAATTAAACATCTAATCCGTGACCTCTTCCCAATTATCAATAACACTCAGTCCAAATCACTTTTATTCCCACACTGTCCCTCTGTTTTGTTTAAACGCCTGTCGAATTTGCGAGACATCTTAAAGTCCACAAATCCAACTTCAAGCACCCCCGTCTCTCCCCCGCCTCTATCCCCACCATGCAACCGCCCACGCTGCAAATGCTGTCATCTTTTAAGACCCTCCCCCTCACTCAGTACCAACTCCCAACCACTCGCCACCTGTACCTCAAAAAATATTATATACCTTGATCAAAAAGTTCCCGGAATAACCACCGTGTGGCGCTCCCATCGTCCCGATTTGAGTTCTGTTTTTTTTTGTTAAATTGGTACATCTGTTGTTGATATTCCCTTTAAATCTTAGTGTCATAACTTGACATTTGCAAAAGTTACGTAGCCAAGAGTACATCTATCTCTGTGTGTGTTGGCGATTTTTTACAATTGCAGAAATGGATTTAAATTTGCAACAACGAACTTGTATTAAATTTTGCGTAAAAAACGGATTTAGTGGCGCACGGACGTTGGAAATGTTGGAAAAGTGTTTCGGCAACGATTCTCTAAAAAAAACGGTCGTTTACCAGTGGCACGAGCGGTTCAGAAGTGGTCGTGAGTCAATCGAAGATGATGAACGCAGTGGCAGACCATCGACATCGAAAGTCGGTGAAAAAATTGATAAAGTAAAAGAAATGTTGGTCAATAACCATCAGAGAAATAGCGGAGGACTTGAACATTGCCTATGGATCCGCCCAAGACATTGTGGTTAATGATTTGGGTTTCCGTCGTGTAGCATGCCAAAAGACCTCAATTTCATGCAAAAAAGAGACCGTGTTGACGTCGCAAAAGACATGATTTGCGAGGCTGAATCCGATCCCACATTCATCAAAAGGATCATTACTGGAGACGAGACGTGGGTTTATGAGTACGACACGCAATCCAGACATCAGGCAAGTGAATGGCGTTCACCAAATGAGCCAAGACCAAAAAAACCACGTCGTTTTCAGTCAAAAAAGAAGGCAATGCTGAAGGTTTTCATGGATTACAACGGTGTAGTGCATCATGAATTTTTGCCAGAAGGCCAGACAGTAAACAAAGAGTATTATTTGGGCGTTTGCGTGAAGCAATTCGCCGAAAGAGACCAGAAATGTGGGCAGAAAACTCGTGGATTTTGCACCATGATAACGCACCGTCGCACAGTGCTATCATTATTCGTAATTTTTTGACGAAAAATGCAACAAATACCATCCAACAGCCACCGAATTCACCTGATTTGGCTCCCTGTGACTTCTTTCTGTTCAATCGAGTTAAAAAACCATTACGGGGAACGCGTTTTAGCAGCCGAGAGGAAGTAATGGAAAAATCGCAGGAAGCACTGATGGACATACCGAAAACCGAATATAAAAAATGTTTCGAGGATTGGATCAAGCGCTGGCATAAGTGTGTTGCAGTCGATGGGGATTACTTTGAAGGTGACAATATAGATTTAGATGAATAAACTTGTATTTTTAATTTTCTGAATAAATTCCGGGAAATGTTTGATCAAGTTAGTAGTATATCGCCTCTCCTGTAACTTCTGCCCTGCCTTCCACGTGGGCGAATGCACGACCGCACTTTCCCTCCGCATGAATAACCACCGATATTCCACCAAATCTCCCACCTTTCTTAATTATCCCATCCCTACTCACACCGCTTCCCACAATCAATCTTTTGACGACTGCTTCTCCGTTTCGGTGATTGAAATCCTTCCCAAATCTGCGAGTATAATAGAGGTGAGCACCCGCGAGATGGCGCATATCTGGGTGGCCCAATCATTCAAACCGCCCGGGCTGAACCAAGCCCACTGAATGCATCATATAGCTGCCTACATATCCCCCCCACCCCCTTGTTCATTTCCTATTTGTCCCTTTACCTCTCCTTCCCCCACCTCTCCCCCGCACATCCTCTCCGCTCTTCCCCGAGAACGCTATTCTGAAGACGACAGCCGTGCTGTCGAAACGTCAAATAACAAATTGTGAGTGTCCTTTCTTTGTGTCTCTATATTCTAAAAATCTACATCTGTGTTTTTATATGTTTATATATATATATATATATATATATATATATATATATATATATATATAACGATTGTCCGGAAAAACTCATACGAGCGGCACAATAATGGGCTGACACAACATAACACAAATAGAAAAGAATAGACACATATAAAAGAACACTTACACGGTAAATTGTTCGAGCTTTCGGCCCTCTCAGGGGCCTTCTTCAAGAGAGACTCTATATATATATAGACTCTGTATATATATATATATATATACACATATATATATGTATACATATATATATATATGTTTACATATATATATATGTACACATATATATATACGAGCCTTCTTCAAGAGAGACTGAGCCCCTGAGAGGGCCGAAAGCTCGAACAATTTACCGTGTAAGTGTTCTTTTATATGTGTCTATTCTTTTCTATTTGTGTTATGTTGTGTCAGCCCATTATTGTGCCGCTCGTATGAGTTTTTCCGGACAATCATATATATATATATATATATATATATATATATATATATATATATATATATATATATATATATATATATATATATATATATAAAAAACTGTTTTGTGCCTTCCTCTAGGTTACATCAGGTTCGCTTTCATCGAATGAGAATGAAATACGAGTTACCTCCAACGTAAGGTCAACTCGCAAACCCCCGCTTGCCAATCTGCACTTCCTTTTGACCCGGATGAAGTTATGATTGGGATTAAAATTTTAATTTACCCCTTGTAGACCGTCATTATTTTGAATTCATTCTAAAATGTGAATACTATATGCTTTGCAGTGGCTAAAAATATAACAAGACTACAAATTGTTCTCATGGAATACCAATGCTATTTGATGCCATTTAAGTATGTACGCGTTGGAAATGCCCATATTTTGAAAATTACTTTTGCTGCCATCCATTTTACTTATTGCCATATGCATGCACTCTATTTAGTTTGAGCACATTTCCTACCGTAGATATTTGTTTCCTATCTTCCCTGGAATAGTTTTCTACTGAGCGCCCGGCCACGAGGCAAATCATTCGATTAAAGTAACCTCATTGATCATTATGTTTTGTTAAAGGAGATGATGGCTATTGTTTTTACTGATAAGAAAGTCATGTGAACGTTTAGGGTTTACTTAATTTGACGCATATAGTATGAATGTGCATAAGAATGGGGAAGTTGGAACAAAATCGCCTCAAAATTGTTTATATGTTTCATTTTTTTCGTTTGTTAGTTAAATCTAATCTGAAATATTTTAAGTTCTGTTCTATTTCGCTGGATGTTGTTTATTTGTTTTTTAACGTATGATTAGCTTTAAGAAGAGACTTCTACTAATTGTTAAATATTATTTTATAAACATAACATCGCTAATTGATTCATGCATAGCAAATTGACCTTTTTTCTTTTATTATCATTCTAATTTTTTCTGAACAAGAAGTAAATATAAAAAGTAAAAAATAAAGTATGCAGATTTCTCCGACCTGCACCATTTGTTAAATGCTCTTGCAGGTGTGTGACTGCATAACGCTCCCTAGGTGTACTCGGATATCCTTCGCTAGTGGCACTTCTGTCATTGGGTAGTCTGCCGTTTAAGGTTGTTTTAGGATAGAAATATACTGCACAAACCTGTATTTCTTAGCCTCGTCAAGCAGGACGGAATCTAACATCCCATAATGCAATTAACTTATCCTCATTTCTGCATAATTTCTTTGACCTATCATTCCGTCCAATACACCTATCCTTTTCCTCCATATTTCTCGCTGATCTAACGATCTCCCTTAAAAGTGTTGAGTATTCCTTCGCCAATCAAAAGAAAAGCTCTGCATATACCTTCCTTTTCTCTTTTAGATTTCTCCCCGCAATCCTCTCTCCTCCCCTGTCATGCCAGGTACCTTTCGTTTGTTTCCTTTCAGTCCATTAAATTCTTTTCATCCTTCTCAATGCCACACATTGAAAGCCTGCACAGGAAAAAGCTACGTAAAAAAACTCGTATTTTGAAAACCTAAATTAAATATCCTCAAAGGATACATCCTGGCTAGTTCAATGCAGAGCTACGAATTAATATTAAGTGCAAGACAACAGTTATAATTCCATTTTAGATTTTGCCGTGGCTCAGGCCTTTTACTATGGTTTACGAGGGGAAAGGGGACTCACGACTTGAATGCCTTACGCATCCCGGATATGCCAGTAAAACCTCCAGCTGGGTATTCGATTTCTATTGGTATTATTAATGAAGTAATATAATATCGTTTTTATCAAAATGGTATAATTTCAAAAAGGTAGATTTTCATTAGATGTCGTATTTTGGGTGATAAAAATAATAAGTTGAATAATAAATAATAAATAAAATAAATTAAATTAACTATTCAAAGTAATTGAATTGAAAGCCACCAATTGCTCCAGATCTAACGATAATTTCGCTTGTATGGCTTTTCTTTCAATCAGCATTCCATCAATAATCACGTTAATCCGCGAGGTTCCATTTTTTATTTTGTGTAAAATAACCTTTTCAAATTTGGCGCTGCTCCGAACGGATGAGATGACGTAATATCCTTTTTACTCTAATCTTAACATAACCGCGGGCGGCTTCATGCAATTTAGAGTTACCTCTTCTATCATTTAGGGAGCATTTCTTTGAAATTAGTCAAAAGATTTAATATTGTGTGGAACAATATCAATCCTCTCCCTCATCATTTGTCCATCAATCGACTCAGCATGTATTCAAATGATGTCATCTCTCGTCTTCTTGGAGATGAAATTGCTATGAACCAGTTCATGATATCTTTTTAAGTTATCTGCAGAACTATTTGCTTTATTTCAAATTAATAAAATATTTTCTCACGTTATAACTACACATTTTTCCCCACCTCATTGCTACTTGACCTCCTGTTAATTAAGTCATTGTCGTCATAGTGAAGACTCTTTCCTGCATGAACCTGTAAGTTTATTCTCAAGTTTTGGATCACTTAAACCTACATTCGTATTATTTAATAAATATTTTGTGAAAATCTTTAATATTTAGGAGGGTTTTACTAAATGCCATAGGCTTTTAATCTTGGATTATTTTGATACAGGATGTACTTAATTTTAAAAAGAGCTAATTTTGATTCGAATTAAAAACTTTAATGCTAAAAATTCTTGATTTTTGAGTAGCTTCAGGCGTGATGTGGTGGAAGTCGAGCATAATGAATAACTAATCAAAGCTTTTTTACACTTGATATCAAGTGGAAAAGTGTTTCGATTAGTTACTCATTCTTGATTTTTGTTATTGTCAAGCATTGAGATCTTATAAGGAGCTAAAATAAAAGGTTTCATTCATTTAAATGTCAGAGTAAGATGTTAGAGCAGAGTGTTTTTTGTCCTTTATTTTCAATATGATGCAGTGTATCTACCATCCAATAGTAACACGTTTTCAAATGATTAATTCGTGCAATTCTATTGAATATGTCCTCCTTCAGTTTCAAACGGAAAAGGAACTTGGGCAGCACTTTGAATGTAAGAGGTCAAAAGAGAATCTGGATTCCTCTGAAATAAATGATTCTAGGCGAGAGAATTCCCTTCGATTGTAATAATGGTCTTCATCACTCTTGAGATCTTCCTCCACCCTTGAAATCATAGAACTTGGGCGAAATATCTCCCTGATGGTGACAACGAGATTTCTCCGCCCGAATCTTTTCTCCTACTCTTTCCGCTTTCCAATCTCATCCACGCCCTCTCGAGGATCGGAGAGAGAGAGAAAAAATCTTTTCCGGAGCCCCCAGGGGATCGAGGATGTGCATGCATACATACATAAAAGGAAGCAAGGACACGGTCTGTCTCTATTGACTTTTGCGAAACAATAAGTCCCGATTTCCGCATAAACCCGAGGCGTTTCAAAGCGCCTTACGTGTGCAAGGCTTAGGAAAATGGTGGACAGGGGTGGGTGTAAGAGGAAGGAGCCATCCCTCTCTCCGCCCCGAGATTGAAAGGTGCAGTACAGATGGAAGGAGTGGATTCGTCGTCAAAGATGTGGTCTCCCTTGGGGCGCAGCACTGGAAGAGATCGAAGAATGGGGGACGGTGGAGGATAAGTACTGAAAACCTCTGAAGGACTGGCCTTTAAAGGCGGTTGCGGGAAAAAGTACGTGTGACAATATGTCACCCTAACGTTTTCGTGTCTCAGCGTAAAAACGGCTTCGTGAATTGATTTATAAGGTTTACGTCAGTAATGGTAATTAAGTTTTGTATTAGATTGTTAAAAATGTGTTAGCCATCCAATGAAATATATTAATTCCCTTCAGGAGTAGTGATAGGAAAAAAATATTGATGAAAAGTTAACTGTGTCCAATGTTAAGATTCATTATACAAGGGGTAAGTTGGTAAAACCTCATTTTGGATTAAGTGTTATAGTACACCGATTCAGCTGCCGACCTTTTCGTTCAATTGTGTGCTTCTAAAAACGTCTGAAAGTTAAATTTTGACGGATGCAGTGAAATAAATGAGAACCACAGTTATGCGTTATTTAGACATCTCAGTCTACCTGGGATGGCCCATTACTAATTTCACGGTGTCGGGTTTAGTAAGTGATAAAGATATATGAGGGGATATTATCTCCTCTATAAGGCGATAAACCCCAATTTTTAATGCTGTAATTTATGTACTTGTTGCGTTTCAATCATCATCTCAACAAATATATTCTGTGGAGAAGTTTATTTGTGAGGTGTACACCATTTTATACAGTTACGTAATTTTAAAAGCATATCCAATCAAGCACCAACTTGGCAGGGTAAAAGAAACAGTACTTTAAATTGAATAAAACCACTCAATGATACTCAGCTTTGTGACAAGAAATTTCCATTGCTCCAGTTTTGTGTTAATAATATACATGTAACTTACTTAAGGCGCTTGCGACATATTTGATATAGAGGAAAATAGGCATCCTGCAGTTAAATATGGACTTGTGATTAAACATTTTGTTGGCTTGCATCGTAGGGTGAATTTTTTTTCGAAATCCATTGCTTTAAATCGACATTTGTTTGCTAAATTACAGCTATTGGTTTTTAGATAGTCTATGAATCCACGAATTAAATTGAGGTGGTCGGTCCGATCGATTGGAAACACGAAAGTACTATCTTCGGATTCTAATACGAGCATTAATGTCGTGTTTTCACGCCGTCGAACTCGTATTTGAGCCTCACCGTCGCTGCGAAACGGCCAGGACCATAGAGGCCGCATAGAGAACTATTGCCCCAGTTCGTGCACACTCCGAATATACGGGCTGTTGGCAGCATCGGGTTTCATATTAAACACCTCGCGGGAGTGAGGGGGTTGTCGGCGGGTAGCCTAGGATCCCATAAGGCCGTTCCTGCCCTAATTGAGGAACATACATACGTATAGCGTGGTGGCGACGGGGATCGGGAGGGGGGGGGAGAGGAGCCCTAGAAGGAAGATATCAAGCATCGGAGCGGCACCACCCCAAGTCGGGATTACTCGGAAGTAAGCAGCTGAGCGGAGGCCAAGGCTATAGGTTAGGCATCCTCCAGAATGGGATGAAGTCTGCAGAGGGAGGATGGGGGGAGACTGATGTGCCGTTGGGAAGAGAGGGGCAGGCTTTCTGGGAATGGGGGAAGGAGATCTTTTGCTTGACTCCATGGCTCTGATCGCCATCGGTTGGAGAAGATGAACCGAGCGACTGTAGGTTTGGGAACAGAAGCTTGCAAAGCCCCCCCTTTCTTGCTCGAATCGCGAATTGGATTTGTTTCCTCCCAAAACACTCAAAAACATCCGGACGACCCAGTTTCGTGGAAGTCGATCCTGATTTAAGCCAACTATCCTTAAGGTATTGCGCAAGGATGCTCAATATCCTGATCATATTAGAGTTTTCCTTGGCTGTGGCCACTGATCAAATCAGTTGATCCAGTCGTTTGTTGACTTTTAGAAAAAATGTGCCAAATAAATGTTGGAGTGACAGCGCAAAGTATATGAAAAACTATGGAAATACTTTTATTTAACAAAGTGAGACACTGTGACTGCCAGTTTGATCTTCTTCTATCGTTTAAGGCTTGCAAGTATTTTGTTAAATTCCCCTTGGAATTCGGTGATGGATTACTTAGTATTTCTTTCCCTTAGTTTCCCCTTTTACAATTGTTCCACCATAAATAACTTCTTTAACAGTTATGGATTAATTGTTTAACTTTTGGCGTAATATAATTAATTTCGGTCGGAAATTTATTTTGGTCTGGAAATTTATCCTAGGCATGGACGAAGACCTTACGCAAAAATTAGGTTAGGGTGAATCTAATGCGACCCGCATGAAATCCGAGGAGTTATAAGATATATCGGTGGCTATAAAGCAAGGAAGAAGCCATTGTTTTCCTCCTGTTGAGTATTTGAGTACAAAATAACTTTCACAACCAGAAATAGTTGACGGTTGCTACAGCAGATATAGTTACTGCTGCCCAGCTATGAGAAATTAAAATTTGATTCTAAAGCGGGATGAAGCGAAAATCAATAATGAAAGTTGGTTTCGGCTGTAGTAATTTGGTTATAGGTGCTCCTGATACATTTTCCCTTCCTGTCAACATGTAAATGGTAGAAAAAAAGTTGTCGCGTAACGGCACCCATGCCGAAATGGCGATTCTAACTAACTTGCGGGTTGCCTGCGCCATTCTGTATTCCTACGGGGCACGCTTATCTCAACGTAAGCTTATTACTGCTAATCCTCAATAACGCGATTGACAATGAAGACCCTCTAACAGTCTTCTTTTTTTCGCACTACGTTGCCCAAATAAAACGATGGCCAATGCCACTACGTTTATGATTCCTAGAAGTGTGATCGCTCACTCTTTTGCAGAGGAAAATGGAGCTATCGTTAGCGATTGCGATTACAGTTGCGAGGACAGTTAGGATGGAGAATATTTAAATTATTTACCCTTGAGACCTCCTTTTCACGAAATTCCATATTTGCCTTAAGAGATTTCATTGCAAATATGCTGCATAAAGTGAGACGAAGATATGAAAGTTTACTTCTACATCCTTTTATCTTTGCCTATTTAAAATTTTCTCTTTTCATGATGTTACGGTATAAATGACTCATTTGTGAATATAAGGCTTTCGTGGTTAACGTATTGGATGTGCTGATATGCAACCAGAATGGATGCCATCTGGCATTGGTAGTTATGCTCGACCTTCTAACTTTCATTTAATGGTACTTCCATCTACGTTTTATCCATCTCTTTTATTCCGAATCTATCTTCTTTTCTGGCCTAATGCACTGACATCCGATTGATATCAATACTTGATCTGCTACCACCTTCGCCGAAAAATGCTGTGTTTAGCGGCTAAAGTTCACTCCATAATACGCATAGAGCGTATGGGCAAGGAGTGAGGGGAATATACACGTAAGGGTTCATTTAAAAGTGAGTTTTTTGTCTGTGTTATCGTAAGGGGCCAATATACATTCATGAACACAACTTCAGTCCTTTTGCATTTGTAATTTCCCGACAGAAAGCCACTGGTTTAAAAGCAATGGATCACCTTGGCACTTTTCGACCTTTTTGGTACTTGGATGAAATTTTTCCTTACTCTGAAGATAAGCCTTTGTACGCTAGCCTGTTAGCATGTTTGCGGAGCGAGGCTCCTCTTAGCTGCAGTCGTCACGGTAAATGTTTTATTGCGGTGATGTGTCGTGGTTTTTCTTAAGGAATGAAGTCACATCGTACCGTAATTCTCAATCAATGCGAACCATAATCTCGACAAGGGCGTTTGCCTATGGACAACGCGTAAACTGTCCTCCAGACAAACCGTGTCGTTTCCTCGAGAATTCCGTCCTCGTGCGTGAAGGGAAAAGGCGATGAGGAAGGGGAAAAGGAGGGCCGGAGGGAAGATGGAAGGATAGGGAAGAGGATGAGAAAGGCGTGGTTTAGCCCATGGGGAGAAGAGGCGCGGACGAGGTGTTTTTTTCCCTCTCTTCCGAGCTCCCTTGAGAAATCCGCGCGGGGTGGCCGGAATCTTTCAATGGTCCTCCGGCACAGCACAGTCCTTCCATTTCCGTTCACTTCGCGTGGTGAGTCGAAGTAAGGGTGGAGTGCGAGGGGTGGGGAAGGAGAGAGAGATGGTGGGGGGCGAGAAGCAAAGGGAAGGTCATGATGGGAAGGACGGGAGTGGGTCGCAGGCATCCGAATCCTTTCGGTCCCTTCCCAATCCCCCCCACCTCCCTCGGCCATGCATTTGTGTCTACTTCTTAAAGGGATAGGAGTGGGGATACACAATGGAAGGGGGAAATCTCCCGGGAGGTGAGCGTGTGCTATTCTCGCGAGACTCTCGGATGGGGAGTGCACCTACGTGATGGCGGATGCACCGTCCATTTCTCATTCTTTTTGTTCCAACTACTCCCTCTGCCATCTTCTCCACATGACAAATGAGAGTCGTAATTCGATCCAGAGTGTGTACTCTGATGTATTGTTTGTACAGTGCCTGAGATGCACACTAAATACATTTCAGTAGCATGTGTGCATCTCGGACATTTGCATTCTTCTTGTTTTGATCCCTCCCTTTTCTATCCATTCCCACTCTGACCAAACTCTATGCAGTTCTTCTCTGAGAGCTTTGACGGAAGAAGGCGTTATGCAAGTATGTTCCCCTCCTCTTGTCAAGGTAGTCTCATTTTTTGACTTCCCAATAGGATCGCCTCACAAGTTTCTTTTTGGGTCAGCTGTTGTCATTTTGGTGTATGGAATGGTCAGATTTTTGGGCTTGCGTTCAATACTGTTCCCTTTAGCTGAACACCTGGAGTAGGAAAATGTTCACGGCTCCATTTTAAATGCTGGCTGACTTTCATTCTTCGACGACGGTGAATTAATTTTTTTAGGACTCGGATCTCAAACGTAAGCCATCAGGAATACGACACTATCGAAATTCGCGCTGCAATCAGAGGAATTTTCCAAGAGGGATGGAATAGTACCGGGAATTCGTAGCTAGTAGACATACGTGTCAAAAACAAGTGATAAGTTTTGCATTACTTTATTTGATTCAAGATGGTCTACATATTTAAGACAGGTTTTGAGAAATTGCGAATAATTATTATCTTCTACTTATCATGAGATCTTACTTATGTCTGCCCTGTATTTTTATTTTCTTTACCGTTTGTTCGCCACTTTTGTCCACCCTCGTACTGTTTAGGAAGCCTGCTCTCTACCTTTCTCTTCCACGATTACCCAACATTCACCTTTCTATCCTTACCTTGCAACATATTATCACTATCAAAATTTTCTCCTCCCCCTTTTCCCTAATTTTTCAGATTTCCTCGAAACTTCCTCTCAATGCCCAAAATATTTAAAACTATTAAAACTTTGTCTTCGCCTTGCCCAACTTATTTCCTCCGTTTGTATCTCAAATGCACCCTCGTATATCAAACAAATATTCTCTAGTCTTGTATATAGTATAAAAATTACGAAATGCAGTTGTCTGCGGAGTTCTGTTGTGACTACCGGTTTCGAGGCATTGCATTTGTTATAAGTTTGTACTCAGTTTTACAGTGGAATTTATTGGTATGCGTGCATTGAAACGGTATAGGTGAGTAGGTGAGGTCAAGGGACTAACCCGGAAGTGTTGACGGGGAGGCAGTGGAGAGGGATTAGAATTGCATATGTGAGTACAAGCCGGTCTAACCCAAGCCGTAGAGAATTAGAAAAAAAAATGGTGAAGGAATAGTGAAAAGAGAAGGCTTAGGAGTGTCCTTAAAACATAGGTTGCAGAATAGACGAGCCAAGGTTTATAAGGTGAGTTCGTGAATACTTCGTTCCCCGCCGCCGTGGGGTTTCTTTAATGTTCATTGTTTAATAATCGGCCTTTGTTTCGCGGCGCCGAATCCATACTCTCCATTCCAGTTCCGGGTCTACTGTGGGGATTGGGAGGGGGATGGAAGGAGAAAGGAGGAGGAAGAGTTGGAGTGGCATAGTATATTACTCTCGAGCAATAATATTAACCACACTGTGGTCACTGGTCACTTTTATGGTCTATGTATTTAATAAGAAACGTTCTATATTTATAGGGAAAGGATTCAGCTACTTGCCGGAGAAGCCTGGGGTTCAAATCTTAATGACTGGAAACACCTCCATCTTCACACAAGCTTTGCGATTTTTTGTTTATTTACTAATTTACTGCTGAATGAATGAATGAAACCTTTAAAAATTAATTGATTAAAGAAATATCTAATTTAAATATTTCAAAGTAGTATTTGCTAAAGTTATTCTGCATTAATGAAATTTTAAATCCTAAATTTTTAGTTTCCTAGCGGCCACGCGGTCCACTTGGATGTATTTTATAAAACAAGAGTAAATGTTTTTTCAGCTGCAGCGTTAGGAAATTTGTAATCCAAATTACCCTGCACCATTACGATAAAAATAAAGAACAGTGTTGTAATTCGAAAGCTTAATGTTACTGAACATTAATGTAATTAAGCCGAAAGAAAACTTTGCGCGCATGTGGTTTCCAAAAACTGCAATTAACTCACTCTTTAGAGTGAACTACTCTCAATAAACGGGAAATGCTTAAGGGAAGTCTACTAATGGAGCGTGGAAATTTGCCGGCCTGCCGAGATGGGAATCACCATTTGAACTCGAGTGTGAGAGAGGAGGGAGGAATTATTTATCCTCATATTTTTCTTCTCTCTCTCTTCCTCTCTCTCCTTTATCCGAATTTCTCAAATAAAAGTGAAAAAGAGTTCCTGATTCCATTGAATTCCGAACTGATTCAAGCAATACACGCGAGCCACCTTATTTGCTTTCATTCGCTCCGTATAATACCTCAAATAATCTGACGTTTGCCATACTCAATTTTCCCCAATCATGTGTTGAAAATGTAATGGAGACATCATACAATACTTGCTGTTTCGTTTCTCCAAACCTCAGATAAGCTGCCTACATCAAGTATTCATTTCGAAAAACATCAATTTGAATCAGAAGAAAACTTAAAGAAAACCCAATCTCATAATGTAAAACAGCTACGAACACAAAGTGTCACTTAAACTAATATAACGTCACGGATGGTAGCTTCGAGACATCGGTGATGGATGCTCGGTTTTGTTTTAGATGAAAATTATCGCAAATTTGGCAGTCGTGAATTTATTTGAAAAATGAAGCATATACCTACTCTACTCAATATATATTACGTTAAGAAGCCAGAGAGTAATGCCGAAAGAAGAGAGATCACCGAACTCAGCTCGTTTTTCCTTGAAACAATTCGCGAGGCAAACACAAACAAAGAGAAGCCTTTTAAACGTATCTCCCTTTTACAGCCTTCGTCCCCACACTTTTCATGACTGGTCTCGTAAAGCTCTCCACGCACGCTTTTTGCGGTGGCTTGTAGGCGTAGATGTATCTGGGTTGACTGCGGAGTTGTCCTACCTCCCTCCACTCCACCCCAGTGCCCGGACGCCCTGTCTATTCCTCTTCGAAACCTCTTCTCCAAAGTCACGCTCTCCCACTCAGTCGTTCTTTCGCACACGCCCACGTTATGTGCACGTTCACCCTTCGTCTCAAGTGCTGCTTTTTGACTTATCTCGGTCCAACAGGTCTTTTGTTCAACCGCCACCAGAACGAAAAACATTGGACGTGCCCGCCCCTAAAGCCATGCGGTCATAAATCCGGATCCCGTACCCTTTTCCAAACGTGAGGGAAGTGCGACGTACGTGATTTCTCGTCGTGATCCGGACTGGACTCGGGTCGACGGCAGCCGGTCTCCTCCTCGCATATATATTTTTTATTACAAAGAGGATTCCCAATGCAAATAAGATTTTATTGCTAGGGAAACAAATGGCTTAAAATGAAAACGTTGGATTTGTTGAAAAATTATTGCGAGCTACCAACCTGGTCAACGGTTATTGCTGGAGCAACTAGATGACTCAGTACGAGGTGATCCATTGAATTTCAGGAGTTCACATTTAGGATTCAAACTAATTGAACATTACACATCGTTTTGGGCTAGTTAAGGCACGTGAAGGAATAACCGGTGGATGAAAAAATGATGAGAGGCTGACGGAAATAGAATACCTAACCAAACGATGGATGAGGCAAGCACAAACAAAGAGGCCTTATCAACGTATTTCCCTTTTACAGACTTTGTCCCCACACTTTTCATGACTGGTCTCGTAAATTTTTACATACGTAAATTTAATACTATTACAGGCGAAAAATGAGAAAATGTCAAAGCCTAACATTGTTTATTAACAGTATTGCACGTTAGATTAAAACGCCTTATTTCTACGGAAGTGAGTGTCTACAAACTACTCTTGAGTTACCTGAGATCTGAGCCAACGAAGGAAAAAACTAGGCATTTTCAATTAATACTTGATGAATCTTGTGGCTAAGTGTTTACGGTTTCGTAATTATAAAATATTAAAAACCATTTCTCTACGTTAAATAAATATAATTTTTTTAATGATCTCAGAGAAAGGCGAAGTATTTTAAATTTTATTTCAATATGAAGAATTTCCACCAAGTGACGCCAGAAACTGTTTCATTGATCTCAGATTTATTTTTAAGCGAGTCATTATAAAATCTTACGGTACCATGACAGGTTTTGGCAGTTTGAATCTAAACCAAGGAATTGATGATTACTCTTTTAATTCTACTAAATATATTAAAATTTGTTGGCGGAGATTAACATTACTAACAATTTAGTGTTGATAAACTCTCATTTGGAGAATTTATCGAATTTAATATATGTATTTTCCTTATCAAATCGGAAAGATATCCCACTGTTATAACCTTTTGAAAACCCGGTTTATAAATTTCAATGGTATCAAGGGTAAACAATAAGTTCATTCCGGAAGGCGAAATTCAACTTTATATTCAATGAACCGTTTTATTTAACGTACTATCTAGATCCCTTTTTATGATCTCAGATACCGTAGTTCCCTAGATTTAACATATTTATTCGAATACTATTACTTTTGAAGTCTTATCTGAGCAAAGTTCACACGTATTCTCGGTGTCCGAGTTTATAGCTCTTTCACGTGTTGACATGCACCCTTATGTCAGCCTTGTGGACTAGACGTGGGTAAAAAAAATTCTATTTCCGTTGTGGACGTACTTGCGTATTTCCTCGGGTGCAGCAGTAATAGTACGTGCTCACGTCCGCAAGACCGAGCGATTTAAGTCGGAAGTCTCCTCTAAATTCAATATCTCTGTTCTGCTTACAATCCGCTTGCAAATAGTTGCACGGAAAGCCAATGAGTGGCTCCATGGGTTTCTTCCATCTGCTTCCAAATGCCCTTGGCTCCTACGTTGGAAATGACTATTTTCGTGGAAGGAGGCGAACATTTGTATGCTCGTTTTTTGATTGCTGTTGATATCCCGTTTACTTCCCTTGCAAAACCCAACATTTCGTGCCGAACCTTGAGCGCATTAAAAGGAAAGGATTGCATTCAGACTTAAAAACTTCCACCTTTGGAGAAGTAGTCAGGGTATTTCTCTGAATGCATGCTCACGAATCCATTTTTTATAGTGTCAGACGAACGGTGACCAGTTTTACGCTCTGTACTGCTCTAAAATGAGCTGTATTGTTCGGGGTTAAATGCATAAGCAATGTTAGGCACTGAATTCACCACCTTTTCCTCTGAAATTCTCTGCATTGAAGAGTATTTCTCCTTAAATTTGTGCAATTTTGCAAATTCCTTTTTCCCAATTTTGAGTGACTGCTTATCAAATTTTTTAAGTAAAACTGTGTAATGAATTTCAAAATTTCCGCATTAATTTGAGATATTATTAAATATGATACTGTAGAGCCTTACATGGTCGAAAT
The DNA here is from genome assembly GCF_022747635.1 of Hetaerina americana. Classification (NCBI taxonomy): domain Eukaryota; kingdom Metazoa; phylum Arthropoda; class Insecta; order Odonata; family Calopterygidae; genus Hetaerina; species Hetaerina americana. The sequence goes on from NW_027287538.1 coordinate 30,812,854, forward strand.
GCAAGTATTAATAGTAATTGGCGGTCATTAATTCTGAATAATGTATCCGTAAATTCCAAAGAAACTGCGGGAGATGCCGCAACAGTAACTTTTAACGGAGTCATCCGCTAATGTGCATTTTAATGCAACAATTTCAGAGCGTAAAAATCATTCGCCTTGACTGGGACTCGAACCCAGATCCCTCAATATCCGGTCGAGTGCTTTAGCCACTTAAGCTACCGAGGCGTCCTCTTAAACTCTGAAATTTTGGGGCTTTTAAAGGAACTAGATGTTGTGACGAAATACCGTACATACAATGTCACAGGCATTCGTTCGCAAAAAATTTCAGAGTTTAAGAGGACGCCTCGGTAGCTTAAGTGGCTAAAGCACTCGACCGGATATTGAGGGATCTGGGTTCGAGTCCCCGTCAAGGCGAATGATTTTTACGCTCTGAAATTGTTGCATTAAAATGTATCCGTAGTTTCCCATTGAAAGATACCTTGACTAGCCGTCAAATATAGAATATTTTATGATGATGAAGTTTGCAAACTCCATAGATAAATTTATTTACATTATGAATACCTATTTTACCTCGAAGGGATGGCCATAACCAGTTCTTAATTTACATTTTAAAAATCCTGTCTCTATACAATTTTGTTTTATCCGTCAAAAAATGAAATTATTTTCGTATTAGTTAAATTTTAAATTGAAAAACTAAACAGAGGTCATCATGGACAATATTTTCACCCTATAGTCATACGTTCATGCCCCAGGGTTTTTATCTTCTAACTGACTGAAGTAACATTCTTCTAAATGTTCTAGTTTAATAGCTACGATTGATTTATTTCATTTCACTCCATCATCCCTCGCTACATGGAGATTTTGCAGCTAGCAAGGTAATATGCGGGTTTAGAATTATAGTTACGGGGAAAATATTTTTGGAAACAAACAGCCCTCTAAAGATCTTGTCCATGCAACATTGAGGAACAGGAAAATACTTCCTGATAAAGAACTAACTTGTGTTATTACAACATCTTGTTTAATTATTAAGAGTATTTTCGTTTATAACCCTGTCCTTTAGGCAAAAATTCTCTTTCTATTCCTACGTATTCGCTCTAGGACTAGATTCATGCCATCGATGTCAATATGGTATCATCTTGGAGGAGGTTCAAGACGACCTTGGTTATCAAACCTTCCGGGCTTGAACAAATGCCTTAATAGCTTGGGAAATTAACTACCTTTGATTTTGTGCTAACAGATTTAGTATTGAAAAAATTAAATAGTGCACATTGGTTTTGTTGTCCCCTTTGGCATTAAATATATCATCATATTAAGCCTGGCAGGATGGCTCATCATAATAAAGTAGCATTAAAGGAGGCTTAAAAACTTCAGTAAATGAGATCCAGCAATCGAAATAATTGATAATAAATCTCGTCTTTCAATGTTTTTTTTTGCTTATTTTGCTCAATTTGAGTAATATTCTCCCAGTAATGAGGCTCTTTTTGAATATGTGAGTGATTATTTTCCTAAGTGCTTTTGAGTGTGTCAGCTCTGTGTTTGTCGCTGGCGTAGAGTTTATGCCCGTAAACAGTCACGGATAGTGTGTGATGTATCTGTTCATAAACCCAGGTATCCTTAATGGAGTTCCTTTAACCCTGTGAATGATCCCAATTGGGTTTGAGTGTTTGGGTCTGTAGTTGGTTACTGGCGAGGAAGTAACATTCCCACAAACTACTGTAGAAGGGTGTTCTGGTTGAGAGGTTGTGCTTGGTCACTGTCGTGGGATTTCTTTTCACACAAACCAGTGCAACAAAAAATATTTTTTTCATCGCGAGAAGAGTGGGGCTAACTTATTACGGCTACAGGAGTTTCCATTTTATTTAATTAATTGAAAACACGTTTCACTCTAGCGGATGCTATGAGAAGTACTATATGTTCGAGCTGTGTTTGGTTTGACTTCATTTAAAGTTGCCTCGTATTTTAAGTTCAATTATCATTATTTCTAAGCTGAGTCTGGAAAAAATAATTTGGTGAACTTAGAACTACAACGCACCTCGTATTTTTAAGATAAAGGTCATGAGAACGAAGAGACGTATAAGAATATTAGTACTAATATAATATTGATTCCTTATGTTTTGTTATTTTTTGCATCAGGTGCGAATATTTGCAAAGCAAAACGAGTTCTTCACTCGGATAGCAAGGAGTCTAGTACCCTTTATGCTACTATTTTCTGACCTGCCGATGGAGTATCCGACTTCTAATCAAAACGTTAATTGAGGCAAAGGAGGGAAATAGGCATCAATCGAGGCATTGGGAGAGAGGAAAAAAATGGCAAATGAATCTCTTCTAAAACAAATTATTCTTTGCGCTTATTATGATTTACACGGCTCAAAAACACGCACAAGCTGTGCACAAGTACTGGGGTGGTCGCCAGGATCCAGGGTGTCACATACCGTGGTTTCATTTCTCATTTTATTCCCTCGCAAGTATGTCTCTATTTTCGTCGATTCGATTTTTTCTTTGAGTGGAACAAGCAAATATGAACTTTCAGATTTATAATTTAGTTAACATCATAGGCATGCTTAATACATGACCCATCCTTTTCGCCCTTCAGAGAGTGGAGCTCTTAAGTACATTTTATATCTCACTCGTATATCGTGAGATATCGGAACAAATACGAAAGCATATGTATTTATTTATATAGATAAATACACACTAGTTTAAATGTGTTCACCGCATTGAAAACCGCATCCAAGTTCATCTTCTACACATCCATGCCATTCTAGCAGCCTTGGGACATATTTTCGAGAGCAAAATAACACTACATTTTTATCTGTCGAGAGAGAATGGTATCTCCTGGAGAAAACTTTCGGAATTGTAAAAATTGGGCAAGCTCTTACCAGCTTGTCCTCGGAATTCAAAAACTTTATCGTATTTTGTAAGGTATTAATGGGTGTTACTCTGTGGAAAAAATTTGTAGAATCTAATTTAAAGGACACATGAGTGAGCTTGTGGAACACCGGGAATGTTTTCATCAATCAGTTGAAATAATTTCGGAGACATTGTTTGATCTCTCTGTAGTGAAGGCATTTTCATGCAAAAATAGGGGTAGCTTTTGATGATACATTGTTTAGATAAAATACGAGGGTCATCCGGAAAGTAGTACCCGTTCGTGAAATAAAGCCACAAAAGTAAATATTAACAAACATAAAAAATTTTATTTGAAAGAGGATACTTTAAACTACTTCTCAACATAATCTCCAAGCAAATTAAGGCATTTGTCATAACGTGTGACAAGTTTCTGTATTCCTGCTGCATAGTCCTTCGCCGCCAGCTCATTGAGATACGCGAGGGACCCATCTTGCACAAATTTTTGCATAATGCAGATGGTGTTTAACAATTTCATGAACAATTGTTCGAGAAACATTGGGAAAATGCTCACAGATGTCATCAATTGTGACGCGCCGATCGTTCCTCACGAATTCGTCAACTGAGCTCACCAGTTGGTCTGTAATGACAGACGGTCTCTCCGAACGCTCATCGTCGTGTGTGTTCCCCCTCCCCATGTTGAAGTTGCGACACCACCGCCGAACAGACGACTCGTCCATTACATTGTCTCCATACACCTCCTTTAATTGGCGATGAATATCACATGGGCGAACGTTTCTTGCATTGAGGAATTTAATCACTGCCCTCACTTCACAACTGGCGGCGTTCTCAATTTTTTTAAACATTGTAAACAATCACAGAAACAACACAGGCAATGCTAGCGTCACGCAACTTGGCTCAGAGAAGGCAGACAAGCCACTGAAGCTATCTGACCTCGTCCAGCGGCTACTCGCGTCGTCAGCACTTCATGCGGCACGAACGGGTACTACTTTCCGGATGACCCACGTACATGGCCTCCCTTTATTCAAAGTCACAGTTTTGAATGTGTCCAGCATGACCTAAGAATATCATCTTACAGTTACTTACATCGTCCACGTATTAAACGCAAAGGTAAACAGTTGTACTTAAAGCGATGCAAATTAGGATTGTACTGTAAACTTTCAACAATAGGATAGTGTGATAAATGTACGGTAAACTTTCAGCAATAAGCCAACATGCAAGTTTAAAAACGGAGGGAATGTATCTTTTGTTATCTGGTTCTGCATGGGCTTTGGCTAAGTAATACTTCATAATTACCGTCCGCATATATTCCCAAGTACCCTTTTAGAGTTGTCACAGAGGATTCGAACCATTTGCATGTATGTGCGCGCGAGGCGAGGAGTTTGGAGGGCAATAATTAGGACGGCTGCGTGAGTTTCGCCTCCCTTTTTATCCGGATTTTCGTCTTGCCCAAAGGGATAATGAAAAGAGAGGCGACCCAAGCCCTCAGAGGGGCTTTACAAAGGATAAAGATTGAGAGGTGGGGTCACGGGGGATCTGTGAGTGAGTTTGGAAGGACGTACATAGGGCGTGGGGAATTGGGGATGGGGGCGGCAAGGAAATTTGGGAGGGAGAGTCAAGGTAACTTATTTATTATTGAGGGAATGGGACTGCAAAGTGCTTGCTTTACGGCCAAGAGGGTTAAAGTGGGCTAATGGGGGAAGGCTATGGTTCGGTGGCGGCGAAAAGGAAATGAAACCAAAGGACCTGACAAAAGAGAAGGAGCGAGAAAAAGTTCTTTCTCCCTTCGCATAAAGGAAATCTGAAAATGGATGAAATCTGCCGTCAGCGCAACCTGAAGGGATCAGGCATTATCGCCTCTATAGAAAGGTTTCCTTCCGATGGTTCTTAATATAATAACCTCAATTTACATGTAACGGATAAAGAACATAAGAATGGATTTCGGTGACAAATAAAAAAAAGTCACCGGCTGTGGCATTCGGCTGCAGCCCTATACTATCGGCTGTACATACACTATTCCATTAAAAAACTTAATTCAGAAATTTAACACTAGCCGCATGTCACATTGATGGTGCATTTATCTTTGGTAACCTTGGGGAGAATGAATTCTGGTGATGATTTCACTTCGATGAACATTGTACGCTAAATGTAATGGAACACCATCATGAAAGAGAGATCCCATTTGTTTATTATCTTCTCTTGTAAAATTACTTTTTGCTTTTCACCATAGTATTGAACAATCATGGAATATCACACGATACAATTCGTGTACCGTAATTGTCAACGACTTATTTTGATATGAGAAAGAAAAATTGTGGTGTTGCGAATTGCAAGATTTTATTTTTTGCAGTTATATGCAATAATTTTACCGATATCGTATTAAAAACATTCAGGATCCAGTAACTCATTGCAGGATCCAGTGCATATAACTCATCAGGATCCAGTAAGCCATTTGTTCAAGTAATGGTAACACGTCATATTATGTACAATACACTCTCAGGGGTGATCAAAGTAGACAATGGTAAATATGTTGTTTCAATTTTGCTTTATTATACTCCCAAAATCGGTAGACTCATTAATTTTGCTAATTAGTCCATAGTTTCTTGGAGGAATGAGTCTGGCTTCCCAAATAGGGGGCCCGGGTTCAAATCCCGGCGGGGTTGAATATTTTTCAGAGGTATCTCGATCCCTACTTGAGGTGCTTTGTGGAGGGCACTTTGAGTGAGTACGCCGTCCGTCGGATGGGACGTCAAGCTGCGGACCCCTTGGCGCCTTTCGTAAAGAGTAGGCTAATGCCGACGCTGGGTTTCTCTCCACCCTTCATCCTTTCCTGTCCATCCCCTATGGCGCAAATGACCTGAGCTGTCGGTCGCCTCCCCTAAATACTACTACTACTAGGAATGAGTCTCCAGCATTAATTTCCCTTTGAGCCTTGAAGATTTGTGTGATATCTTTGAAGTGGTGTCAAATAACTGTGTATTTTCCTTAAAAGCAGATTCATTGTAGCTGTTGATTTAATCACGGTAAAAACTTTATCATAAGATTTTTGTGAAGTAAATATTTTTGATTTATCATTTTTAAAACGTGGTCATATGTTGCTAGTCATGCCATCAAGAAAACTAAGGATCCTTACTGCGAAAGCTACAAAGAATAACTGAGTTATTATAGCCCAGGGCTGATTATGAAGTAAATATTAACGGAGGAGATTCCTAAGAGAATCCTAAGCCTGAGGAATTGTTAATGCTGATCTAAGTCCTCTTCTACAGTTTACTGTATTCGCCCTTTCTGAATTAAGGTAAAAATAATATGTAATTGTGCCAATATATGTACAATGCATATAAAATATATAAATTTATTTTAAGAAGACACTGTGATTTGGGTTTCATGGTAACTAGCTTACAATACAAAGATCAAGGACTTGTTTTATCGTCTGAATTGTCAATTTTAAATCCTGGATCAGGTTTGATTGCGTAATTTCCATATTTCAGGTTAGAGACATGATTTCAGAGATTAATTCATTTATGTTTATACGAAAGAACAAAGAGGACAGCCTATTGCTCTTTAATAGGAAACGAAGTAATATCACACAGCTCGTAAATTTTTCCTGGTCTTTGACTTTTCCTTTCATCCACTGACATCGTTGAAATACCGCCTGTTAAAATGTAAAGTCAGAATATTGGGAAGATTTTAGCTGACCTAGGAAAAGCAATAAATCAATTCGAAAACTTAGGTACGCAGCTAACAAAACGCATAAGCTGCGGAAAGTGTGTTTTCTCTTCTATTTTATACACCTAATTGATGGATTCGTACCCGAAAATTTTCTCTTTCCAATGGCATTTTAATTACGGTGGACACGGTGAAGTTAGTTGAAGGGCCAAGTTTTATTATTTTCCATTGTGAGCACACTCCAATTTGTATCCTGACTATTGTAATGACCCGGATGTATGCTTCTACTAGCGACTCATTCATGTTAATACTAACCTGCTTCTCCCTGAATCACCTTACTTCCTTATGTATGTTAATGTAATTTCCGGTGGAATTTCTCCCCTGAAAGATAGTCCGGATGGGTTGAAAGGATGAAGTAATGGTTGGTGATAAATATGTGACAGCGGAAATCTAATATTAATACTAACCCGCGGAATATGTAACTACCTTCTGGGCGGCCGGCTTCTTCTGTTTTTAATGAAAGCGATGGCTGGCGTTAGGGGAGATGAATGTAGTGAGGGTGTAACTAGGAGAAGGCAAAAAGCCGTAATTGGACCAAATTTCACCAGCGTGGGAGAACGCAATAAAGAAGAGGTGGAATTTTGTGCTTTCAAAGTAATTGAAAATAATGCATGCGGGTAAAAGTGATTAGTGAGGTGTCTGGATGATAGCAACTTTTTTTTCTGGCGTAAGGAAACCGAGGCAAGTGTAAGCAGAATAAATTCTTCCTAGCTAACGGGTCAAATTTAAGAGCCGCACTATGGAGCTTTGAAGAAAGTTTAGGGGCCGAAAAATGTACCCCAAGTGGGAAATGGGAGTGAAAATCTGAGCATGGGATGATATGAAAAACCAAAATTATCAAAACTGAAGGCTTGTTTGAAAGTGGGGATACAGCTCACCTAGTGCGAAACTCAAAGTCGAGTGAAATTCAGACATCAGGGTAGGGGGACCAGTTCCTTTTCTTGTACCGCCTTTGGCTCCCTAGAAAGATCTGGTGCTCGAAAAATCACACGGCTTGGGTGAAGCTAATGGTGCTCAGCAAGGCGTGCCCGGGAATCTAATCTTTGTTCTCCAGTCAGGAGAATAGTGATTCGATTCGATCCAGCACTCTACTTACTTCAATATCACGTCCTCATGCTTGGGAAACAATAACGTCCATTGGGAGGGAGTATTTATGGCACAGCGTGAATAAATAAATACAGGGCCTGCCCTAAAAATTAGTAGAATAAACCGATGAAAAGATTTATTGCTGATAAAAGTACAAATCACCTAAATTTATTGAAAATGGCAACCTTATGCATCGATACATCAATACCTAGGCCAGTCGCGGTATGTTTCCTGGAAGGTGTCGACGAATCTCGTTCAGGCATTTCGTCACGGTCTCTGACTTTATCCAGCGTTCCGAAATGCTTTCCTTTCATGCTCATTTTTATTCTTGGGAACAAAAGGAAATCTGGTGGTACCACATCTAGGGCGGCTGGGGGAGCATGGCCACTTTTGCTTTTCCCGATACTCAGTCACGAGGAAGGCGGTGCGGGACCTACGCGGTATGGGACCTATGCGGTCGAAAACCTGCGTTACTTGATAGACTACTAAAATATAAAAACGAAGTAGAGCACTCTTTGCTGTAATCACGATTCTTGCATGAAAGCATGTAGGTTGTATTCAGAAATTTTCTTTTATGATGAGTGAAACCGCTAACACTCATTCTTTTGACAAATATTTGGACCAAACAAATCTAAGTGTCGCCTTTTTATCATTCGACCTGGGATGATTAATACATTCGCACGTACAAATGAGCATGATATGAATTTTTTGTAACGCATACGACAGTTGAAATGTTAGTTATCTCGCGTAATCAAGGTAAAGTAACCTTGGTTCTATTTATTTTGACGTAGGTACTACAAATACTGTTTTGGTATCGTCGCATAGTTAGTAGATTAATTGTTGGCATCAATTCACATACAGTACGATGAACTTATAACCCGTGATGATAACTAGAGTTTTCCACCTGAATACTAAGTGATCTCATATAAAATGCGTATGATGCGTCCATATGCATTATCGTATGTCGTTAAAAATAATTAAATAGGAGACTGCCGTAATTTTCCATTATTTTTTCTTTTGTGTTACCAATTATATACCAGTAGCAGGGCATCATTTTGCATAATTACGTTTAGGTTTTTACAGGTGATATATTCGTTTTGTTTTATATTTTCTTTCTTATGGATACGAATAATGCTATTAGTTTGTGGTGTCTTAATTCATTACGCACTTTTACGTGTTGGATGCTTCCTTGAGAATTCATTCATTTCTAGTCTGTGATGTTTATGATTTACTTCACAGCACGATATATTTTTTACATGCGTCATTAGCTCACAGTAAGCAAGGAATTCAGTTCCCGATACCATGCCAGGTAGAAATATTTTGCTATTGATTTCCTTGCTTACGTAGATTAAGTGAGAACAACTATGGAAATATCCTTAAATCCCGGAAGTGGTGGATAATATGCGTTTTATGTAATTAGTTTTGTTCTACCCTTTACGGTAGGTTTTAGATGACTTAGACTTAATACTACTCCCTTTTTAAACCTCGCCTAACTAGGGTCGTCGTGTCACACGTCGCTGTAGTAAACTGTTTTTTTTATTGAGTGGACCTTATATTTCCTTCATCCCTTATCATAGAACATGCCTCAACGTTTCCTCCTCTTACCTCGCTTACCTAACTCCCTCCCCGCTATCATTATCTTCGGCATTTTATCTCCAATCGAGATTGTAATAAGGCTGTTCGGGCGCTACTCCAAGTGCGTCGATTCACTCGGATGGCGACGTACGAGCGGCGCATGAACTCCCGTCCGTCGCGGAGTTTTCGTTCGCAAGTCGCTTCATTTCGATCCCGTCTCGCACCGTCTGGAAATCCGTTGTTACAAACCATCTGGGACTACCATCCCGGAGAGAGAAACGCGTATACCCTGGCTAAAGATATTACTTGCCTATGAGTCTTTCCTATGTCTTTTAATTTTGAACTTTCTTCATAGCAATAAGCCGCTTCATGGCCAAACGGTTCTTTTCCTCCGTCCTCCGTGTAATTTTTGGTCGTTTTATCCGCTTCTCGGTCTTGCTATCACCTTCTTCCCCTTGCGAAACTGTAACTTCCCGCTGTGTGAAATGGGCGCTCCTAGCCTCCGTTTCCTTTTCGTACCGCTCTATGTTCAGAGTGCGCCGGTGGGTAGTTAGTACTGTTGCTGGCGTCCTTATTTGTACTTGTTTGTAAAAAGCCGTTCCCTGACGGCTTACCTTTCTTGTTAGGTTAAGATTTCATATTTTTTATACCTATTTTTAAGTTTCTTCTTCTCAAAAGCCACACTTGAACTTCAGTCAGTTTATTTCTTTCAACTCCATGTGTTTATTATGAACAATGACCAGTAAAGGTGAGACTTAACTCACCGGATTTAAACTTGCCCGTTCGGGTAGTCAATGAACATTTCGGGTTGTCTGCATCAATCTTTTCTGCCACATTTGAATTTTTCTCTCTATTCTTCAAGCCATTTTGTGGATCTGGCTTGTTTTGCTTTCCGCCATTTTCATTTTTCACCGACACACACATCTCAAAAGCCTACAATCTACCCCGATCCTCTTGCATCTACGACCAAGTTGCCGGAACGTAAAAAATCACGCTCATATCAAAGTTTTATCGTGCGAATGTTGGTTAGTGATTTTCACTTTCATAGTGGTTGCGATTTAAGTCTTTCTCACATATTAGTGGCAATGGATAATACATGAGATATCATTTTAACCACATGCTTGCTAAAGCGTAGAAAAAGCTAAGGTTTGAAAATTATGTGAATTTAACATATTATTGTTGTCTCTCTTTGTTGTAATTTAAGTTACGCATTACGTGTCCAAGTTAGATTTAAAATCATTTCAATCTGTAGGAGCTAAGCATTTACCACTGATTTGCTTATAACTTATGTTTTGCTCATGCCAAGACACGGAAAACGACGGAACTTCCGAACGGAAATGGCCATATAGAACTGTTTTTCTTGACTATTAGAACGGGGTACAGCTTCAAATCGTTGAGATCTGAGATAAAGTGGAACGCTGTGTGAGATTTTATGTGAGGAATTAAGAGTTGAGCAATCGAGGAAGTCACCTATTACAGTATGTTTGTATCCTTCTTTGGTATCCTATCGGAGAGGCATAGAATTTATTATATCTGTCCTAAACGTAGAAGGACTTGAGTCGATAAAAAAAATAATTTCCAGAATTGACTTTTCACTAAAAAGCCTTCGAAATAGGCCCCTTCTGCTTCCACACACCGTTGCCAGCGAGTTTTACACGCCTCGTACTCCTCCTAGAAAGCGGCGCCCGGGATGCTGCGAAGCTCTCTCGTCACGGCCTGTTGTAACGCTTTCACCGAGTCGTGGTGACGTCATTTCGGTGCGGATTTAAGAAAAGGGAAAGGAAAGAAGTCTGGTGGGGCAACGTTAAGGCTGTAGGATTGTTTCATATTTATTATATGTAATTTAAGAATACTTTAAGGCGATCATTTTCGTAATTAATTACAAAAAAGTAGGAATTTAAGAGTATAATTCTAAAATTGTCAATTGATTGAGAAATCTAAACTTGATTATTTTCGCGGTACTTTTCTATTTTGCTCTATCTTTATTTTTTTACTAATAAACGAAGCTTGAATACGAAATAGGAAGAACTTTTCAAGGGATTAAGTCAATTTCGTCCTTATTCTCGTTCTTTTGATTCCTACCCTCACCGTGAATTAATTTTCCTTTCGCATTAATGCTGTGCGAAATGCGGCTAAAAGCATTGCTCCGTTAAAGTCTGCATTTAGGTAATTTTTCGGTGTGCGTGTAATTTGAGGCATTCGGAGGGGAAAAAAGAATGGAGTATTTTGGAATGAAAAAAATTAATCCCTCTCATTGATCAATGGATATTTAAAAAGTCGAATACTAATCAAAATGTCAGCCGCCTGGAACCTGCGGAAATGCCGGTTTTGAATCCATTTGGTTTCAATTCTCCGTTTTCCTTATGCATTTTTTCCCTCCCATCCTGTGCCTTGCTGAAAAACTACCCTTACTCTCTCTTTCCTGCAACCATTCCCCCTGTCCTTCCCGAGCGATCCTTTTCTCTTCTTTTCTCCTCCTCTCCAATTTAGCCCTCTTTAATTGAAAATCCGAACTGTTTGAGACGTGTACATGCACTAATTACAACCGTTACGAATTCTGCGCTTGCGTACGGGGGTACGTTTTATTTCCTCGTCCCATTCTTTTTCACGTAAATTTCGTCCTTACTGTTCATCTGCAGCTGCTCTTTAATTTGATTTTTTTCAAGGATTTTTTAATGCCCGAAAGAGGACTGACTTCCTTATAATTGGCCATTTGAAAAGAAAATTGTGTAGCGTTAACAGTGTGCGATGGAATGTAGGCTTTTAGGTCGTCTGTGGCTGAGACACATTTCTGTAGTGGTGCACAATGATCATACTATCGTTTAAATTGTCAATTTTTAACGTGCGCATAGATAAATTAAGTTTGGCATTTATTGGGTGGTCGAAATTGTTAAAAGATATTTATAAGATTAAAGAAAACGATTTTAGAAAGAAACAATTAGTCCTATGAAGTGCTTTGTGATAAAGCTTGCCATGCAGAAGTTCATGGCGTAACGAAAATATTCGAGTTACACTATTTCAGTTGCGTGGTCATACGTCATGCTGACGAATATTTATCCTTGTGCTATTTTAATGATGGTATTACAATCTAATTTGGCCAGCAAGAAAGTTTCCACCTACTTTCAGGATTTTTAATTAAAATAAAACCAAATGAAAAATAATAATAAAATTAGTGTTGACGAGAGCACATCGTCTGTGTGCAAAGAAAATCTTATTAGTACTAGTCGATAGAGGCTGAAAATAGGGATTTCAAATATATTTTCCGAGGTAGAAACGAATTTTTTAAAAAGTAATTGTTAATATATCAATAGGATTAGTAATAAGTAAGTTTTCGCTATACACAGCGCTAGATTTGTTCATCTAAATATGTCTATCAATCTGTACATCTGTAAATATCGTAACTTAACAGCGCTTTACTTCCAACTGATTGTGCCTACCTCCTCCGCTTCTTCTATCTTCTTAACAAATTTCTATCAAAAAAATGGTCTCTGCCACTTCTCTCCACGATGGATTTTCAATTCGGTAAATAAATCAGTTTGTACTTCCCACCAGTAATTAATCGGCAGAGGAAGTGGGAAACTGAAATTCATGTTTTAGCAATATTAAATGACATTACAAAATGCAGTGGGTGGCGCTTGAATTCCTCAGAAATTTCTCATTTTTCTTACCAGGGCCGAGAACTAGATTATACTCCTGTAGGGTCTCATTCCAAGCCCAAGATACTGGGTATCCTACAGCTGTACCGCCCTTAGGCATGACCGTCCTACCTATCCAGTACGTCAATTATTTTATGAAGTGCTGAAGGATGTAGCTGGTCGACCTTTAACTTCCCTATCGAGGCAGGGAAATCTTTTTTGCCCATTTAATTTCCTCATGTATTTTTCATGCTTTGAATTAGACAAGAAAAGATTCTATCGTGTAAAAAATTCGTATGCTGTCGATGTTGTTTTCTTCGGGGCTCAACTGTTTGCATTAAATTTGTAAAAGGTGATATTTCATTAATTTTTTTCTTCTGCCATGCGGCCAGTTTACACGAATTAAATTTCATCGTTGATTGTGTACCCATGCATGCAATAAATTTATTTATTCTTTATAATTTAGAAACTATTCATCTGTCTATTTGATTCAATTCCATAACCACGTTCCTATCTTCATATACAACCTGTATATGAAGATAGAAACGTAGTTGTCTGCAGGGGATGATTATTTTTCCATTTCTCTCATAATTACGCTGAACTTCATGTGAAAAGGGTTAGTAATAACTTTAACTGCTTACAGTTAATTAATTGATTGTTATTACGCGGCATGTAGACACATAATGCCTCTCAGTATGAGTAGAACATATTAAAATAGATTTGTGAATAGAAGGATAACCATCGTTCCACACACAATTATTGATGTTTAGATGGCTAAAAGGACAGGGTTTTTTCCCGTGTTGCTCTGTTTTGATGGGCTAAGACATTTAAATGAGTCTTATTCTTACAGTGGAACGAGGAATTGAAGAATTGCATTCGGGTAGTTAGATTACAAGAAGTAATAGTCCAGTGGGTAGCGCGCTGAGTGACTCGACGTATCCCGATGAAGATAGCCGGCCCCATGGAAATATTAAGGTAAGTTATTTTTGTTGCAATTTATATTGAAAACAATTTTTTTAACTTTGTATGTATGTATGCATATGTGTATGTGTGTATATATATATATATATATATATATATATATATATATATATATATATATATATATATAGACACATACACATAACACTTTTGTGAATGTTTCACGGACGTGAATAATAATGTATATGAAGTTAGCACTTCATATATATGATTACTGCTTCACATAATGAAGTGGACGAAGACAGGAACACACAAAAAAAGAAAAGAACCTCTCTTGGTTTCTAATTTTCGGTGGTGTAAGCCACCTTTCTCAAGGAAGACAAAGACAGAACTGAGGGAAATACGGGGCTGGAACGGTAGATGGAAGGGAAAGGTGGGGAAAGGTTTGCGAGGGGAAGAGTTAGAAGGGGAGTTTTTAGAAGGGTGGGGAAAATATGGAAGGTGATGGGGGTGTAGGGGGGTTGAGCGAATGTGCAGATCAGGGTAATTAATTCCTAATATTAATACCTGAGCAATTTCAGGGCTTCAAGAGCCAGATGAAGGCTTGCTCTATTGTTTTGAGTTTCAGTGGAGGATCAGAGGGTGGGAGGGATGCTAAAATGGATACACTATAGCATTTATCAAAGGTAGTGTTGTGTTCGGAGGCGTGTTGGGGGATTGGCCCATTTCGTCCTGCCTCTGTAAACTCCATATTCCTGAATTACTCCTGCCCCCATTTTTCTTTTTCTGTGTTAGTTACGTGAGTTTATTTCTTAGCTCATTGTGCTTTCTTCTTCCTAGTTCTATTGGTACGTACCTTCATTTTTTCCTTCCGTCCATCTCCATCATAATATCTTCTGTAATCCATGGATTCCTTACTATATTTCTATTTCCAATTGATTTGCTCGACGAATTCTGTGTCCATTTTTTAAGTTACTCTCCTCTTTCTTCTGCTTTATCTGAACCCTTACATTCTCATAATTCCATCAACGGCCTCCCAGTACTCGTTCCTTTTTGTATCATTCAAGTGTTCTGAACAAGGTCTGTTCAGAAAGTATCGCCACTTTGTGTTCTTTCAAAAATTATTTATTTATTCATGAATATCTCATTTGTCCCCTTCAAAGTCATTCCCGTTAGATATTTTACACTTGTGGCAACGTTTTTTACAATCCTCGAAGCACTTAAAAAAATCATTTTTTGTGATCTTGTTCATCTCCTTCGATGCAGTTTTTATCTCGTCAATCGTAGCGTAGCGTCGTCCTTTCATGGGCCTCTTCAGTTTCGGGAACAAAAAAAAAGTCACCGGGGGCCAGATCTGAGGAATACGGTGGCTGCGGCATCATTAGTGTGTTGTTTTTGGCAAAAAATTCGCGCACTAGCAACGATGTGTGAGCAGGGGGGTTGTCTTTGTACAAAAGCCGATATTTGTTCTTTCATAAATCTGGGCGTTTGTGGCGGATTGCTTCATGAAAATTGCGCATAACTTGCTGGTAATATTCCTTGCTTACAGTTCTACCCTGTGACAAGAACTAATGATGCACCAGGCCCATATAATCAAAGAAAACTTAAAGCAATACTTTCACATTCGACCGAACTTGGCGCGCTCTTTTTGGTCTTGGCTCGTGCTGCAGAAGCTGATTGAGCATTGGGATGATTGAACTTTAGTTTACACGTCATAAACCCATGATTCGTCTCCAGTTATGACCCTCTGGAGCAAATATGGGTCGTCGCGGACAGAGTCCATCAACAATGTTAATGCACTGCTGTTTTTGGTCGAAATTGAGCAATTTTGGTGCGAATTTCGCGGCAACCCGTGTCATGCCCAAGTCATTGGTAAAAATCGAATGGCACGAGACAATCGATATCTTTAGGTCATCAGCAACTTCTTTAACGGTGATTTGACGATTGGCCAATACGATATTGGTTCTTCACTTCATCAATGTTTTCGCCTGCTGTTGACGTGCTCGGGCGTCCGGCACGCTTTTCGTCGTTCACATCTTCTCGGCCCTCTGAGAGGATTTTGCACCTCCGATAAACGTTGCTTAGGTCCAAGGTAGCTTCTCCATATGCCACAGTCAATATTCGGATTGCGCCTGCGTTCTAAATTTCGTTTTTCTTACAAAATTTAATCAGATTCTTTGATCCATTTTTTGGAATAGGCAAAAATCGGACATAAGCCAAAACACATCCCAGCAAAAAAGCTGTCAAAAATTAACTATGCATTCAAAATGGCCGTACTTTTCGGTATAAGTGCGGGACATAAGTATCAATATAATGCCACAAAAAATTCGAAATCAAATATAGGTAACACGCGAAAATTCAAAATTCGCGATACTTTTTGAACATACTAATATTTTAATTTCTTATACTTTTTCCCTTCTCCATTGTCAAATATTTAACACCACACTATAAACTCTGAATTTTGATCTGAATCCGCATCTTCTGGGGAACTGTGTAAGTTGATTTATTTGACCCAACATTTCAAAATCTATACTTAGCCGTTATATAATCTAATTGGTATGCCCTTTTATCTTCTTAGATTTGCATGTGTTCCTATGTCTAATGTAGCGTTTACGTCAGTTTTTAGTTAAAATTAAGCTATTCCGTCTGCACGTCCATGTAGATTTCTCCGCGCGGTCATTCCATTCCCCTAAACAGTACTCTTCTCCCTCCACCGAATTCCTACATAGAGTATTCATCACCATAAAATATTTTCACCCCGGCAAATTTAGTCTAATTGGTCATACACACTACTTATTCCTCCCTGAGACTGCTTTTCAACATATACACATGGTTTACTACTTAATTGACAGGGTTGCCTTTTATTTCTATGAATAAGATCCCCTCATTCTTCTTTTCCACGCCCACAGACTTTCTTCCCAGTTTCCTATCCACTGTTACGCCTATCCCTCATTGAATTTCCTCCTCATCGCTATATTGTGGGGGAGGCGAACTTTGCCAAATATTCCAATTATGCTCCTTTTAAGATGATGTTCCCCTCTTCTACACGAAAGAATTTTGATTTTCTCAAATTTATAGACATGCTATATCCTTGGAGTAGTTACTTGGTCAATTATATTCAATGATATCCGCCGGTCCACCGGATATCTGTGATAAGTTTGGTACCATCTGGGAAATGGTTAATCCCAATTTCATCCGCACCGGCCTCAATTTCTATTTCGTATTTTCTGTTTATTTTGTTTCTTCTTCTAAATATCTTTTATTTTACATTTATGTACAGCACAGCTAATTTTGTATAAAGAATAGAGAAAACTCAATTACCTTGCAATTCCACTAGTCCCTCATCTTTCACAGTCAGTGTTTCCGCATGTTATGCCATCTTCTGGTGGACGCTGGAGAATCCATAACATATTTTTTCCACACGATGGAGAAATTTCATGAAGTAAAATCCAGTACCGTGAAAATTAGCAATTTAATTTGCACGGAGAAATGAGAAATATATGTGAATCCCAACTATGTTTATTAATACGACCCATGTTTCGACACTTGTGTGTCATGTTCAGGGGAGGAATGCAATGTTAAAATTGACAAGTATTTCTCATTCACTCCGTGATAGACAGCTCCCGCCAAAATAAACCAGAAATTCTTTCCTCTGATTTTTTTACCCCGCATTGCTTTTAGGCTCTTTTGCATTTGATAGATTATTCCTCCTCCCGTTTAATCCATGTCAAGGGATTACAGCAATTTTTACATTTTATTCCAATTCATTGTCCAATTGTTCAATCCACACTTTATTTGCCGGCAAAGGCATCGTGAAATGGCTTAGTTCGATGACAAGAAACTTGTATATACTCTGAAATACACTCGAAATACTGAGCGACTACAATTGTACATTCTTTAGCATTCCAGATTTTTGAAAGCTGATCCACAATGGAGGACTGAAAATATGGTCTAAATGTATGGAATTAATCCCTGGCTTAAGGAAAAGTCTTCCTGGCGTAAGGATGAGAAAAAAATGGATTGGAATATAAAGGACATTACATCCATGTAAGGTCCCTTGTTTTAAGATCGAAATTATCCTTTGTATATTCACTGGATTTTTAAAACTTTGATGATTTCACTAGATGGAGAAATATGAATAACTGATCGTAGCACTTTTCCACTTGATCAAGTGGAAAAGTGTTACGATCAGTTATTCATTATGTTCGACTTCCACCACATCACGCCTGAAGCTACTCAATTTGTTATGATGGAGAATTTTTCAAACATTTGATTAATCAGCGTTATCATCTCAATCAATGAGTTTGAATTGGAATCCTCGCAAGTTTTTAAGGATGCAGTACAATACCGCTACTCTAAAAACTCTGTAATTCTGAGTGGTTGTCAGGTTATACTAAAAAATAAAATTTTGTGGTATAGCCAGACTCCCTGTGCCAGAGCTTTAAATTTGTTTCGAAATTAGTCAAAGCTATGATGTCCCCAATTGGTGGCCCCGAGATCAATCTTGTTATTGGGGTTTGGTCTCCTTGGCAACGGGCGTGGTTTTGGGGCTACGCCTTAATCCTTAACATGCCCACGCACACCCCAATGTACGTTTGGAATTATGAGAGAAATGCTCGTAACTTATCTAGTCTATCCGAAATGATACTTTCCTATTGAAATCTCAATTATATTTTTCACTTGGTAAAATAATTTTTCATCATTCACTCCCAAGTGGTTTGATCCCACCCCGATCAATAGGAGCGGCGCGGGAAATTTAATTGCGTTACTTTTTGAGCGCACCCTGTATATGGTGGAGGTGAAGAGGGGAAAGAGGTGGCTGGAATTGGAGGGGATGGTTGAAAGAGGCAGGGGCGGGTAAGGTCCGAGGAGAATGGAGGTGGTCAGGAAGGTTCGCAGTTGGGGGCACGAGGCATTTTCGAAAGGAGAGAGAGTTTGTCGTCCGTAGGGTAAATGAGAACGACGCCAATGCGTCGAAACTAGTTGTACCAAATAAAATTTAGTGGAAAGATACATTGGTATATTTACATTCCGAGATAATGGATTTCCACAAAGTTAAGCCGGATTAACCTAGTATATCCTTTTATCAATTTTATGCCGTTGCTACTTGAGAAAACGCTGAACGATTGTCCGAGTGAATTTAACAGTTCCCTTTGAAGTACATTAGGGGTGCGAAGTAGTATAAATAGCAGCATAAAACATTCAAATAACGTTCATCCTTCAAAGCCTGTAGTAAACTTGTGATCAGAAACGTATAATTGCTGGTAATCCTTAAATAAACAAGTATTTAATAAAACATTTAGGTGAGCTTAGAATATCTAACCTAAAACCGAACGAAAAAATTGTCGTTACTTTTAAAATTACATAAGCTATCCAAAATAATCACAGGCGTGGGGAAATTAACTATGATAATCAATTTGTTGGATGAGTTAAGGAGGTGCTAGTACCATTTTGATCGTATCTGCCCATTTTGATTGCGTTCCTCTATAATTCGGAGTATCTCTTGATCCATAAGAAATTGGATTTCGGCTTTCAGTGGGACTCATTTTCTTTATCTACATTCTATTTATTTTTCGTTCGAAGAACTGTATTAGCTTTTGGATATGTAAAAAAAGGAAATACACCTTAAAATGATTTAGTCGTAATAACTCCGGTTATATCATGTCGTAGCACAAGGGGAACAAAAATTTGCATTTGCCATGATGAACTGGAACATTAAATGAATGGATTATGACATAAATTTCCACCGAAAATATTCCCATTTCATACGACGCAGGGTAAATAAAATATGACGGGTCTCCTATTCCCTTGAGGGTTATTACACGAAGCAGGATTTTGAATAATAATTATAAAAAATTCTTCCTTTCGATGTGAACCTCGCAAGGATGTAGCGATCGCATGGATTATGCTGACCCAATGGTCCAATTTGAAAGTGTACCGCTTGGAGATTGGGCGAGAGATCTCTTTACCGGCTTCCGTGCCTTGTGACGCTTAATGAGAATTTTTGGAGTGAGAGGGACGAAAAAAATACATGAGATAGTTCTCCTGTTATATCTTCAAGAGAGAGAGAGAGAGAGAGAGAGAGAGAGAGGGGGGTGGTAAAAAAAGAGTTCGTCTCATATCTCCAGCGATGTATGAAAAGACTCGGTTCAGTCTCTCATAAGGATTTCACTCTGATGACTTCCCCGAGACTGTCGCTTTAAAAGGAAGACTTTCCTTTCTCCTCTTCTCTTGACGCTCCCATTCCAGACCGTGAAAATTCACGTCGTGCGTTAAATGAGCGCCTTGCAAGATTTCAAGGCAAAAGAAATTACAGATAGGAAGAGTTAGAGAGAAGGGGTAGGGCGCTTGTGGGGGAATAAAGAGGAAGGTTGCCTTTCTGCCTTGAAAGGTCAAAGTGTGATTTGGAAATTCCGCCCACTGTTCTTGCCAAGGGATGTTTTATCCGTAAATGGCGGAGGTATACATGGTTGAATTGCGTCTCTAAGAACGTATCTCTCTTCTTATATAAGAATCAATGTTATAATCGATGGTGGAATTTCTTTAAAGTCAGTCCGACATTAATTTCATGGAATATCCGATTGCATTGGTATACTCGGAAATTGGGAAAGCTGAGGAGCCAATGTAAGAATGGTGGTAGTGGGAATTGAGGTCAAAACAGGTGGCACTGATGCTTGCTCTCCTGAATTTTGCTAACATATGGCAATGCATTCTGGATTCATTTGGGCAAGTTTTAACTCTTGGGTTCCTTATAACTTTTAAATAAAAATACGCTTTTAATTGGTATCCAAAATATTTTTTTACTTTGGCGAGTGTAGTTTTAAAGTGTGGAGGCTTTTGGTTGGCTAGAAACTACATAGCTTTCCATAAGTACTTGTAAAACGAATTTCCTATTAAGAAGTGCGACCTCAGTCATTATGAGTCATTTCAAAGACACGACTAAGCCCACCTGAGTCGCGCTTTATTTTGTATCTGCCCTTTTTATGCATACCATCTTACATTGGATTAATATTAACTTTATATGTTATTGAACTGAATAAACTATAAATGGACTTTTGATGTTTTTGTTCAATTATTCATTCTTAAGTGGATACAAGGAAGTCATATCAATGGAAGTAAGCCCATTCATCAAATACGTTTTTTTTTACGAAAACAGGATCATTAATGATGTCGTAAGGGGGGAAATTGTGATGGCTTAAGGAGCATTAACAGGTAACTGATTTCCTTAATGTACTAAGTATAGGGATAAAGTAAAAGATTAGCAAAGACTTTGTGTGCAGCGTAATGTTGTATGGTTCAGAATCTGCCTGTGAGAAAAAAGGTTGGCGTTGGCGGAGGCTTTTGAAATGCTGGCATGAAAAATGTTGGAGTAGAATTATCTTAGCAGAGATGGTATGAAGCGAAAAGGTAATATAGTATTTGACATTGTCGAAAAGATATAGTTGTGGAGAAAAATCCCGAGGCAGTAGACAAAGTCTAAGAGTAGATATTGAGAAGTGGTGGATTGTTATATGCTATTGAATTTGGGAAAACGTAGGTTAAGGCTGGAAATGAAAAAAGGATATTATAAAAGAAAAGGTCTAGAAATAGGAAAGGAATGAATTGGGCATTTTTGAGAAAATGAAAGGAAGAAGTTCAATTGGGATTTTGACTAAGGAATTAAGTGATGTCAAAAACGTTTACTTTCTGTCGTAATACTTAACAATCTTTAAGCATACTAACCTTGATACTTTCAAAGGCCTTCAAAATCTACCTTGATTTGAAAGATTATATAAATTAATAATAATCCCGATACTTAAAGGTCCTAATTTTTGTAGTAAAGAATTCTCGGTGTACATGTAGTCTCTTGAGTGGATCATTATTCTCCGCGGTGGGAGGCGTGATTTCATGAAACATAACTATAGAATATGAAGGGTTCAGTTAACTTCACTTCTTAATTTACCACTTCTAAAGTGTAGGAGTGCTAAGTTGTTTTAACTTCAAAGCAGTTCACATTCCGTCGAATTTTTATACCCTAGGATGTTAGTTCTCACAATCCGGAATATTTATGAAGACATTTTGCGGCCTCTGATCATGTTCGTAATGAATGCGTTTGTATTATTTATAATATATATATATATATATATATATATATATATATATTATCATACGGTAATCTACCCGTTAAGGCAGGCTTTTGTATGGACACAACTACTAAATAAATATTTCTTGACTCCTAGCAAAACACAATCCAGCAACCTAGCCTACATCAGGTCCCTCTTCATCTCTCAGTGCTTCCTTCCTCCCTTCTGGACGGCACAATAGAACACAAAATAAAATAGAAAACACGTAATAGGACATTCAAATTGTAGATTGTTTGAGCTTTCGGCCTTCTCTGAGGCCTTCTTCAGGTCAGACTGCATGTATACAGGATACAGCAATTAAACCCGGACCAATGAAACTTTTTTCTAAAAGCAAACGTATTGAAAATATTCGAATGAAAATCCTTTTACATAAAAGTAGTGGTATCTGTCATGAGTAACCCCCTTTAGCTGCAAGGACCGCCTCCAATCTTGCCCTTAATCGATCGCACGCACTCTTTAAAACAGCGCTGTTCATATTCGCGAATGCTTCTACGATAGCGGTGCGCAGAGATGTGATATTAGGATGCCTCGTCTTACTGGTAACTCTTTCGACTACGCTCCAAGCATAACAGTCTCGGGGGTATTTGGAGGCCAGAACTACTTTGACCAAAGCATGTCAATGTTATTTGACCGCCAGTTTTGGACTAAATGACTCTTATGAGCTGGTGCACAGTCCTGTTGAAAGACATATTGTCTCACCGAGGCCGCAGTTATCATCCACGGTTTCACGACATTCTTCAAAATTATAATTAATTTCCCGTATAGGAAAATTGCATTTAATTCATCCACATGAGTGATAAATATAAATTCGACTCGTATCCCCTGAATCTTCGGAATTTGATGTCACTGGAGTTTACACTGGAGAAGCGAATCAGCCAAATGGCATGATATAAATACAAGCACATAGTTTTATTATTTATCCTATAACTTTATCCGCGTGAATATAAAACTGTAGGTGTTAATAGGGGGCGGGGGTAGACCAGAGATAGCGAATCTGCCTGTGGAGCCGAAGTTCGCTGGTTTGAGTCCCGTGACCGGTGGAAATGTTTCAGCTGGAAAAAAATTGTTAATGGTATTCCGGAACGAGACAACGGGAAAAATAGACTCTTACTAAAAACTTCCCTGAACCCATGGTGGAAGGCAGCAGTTCCACCATTAGGCACTGGTGGTGCAGACCGAGTGGATGAGCCTGGCATCAGCTGCCACAGCTGCGGGCAAGAGTGAAGTTCACGGCAACGGCCGCAGTACTGCGATTTGGAAGGCAACGGGAAACTAAATTTTTCTCCCTAGAATATGCAGCCTTGTCTTGCATTCAAAATAAAGTAGAATGGGCTGCAGTAAACTAGTTCTAGGATTGAAATGCTGTTGATGATGAGGTGTTTATGCTAAGTGATAGACAGGGTCCGCTGCCTTGGTGCCAATATGAGTTCAATAATCCTTTTTATACCGTGGTGCCTCGTACATAGGACATACAACTTGGTATTTTTCGACACCTGCGTCTTGGTTCTGGCCTTTATCCACAATTTAACAACTTCATACTTATTTTCTACTACGAGGGTCATCCGGAAAGTAGTACCCGTTCGTGAAATAAAGAGACAAAAGTAAATATTAACAAACATAAAAAATTTTATTTGAAAGAGGATACTTTAAACTACTTCTCAACATAATCTCCAAGCAAATTAAGGCATTTGTCATAACGTGTGACAAGTTTCTGTATTCCTGCTGCATAGTCCTTCGCCGCCAGCTCATTGAGATACGCGAGGGACCCATCTTGCACAAATTTTTGCATAATGCAGATGGTGTTTAACAATTTCATGAACAATTGTTCGAGAAACATTGGGAAAATGCTCACAGATGTCATCAATTGTGACGCGCCGATCGTTCCTCACGAATTCGTCAACTGAGCTCACCAGTTGGTCTGTAATGACAGACGGTCTCTCCGAACGCTCATCGTCGTGTGTGTTCCCCCTCCCCATGTTGAAGTTGCGACACCACCGCCAAACAGACGACTCGTCCATTACATTGTCTCCATACACCTCCTTTAATTGGCGATGAATATCACATGGGCGAACGTTTCTTGCATTGAGGAATTTAATCACTGCCCTCACTTCACAACTGGCGGCGTTCTCAATTTTTTTAAACATTGTAAACAATCACAGAAACAACACAGGCAATGCTAGCGTCACGCAACTTGGCTCAGAGAAGGCAGACAAGCCACTGAAGCTATCTGACCTCGTCCAGCGGCTACTCGCGTCGTCAGCACTTCATGCGGCACGAACGGGTACTACTTTCCGGATGACCCTCGTACAAAGCTTCTTAAGGGTCAATTATGTAGATAACTGCAAGTAATAGTTTGAGCTCTGCTATGTATGGCAAAGAAAAATGTTTGAAAATGAGAGCTTGTTCACTTAGGATAATCAACTAAATGATATTCAAAAATGATAATTGTAATACCTGATCGCCATGAAGCGGCGGACAACTTGAAAAATCCATCTATGAACATTTGAAAGAAAGGTAATGATTGTGGGTGAGTCCAATGATATTTTCCACGATGGAGGATATTAGAGGTGACTACTACATTATTCACATGAATTCTGTAAAGAAAACCCAGATGAATGTATTAGAATATCTTCCTGCATCTTAGTAAAAGGATCGTAACTTTACCCGAAATAAATGTCGTGATCATAACTTAATTTGATATTGGGGAAGTAGAATATCTCTACGAAGGAACTTTAGATATAACGACCTTTGAAGGAGGAAAAATCTTTTGATCATACCGGAATCATCGTTTAAAAGATGGAAATTCATATGGAAATTACTTAACGACGGAAGAAAATTTTGATTGGGCTATATTCTGACGAAACAAGGTTCCTTTGAAACTGAGTAACCGACGTAGAGAGCTACTCATGTCGTAAATCGAAATTGGATGCAATTTGATGAGGCACCAACAGAGAAGAATATATGAACAGTCGCTATCAGTAGGAAAACATCAAAAGGTGTGAAAACAACCTGAAATTTCTAAGGATGCTTGTTGAAACCCACGGAAATGAAATTGAAGATGAAGTGTCTGTCGGTGGCATGGCATGAAGAACAGAGAATCATACATGAAAATGGTAAGAAGGAAAATGTAAAATGGAAGCAGTTACCCCATAGGAAGTATAGGAAAGGAGAACTTAAATGAAATGGATTGGCAGAATAATTCAATTAGCAATAAGAAGAGGAAAGATGGTTGAAAGGGAAAAAAACACTTAAGAAAAATTATTATTCAGTGTGTGGTCGAACTCTATGTAAAGGGTCATAGAGTACTTAAGATAGTTACTAAAGAATCAATACCTACGGGGAAGAGTGCAGGAAAAATTGAAGTTATCAGAACCCGTATCGAAAATTATGAAAAAGTGTTGTATGCGGAAAACTTGGAAGGAATACAGATTATCGATTTGCTCTAGGAAAATCTTTGCATAGTTTCATAGAAGGATTTCGTTAAAAATCTATTAGAATTCTTTCTTTTAAGTTTACGGGGCCATAATGGGAACTATTCTCAAGGAAATAGGGGACACACAGACGTCAAAAAAAATAGTAGCCTAACTTTCGGTTGCTATAGTAGAGAGGTAACGAGTACGATATTACGTGTTGTTTCACCCGCAATGTAAAATTGTATCTTTATGAAGCCCCAATAAAGTCTAATCCACATTAAATAAATGTTAGTATGTGTATCAATACTGAAAATGTGTGAAAATTATTTTGATTAGGAATACCATAATGGCATATTGATTTGAATGTAAATAATAATTAGTATTTAACAAATATTAAATGTGAAACATTATATCTTGAAACAATGTTCAGGCATTAAGAAGCCTACATTAATGCCAAAAAATATTTGTACATGTGAGACGAAAATAGAGAAAAAATTCTAAAACTAGTCACTACAGCGCGAGGAAATACTCCATTAAACCCTACGTATTGGGCAGGTTTCTCAGTGGTATTATGTTAGGAAGACATGTTAAATAATAGAAGCATAATAGAGATGGTTTCAATCAATGCAAATATTGAGTTACGAATAGCTAATAAAGGAAATCACCAGGTGAGTAGACTAAAAAACATTTATGAAAAATAATATGAAGAGAAAAGACATTTTGATTGGACATTGGACCTGCTGTGTAATTCCGCCGAAATAGTCGGAATATTCTTTTGGAAAAAACTACAAAGGAAGACCTAGAGATCGTCAAGCCTGTCCTTATGGACAGGAAATTTTTTAATGCATAGAATCGTTTTCTCCTCGTAAATTTAAATCGTGAGTCGGAGACTACAAAAAGATGCTTATGCTTTCACAAGCACGTAGTAAGTTGACAATTGATTGGTAATTACTTTCAGAATTTTTCGTCCGAGCTTAAAATATTTACTTCATGTATAATGTGCTTCATTCTATGACGAATTATCTGCCAGATTTTATGAATGATGATAAATGAAATTTTAGTAGTCATGAAACTGTAATTTCAATTCATTTTGCCAGAATAAGACTAGCCCTATTTAAGTTTATTTGTATGATTAAGTACGTCTCCTGCATGTTTTTGGAAGCCAAATTAGAAGGCGTTACTGGATTAATAAACAATTCTATTCGAGATGGGATTAAAATTTGGGAAAGCCAACTGCTTTGCACTTTGATAGTTCTCCTTAATGTTAAAGTTAACACTTTACACTTCCACACACTTTTAATGTTTTACGACCAGGGTTTCAATGATGCGCAGCATCGAACCCTTGGTCGTAGGACATTTAAAGTGTGTGGAAGTATAAAGTTTCTGTTATTTTTTACCCTCCTAAATGTTATCTCCAAGGGAAGCAATTCCAAATTGAACATGTGCGATGATGGCTAATTCTATGTTGGTTTACCAAATTCAGGTGGTTTATTCTTGGGTAATTATTTTCAGTGGAATAACGCGGTATTTTTAGAATAAGCGTGGTTCCGCGATAACTGTATAATATAGAAATAATTTACTCTTAAATACGTTATTGGCTATGAATAAATTGAAATAGGACTAAATTTAGATTATAGTGATGCTTCTAATTTATGCTTGCAATATATGTATCTGGGATTCGATATTTCGTGTGTGGTTTCATTTCTGTTACAATATATGTTATATTTAATGTAGCATGCAAAGCTGTCGGGCAGCAACTGATTAAATCATAGCTTAAATTAAGGTATGTATGTATATGTTTCCGCCCAGTATGTGTAACGAGCACTCTAACCGGGTAAAAATGTCGAGTGGCGACAACACAGAGTATATGTCATCAAATTTGGTACAAGATTAATTTTAATTTACACTTTTTCATTTTAATGTTTTATAAAAGTTCACAATTCGATATCGTGTCTTTTCCAAAAGCCATGTGAACTGTGCTAAATCACCAATGGAATACATTTAATTAGAATGGCCATATAGTTTCCTTTGGGATTGAAACGTGTGAGAGGTTTTTTTTTTAATTTGAGGGCCCTTGAATTTCTGATATTCGACTATTTTCAAAGTTTTATTTGATATGACATCTAATATGTTTTTACAACTTTGAAACAGCGGAGGATAATGAATTATGTTTCTTTAGATTAATAAATATATAAACAGATTCTCAAGATTAACCCCATTTTTTTAAGATAATTTTTCTGGCTGTTTTAATGATCATTTCATTGGCCTATCCATTATCTGTGGACTGATGAATTTTTAAACTGTTTCTTGCAAGAGTAATAGTGTGGAAGGCGTACTTTTCTGGAACATTATTTGGGGTGAACCAAGCGGCCAAACGAGGTGGAAATTATTCGTGATTAATGCTGTTAGAGCCGTTTCTATGGTCTTTAAGCACACATTTTGCTTCTTTGTACTTCTGTGTATACTATAAATTCCACAAGATGATATTTCATCAAAGTCTGCCCTATTCTTTATGCTAAAAATTCCGCGCGAAAATTTATATGCGGTATCTCATATAAATCATCAAGTCAAAAAATAAAATGACTACGCTCAGTTCTTTTACAACGATATAATTTAAACTGATGATTTTACAATTATACTCTTTCATACCCAAAGAAATCTATTCCTTTGATTAGAATACATCAATTTTGTGGTAATATAATGGTATTTGTTGGCTGGGTAAGTGACATTGAATGTGATAAAATAGCAAGATACATTTGGAAAACATTTGTTTTATCATACGCTGGAGTGTATGCTTTGATAGAGAGTAAAATATTGATATAACATACAGAGTAGGTGTATTAACGGAAGATATGCATATCTGAATATTATTTCAATATGCTTTTGCCTTCGATGATCATATGCATAAAAGGCCCGGGTGAAACTGTTATGCAGGAAGTTCAAACTTTGACAAACGGAAGAATAATTTTAAGGCCGTGATAAGCCTATAAACCGACGAATTAACCTTTAAAGTAGGAGCTTTAAGGAGCGCCTCTATGACGATTAAAATTAATCCGATTCGTATTGTAAAAACTTGTACATTTCCCATTAAAAGCGGAAAAATATAGAAGGAAAAGCGTAGTAGATTCTTTAAGTAATGATAGGTTTTAATTTAAACACACACAATAATAATAACTTGGATTTAATCGGACAAGATTGAGACTTTGACAGTACCTTCTTCCATCCAACCCATCGTCGAATACATTCAATGAAAATATGATTACATTTCAGTGCTAAATAATATGATAAAAAACGGATAGTGACAATCGATTTACAATGAATAAATATGAGCACAAAGAGTGTAGAGAGATATGCTAAATCGTGGGAAAAATTTAAGGAATTAGTTATCTATGTTTGACGAAAAAACCCAAAGCAGGCAAGCACCCACACAGGGAGGGGAGTGTGGAAACCCTACGGATATCTACAGATAGATAATCCTGATGTCGTAATTTATTAAATTAAAAAGAAATAAAATAAAACAGAGCGATGCATGAGAAATAAGAGCAGAAAAAAGGGCGACTGATATACACATAATTGTAGAGAAAAATTTATTTAAAAAGTTACTAACTAATAATAAAGACGTAATAAATATTAAAGAAAAAAAGAAGTGAGAAAAATAACTAAAATACAATTAATTGATAATTTAAAAAATTGTTATAACTATAACCATCATCAGAATTAAGATTTTAGCAGTAATATTAATGTGCGAAGTGGATATTTCTGACTTATAATTGTGTGAATATGGTATGACCGTGAGTCCCTGAAGTGTTTTACTTGCAATTCTGCTGTGATTTTAGGAGTGTCTTACCTAGGGTTCTTTTAAATGATGCAATTGAAGGAGCTTCCCTCAAGGCTGGACTGAGTTTGTTCCACTCGCGGCAAGTAGTAACAGTAAATGATTTATTGTAGTCGACCGTTCGATGCTGCGGTCTTACCAATTTTTATTCCCTCGTGTATTTTTTTATGAACCATGAGAAATTGTACTTAATGAACAAAAGTTGATACTGATCTATTTTAAAAATTTGCTAATGTGTCACAATCTTTGAAACTGAAATACTACGATCAGTAAATGATAAAAAAAATGAATGCCATGGTTACCTATTAACTATTAAGCCGAAAAAATCTTTAGCATGCGGAATTTTCAAATGATTGATCATATTTATTGGATGTGGCTAGTAAAAACCCAAAAAATAATAAGAATTCTTAATCATTAAATTAATCATCTCTCGGTGCCAAATCTCAAACTTATGGCTTAATGCGAGTTTTAAAGAATAAAAGTTCTGAGGAACGTCGCTAGAGACGACGACAATTCGGGGAAGGTGACCGAAAAATGTGTCTCTCTCTGTATTAAATGCTTCTAATGGGTAAATAATGAAAAGTGATAATAGTATTATGCATGATTATCATTTAACACTATAAATAACAGATGAGAAGGAAAGTCAAGGGTCTGAAGAGAAAACCACTGTTGTTACTGGAATATAGTTAAAACATTGTTTAATGGATGGAAGTCTTTTCTAGACGTAACTCGCTTTAAATATGTTGTTAGATAGGGGTGGTACGAGAGTAATATAAAATTTGAAATCATAAGGTTATGTTTTACATAAGTAAAATTAGTACTAATTTCAGAATTAAGCGAGCCTGAGCGGGAAAGCACTTAAGCATTATGCTTCTTATACATGCCATTTGTTACTGACGAAAGATATGCCGGTGATTAAGCGCTGGGTTCAGGAGGTGTTAAATCAACGTTTTGATTTCGTCATCTTGCGATAAGAGAAGTTAATCACTTGGGAAATACTGCGATGATTTGTTTTTGCTCTCTTCTAACCAATTTCGTATTTTATGGGCGGAAGTTCGGATTTTTCAGGACCAATGACAAAGGCTTCCGGGTAAACTTCAATACCGGCAAAATATCTACGGACAATAGTAGCATTATTAGCGGTTTGTGGTATTTCATGTAAACTTAGCAGGCTTAATATTCGGAGATGGCATTTAAAGATTGTTTGTTAGGAGCATGACTTTCTATATGGTTCTTTAAAGGTAATAAAAAAACACATTTTGGCTGGTTGAGCAGTGTTGCCCCGGTTTCATCGGTTAATCATGAGTGTTATTGGATAGGTTTTAGGTTAAAGAAGGTGAATACTTCGTTTTATCTTTGTAATATTGGAAAAACACTGCCAAGGTTGGAAGGTACACTCGGACGTCAATTCCTGGATTTACCAAGTTGTAGTGTTTGATGGAAGAACATGTCCCTTATGTTAGACAATATGTAACTTACTTGAAGCACGTGATAAGAAAGCAAGGCAAAATAGAACGCACAAATAAAATAGATAACACCTAAAAGGCCACTCACATTTCAGAAAGTTTAAGCTTTCGACCTTCTCGGAGGTCTTCAGGTCAGAATCTATATATATGTTTACTACACATATATATGTTTACTACTATATATATGTTTACTACACACACATACATTACATTCATTTGTGTATAAATTATATCATGTATCTCAAGAATGTTATAGTTATACAATGTCATGGGGATAAACGCACGATTTCTTTATGAGCTGATAGGGGAAAGGGAGGAGTGTGGGTAGGTCTGGTGAGCAGAGGGAAGCGGAGAGAAGTAGCTTCAAGAATTGCGCTGTGCAATGCTCGGTCGGCCTCGGAGTGAGTCGAGTGCCTCGGGTTGAAATTCCGAATTCAAATGTAGCGTATTCAGCCGGGTTTCGACTCGGACTGCAATTACAGGGCATGCAAGGCGGGCAGTTTTCGCGCACGCTAAATGGGTCTCATTCGACCAACCCCTTTTAGTGGAACTCACTCCGTTCGGTGAGCCTGAGCACATGGCGTGAATGTCCGAGTGTGCAAGGTTCGAGGCAAATCTCGGGAAATCAAGTTGAACGGACATTTAGCGCCTGGATAGCCACGGAGGCCACCGTGCATTTTCCATCGAACGAGCGGTGACCAAGCGCAGACTCCAACCGTCATCATTGGCGATCTGAACGTTAGATGTACCTTTAGGTATGGATTTTGGTTTTGGAAACGTTTTGCCACTATACCTGCCACCCATCAATGATTATTAGTCTTTGGTCAATGCAATGGCAATGGTGTTTTAATCGATAATTTGTTCTAATAGTGATTTGAAAAAAAAGTTAACATCCGGGTGATTACTTTATAAAGTCTCACATAAAGGTCCGGTCTCTTTTCTAATTGTGAGATTAATCTGGGTGAATAGCGAAAACGCATGGAGCGCATCTTAACCCCTTCCGAGCTTACCCGAATTCACGCACTGCAGGTTTTAGTGGGCAATTAGCTCTGTCCTTTCATTGTCAAAACAAAGTTCAGTTCGGTTAGACGGGAAGATACCTTTGTATAGAGGTTGTATTTGGATTGACTTCAAACATTTAGTGAAAATATAAAAGGCTTGTAAAATTGGGATGATTGGTAGAGCACCGGAAATCCAACCTTCAATTAACTCCTGCGGTGCCAATGGATAATGTTGGCTTATCGAAAGCCGAAATTCTATCCATTCCAATGGAATCAGTGTCTTTCTAAGCAATAAGCGCTGTTTTAATGATCCGGCATTGATTCCTTGATGAAGCAAATATTATTAAAGTCTCGGAAAGGGATACAAATTTTTTCGCTTGATAGGGTGTCTCCGCCTGAAATAACATTTCATCATTCGCGTACCCAGGATAAGTTGGGATTGGTTTTTTCAAAAAGGGGAGAGATAGGGGAAAGGTTGGAGTTGGCTAGTGGGGACGTAGCGAAGGAAAATGAAAGCGAAGGTACAGGAGGGGAGGGAGATGAGATATTGGGCGTACAGAAAAGGGTGGAGGAATAAGAAAGAAAAAATCATAAACCTCTTTTTCATTCTGAGGAATAAAATGGAATCGAAACAATTCAATCAGGCAAAATATAAAAAAAATCAATCAGACTTTTGGATGGATGGAAATCTCCAATGCCTCGCGGAGCGGAGACTCGGCACCGGCGTATGGTTTTGCCCAAGGCCAAGTGAATTACGAATGGAGTTGATGGCGGAGCGCGTTGCTCTTTTGTTATTTTTCGTCTTCCTCGGAAACAAAAGGAAATGGTGGGAGGAGGGTTCTAACCCCGGGGCAATGGCGGGAAGAGGTATATGGACCGATTGGGTTGGAGATAGAAAGCGAGTCGATTGATAGGGAGTTGTAGGGAAGGCTGTAAAATAGCGTGTTGGTTGTGGAAATGGCGAATGTTTTTTAATGCAGAGAAATTACGCCAGGGAAAGGCAATCGACGGTTGGAATGATATTAGGACAGTCAATATGGGAGCTGCCCTCATCATGAAGATTTTTAGGCCGTTATTTCTATGGTTACGTTAAGCATATCTTTACGGCGAAGTCTATCATGTTTTTTTCAAGGGAATCATAGTAAACATTTCAGCAAGTGACAGGAGTAGAAAGTCAGTCTATTGCTGGATGAAAAATCCAATTAAAATCTACATGAAAAAGCTAAACTTTCATTCTGAGGTTAATTCTTTACAAGTGCAGTGGTACAAAATTGCAAATGATGAAAAAATAAATAAATTGAGCTAACAACCTCTATTTATGGTTCACGAAGGTTTTTTGCAATATGATTTGACGAAGGTTTTTTATTTCATCGTTTTAGCCAAATGGCGTCATTAGAATGTCAATAATAATAACATAGAAGACTTATATCTAATTAATTAGATGTAATTCTTAATTATAATATATTGTGTTGTGTATTGAGTAATTCGTCAAAGATTTAACTGGGCGTGAAGTATTTAAGGGTTCAGTCAATGATTAAAACGGCCATGATCAAGAACGGTGGGGGAAAAATCACGTCCGGAATCACATTCTGACAACTCTTGATGGGTGAAGGTGGGTTGGGATGTGAAGATGAGAGCAAGTAAAGCGGTACTTAGTCAATACGAGGCACATTACATTTTATCTCTGCTCCAATTTTCCTGGAAATCCCTCTTTCGTTTTCTCCTGCAAACTCTCAATAATCGACATCCCACGAAAGTTAGCAATCAGGGTCTAGGTCTGTCTCATCTAAGGAAAAGCACGTCTTCTTCATGGAAAATCCAGCGTCACTTATGACTCAAAACAGAAGGAATTAGGGAAGTTATGATGTATATTTGGGAAATACAGAAGATCCTGACGCTTAGAAGTGGGTCATCCGTGCTTTCTACTCTCAGCGTAATAGGTTAAAGGAACGCCCGAGGAAGGCTGAGTTGGGCAGTCTGGTCGATATTTTGACATTTTTCCGTCGCGTGTCACATTTTGATATTAGGTGCATCATCATTTCTTGAGATGCATGATTTATTTGGTTTCTCGTTGTGTGCCTCAAATAGTGCTTTTAACGTGACAGCAACACTGAAATGGCCGCCACACTGGGATCAGAAGTTTTCACAGCCGCTCCGCTGTGGAACAGACGCTACGACGAATGACCCCTTTCGTATGATCCCTACCCTTTGACCTATCTGACATGGATGGCCCTACATATTAGCAGCAATTATCAATGCTCCCGGCAAGAGCTCTATGGGACACTGGAGCACGTAAGCTGTTCCACCACGTCCAGGTTGTGGTCCATTAGGTGAAATGTTCCAAATTTCCGAAATTATATACATGAAATTGTAACGGTAATCATTTCTAGGTGATTCGATGATTGAAATCTCAAGCATTGATTTCCTCTGCAAAGGAATACGTTTGTGTATATCCGCAAAGGGCTATTATTTTGTTGACTTTGCGCATTGTCACTTATTTCAATTAACAGTCATACCATTTACGCAGGGAAAGCTGGAGAAATGATGCAAAATTTAAACGAAGAAAACGTTAAGAAAAACATGGTTTTGGAGGCTTTGTTAAAGCTGTCAAAGCATAAAGAATAATTGATCAAATAGGGGAAATAAAGTGGAAAAAGGCTGGAATATTAAGAAAAGTTTCTAAGAATATTTTATTATCTCTAATTATTTAGTATAGAGAAATGCTGGATGAACAAGTGATAGGTATCCTGAGATTAGATGTCGGCATTAAATCGCTTTGAATCAACATTAAGGTAATGAATCCGATGTATCCAAATCAATAAGGTAAGTAGTGGCGAAGAATGAGGTACGTACGAAGAGATGTGGGCATGTGGATGAGACAGTGTTCGGGCAAAAGGGTTTGAATGTATTCCGGCCATTCTCGAGGAAGCTGCTGGAATGAGTCCAGGACAAACATTTTTACGCCGGCTGTAATTTTCTTTTTAGGAGCCCTGGCGGCTGATGCCATTTACTTCGGTCATTCTGCTCCACGTGAATGATTACATTACGAAAGTAATCCCTCTTATCCTGGAGCAAAGTCCTCCCTCAAGTTCGTTCCTGGTTATGTTTTTTGGTCCAGCTGCGGACTGGTGTAAACCGCGTAATATATGCATAGGAAAACGTTATCTTTGTCCGCTAAATTTTAATGGAAAAATGAGCTAGATTTATATGCATTTTTCGCTGAAAATACCTATCACTTCTAAATATATCAGATATCGTGCGAATAGCTTTGTTCGATATTCAACCTCTAATATCGACTCGAAGCATAAAAAATTCAAGGAAATGATAGGGGTATATCTGCTCGCCGATATATGTCGTGTTTATGGAGTTATATCTGCGATAAATGCATATTGCTCACATCAATAGTTATGAGAAAATTATCGTTAAGGTTTATTTTTTATTTTTCCTCCACTGAAAACCCTGGAGTGGCGAGAAACCACTAGGGATGGAGGAAGGTTTATGATTAGCGATCGACGCAAATACCCTCGCCGATCTTATATCGTACATCGACGATGTAGTTAAACCCCGATCGACAATGTCGTGTATGAACGATAGCTATATGACCTTAAATATATATCGTACTATCATATCGACCGGTGCTACTTTACAGACCTACCTGTATTGAAGATCAATACTTCTTTTGAGCATTTGAGTAATACTCATTCTATCGGATATAACCAAGCACATTTCGAAAACTGCCTATTATTAAATCATAAATGATTCACTCCAAAAGCCAGATTTATTCAAAAATTATTTTTCTGTGAAATTGGCGTATGCGTTCGTAATGCATACAATTTCTTTTAGATTTTTGTTATTTATATTCACATCCATTCAATGCGTTACTACACTAAACGAATCGCTTGATTTCATAACATTTTATACTATGCATTTAGACTGAGCCAAAATGCAGGTAAATTTGAAATATATATTTTTAAAAATTACACAAGGTTACTGTGATTTTAAATATACCCTAAATATTAGCATAGATTATGATGGCATGAGCACATAGATGGATTAGAGGAAAGTTAATGATATCGGTGGGTGCGGTATGGGATTGCTGTGCACGGAAATAAAAATTAATGTATTAAAAATTATTACTCAATAATTCTTAAATTATTGCTTCTAACCATTGTTTGAATATAGGGTGACGAAATCGGAGTTCCGAAGTTTCGGAGTCGGTTTTTCCAATAGAAACGTTTAAATTAAGGACAGGGAATACGGAAATATTTATCAACAATACAGAAACTTAAGAAAAAGCGTGGCATCATTTAGGCCGAGCGTTCTAAGATCACTTTCGAAGCACAAACCGTAGAACACCTCTGCTCATTTTTGGCCACGTATCATTTAGACCAGTGTTTCCCAAACTTTTTCGAGCCCTCTTAGGTCCATAAACCTATAATCAACGCCCTCCAATCGATAGCTTTAAAATAATAATAAAATTCATAAATGAAAATAATCAAAAACATTGAAAATACTTAAGTTAAAAACAATGACTAATCCAATGTTTATTTACAATCCAACGTATGTGAGATGCATAGCTCTCATATCACATTTATGAAAAGCCTAAATGCACAATAATAAAAGGAACTTAGATGAGAATATACTTTTTACATGAAAATAAATTATCAAAACGAATATTTTTAAAAACCTTTCTTTAGAAGTTTACATGTCATTTTTTCGCTTAAATTAAGAAATTATTTAACCTGAACATTTTAAATTTTTGGAAACAGAAAAACGTATCATATTGTATAACAATTAGTTAAACAATTAAGTGTTTATTGATTTGAGTTTTTCATGGTCTAGAAGTCATTTTAAGAGTTTCGATTGCCTAATTTCACGACAGATTTTCATCTAATAACATTTTAATGGGATGGAAAGGCTTGATGGCCTGATATTAGTTTTCCAACGTCCGGTGTTAGAAAATTTCTAGGAGTCTTAGATATCCGCGTTCATTAACTGAAAGTCTGTTTCTATGCTTGGAAATAAACTGAATGACTGCACTAAAACCACGTTCCTCCAAATATGAAGTTGAAAATGCAAGGAGTTTTTTAACCACCATCCATAATGCAGGATAACGTTCGTAAACCACCTTCTGCAACGAAAACTCTTGATAATTTATCTTAAACTTTGGTTTCAATTCGTCATAATTTTGTACTCAAATTAATTCTTCCTCTAATACTCCAACTTCCTCAATATCTACAAGGGGATTTATCACCCAATCTGGAATTTCCAACAAAAGAAGATCCTCAAATCGCTACGTCATATTTTTATGCAAGGTGGCTAAATGGTCACAAAAGACTCAAACTATCATCAAGCACACGAGCTTGCTCTTCTAGCTTAAGCAGGGAAGGAAATTGATGAAGCTCACAGCGACCTATGTTGCGCTTAAATGAGAGAAATTTGGAAATTAATATTCACCACAGATTTTGCCTTTGTGAGGTTAGTATCCCTGCAATTATAAATTCATTTCATTTGCAATTTGCAAATATTTCAGACTAAAATGCAACGTCACCCCTAATATTTTTAAAGTTGTCGCTGGGAAAAGCATTTTTCTTCTAAAAAACAGCACGACAGTGTCACAAAATTATAGAAGCGCCTTATAAAATTGCCTTTTGATAGCCTTCGAACTTCCGTGTGTAATAACAAACGTTTGAAATCTTCGTCGTTCTCATCTCACAACTCTCGAAGGAGTCGATCATTAAGAACATGGGCTTTGATATTGTTAACCGCTGTAATTACAATGTTTAAGGACTTGTGAAGGTAATCACTCAGTATTTATGCCACTACATATGTCGGTGAATGGCAAAACATTTGGCATATATTTTTTCAAGTACGAGACATCAATTAAAAATATTTATGTGCTAGCGGCATAGTTTCAAACATATATAAGTGAGGCCGAATATATGTATTTGTTCTGCACCTGGTATAAAACAGGATTTATTTACCCGTCATTTTGCTCTTGAACGGTAGTAGTTATACTTCAGTAAACTGAAAATACTAATATAATTTTTTTTTTTTTGTAAATATTGACATTTCATAGACATTTGTAATGCAATTATCAGGCGGGCGTGAATTGGAAAAAGGTGCGTACGTAGTTTGTGCCAGAGGTCTGCACATGCGCGTTTGCCGTCTTTCATAGAGAAACCGGACACTCAGCTACAAAGTAAGCGCCTCTCGAATTCGATTCATAACACTGGTCTAGTTAGGTGAGGGTGAAATAATATTTCTTTGGCTCTTATTCTGCCGTTATGAATCATATTAGTCCATGCAATTCCCTGAATTGTATTCATAAGAGAGGAAGTTCAAGTGACTGTTGCGGTGAAATTGGCTTGGGTACAATTTTTGGATATTTTTCTGTGCGTTGGTTCAAATAAAGTTTATTCCATAGCAGGGAAACCTTTTGATTTAATGATATATTACCAAGAGAAATTTGTTGAAGAAATATGCTTACTACTCAATTTACTCGTGAAGGCGAAATTTATCCAAAGAATTATTGTAAATATTACACACTGTTTGAAGAAATACTACGCTATGCCTAATGGCAGCAAAACCTTGACTTAGATCTGTGAACCGGGAATTAATTTAATTGATATCCAGCCAGCAAAGGGAAAATTCAGTCGTATATACACGAAGAATGAGAGAAAAGGTCCTCTTTTTGAGCTATTATTGACATTTCATGAAAACATAATATAATGGCCAAATGAAACAGTTTCTGGCGTCACTTGGTGGGAAATCTTCATAGTGAAATGGAAAATAAGCAACTTGGCTTTTCCACGTAGATATTTTTTTATTTTACGACCTAGGTTTCGTTATGGTATTTCGTTATCGTCAGGTTTATTTCTTAACCTTGTTTTATCGTAGAAGGCCGGTCTCACCTTTTCTTTTGGGAGAATTCTGTGCACTTTTAATGACAAGTGCCCAAGAAAAGGGAATCTCCGCCACTGTGGCTGGTTTCAGTAGATGAGGGAGAACTATACAAGGCTAACTTGGCTAAACGGGATAGTTTCTTGTTGTAAAGTTTATCAATCAACTTTTCTCTGTCCATTGTTCACTGCAATCTGTTTTATGATGCTGAGTTCTTTAAGAGTGTTCTCTTTAGACATGGGGATAGAACATGCTCTGTGTAACATGGCGTAGAAGGCCGATAATTTTTGAGAGAAGTAATTTCTAGAATTATGGTGAATGACTTGGTCTGTATTACACTGTTTCCTGAAAATTGGAAAAATCAAATCAAATTGTTTTTAATTGTAATAGTTATATCTAGAAAGTTGAGGGATCTAGCTGCTTCTAATTTCTTGGTAAATTTTATATGTTTATCCCTGGGATTGAGAAAATTCAAAAATCTGTCTGATTGTCTGTCAGAACCCGTCCAGACGCAGAAAACATCATGTACATATCTATACCAGCAAAGGATATTTTTGATGAGGGGATTCTCTGAGGATAACATTAGTTGCTCAAAATTGTCCAGGTAAATGCCTGCTGGTACCGGGGAAAGCGGAGAGCATATAGCCAAGCTGTCTTGTTGTTGGTATATTTTGTAGCTAAACACACATCTGGTTTGCTCTACACAATTTTTTAAGGAGCAGCACAATTCAAAAATCACCGGGGTTGGAACCCTTGCTTTAACAAGAATAACTTCCGCAAGGTTCTAATCTTGGAACCCTGGGGAGTAAATTCGTGACATCAAATGATACCATTGTGCACTTGGTGGTTATTATTTCTTTAGACAACACATTCACCAGTTCTTGTGATTATTTTATTCCGTGTTTCGGGGAAAATTTGGAAAAAGTGTCGAATAAGACGTTTAACTTATTAGACCATAAGTGGTTCAGGGCTAAAACATTGGAAATCACAGGCCGATTTGGAACACTGCTACACAGATTGCTTACACTGATTTTTTTGGATTTTTGGCAGACCAAAAAATCTGGGAACTGATGGATTCATTTGTATTAGGTTGCGTTACTCCCGATGGGCTTATTATCACTTCACATGAGTTGCTGGAAGCTTTGCACACTTCCTGATATTCTGGTGTGGGATCCTCTGTTAAAGCCATTGCTTTGTTGTTCGAGATGAAATCTTCAAACTCCTTTTTGTAGTCACTTATATCCGGGACAACTGCTGTGCTACCTTTGTCTGCCTTGGAAACGATTAGGTCTTTTTTCGAAATTGTCTTTGATTGACAACAAGGCTTTGTAGTATTTTGTGTTTTTTCAGTCATTTGTTCAGTAACCTAAGATGATAACCTGACGATGTTATAACATAACGAAACCTATGTGAAAAAATGTATGTGGAAAAGCCAATTTGTTTAATTTCAATTTCAATATACTGGCCATTTATTTTCGTAGTATACTTCGCTTTTTTCTGCGAGACACAGCTTGCGCTTTTTGCCCATAATATTTCTATTTCGGGGGAGAGCAATGCTCCTGTGGACGTGAAATTTATTGGTTTTTAAGAAAGCCTTCGACAAAGTACCTCATAGTAAACTACTCGTAAAGCTAGAAGCAAATGGCATATATAAAAATATCCGTGTTTGTATTAAAGACTTTTTGAATGGTCGGGTCAAAAGAGTAGTGGTAGATCGAGTTAGCTCAAATGCAATAGAAGTTATTTCAGTTGTTCCCCATGGAGTTGATACTTGCACCATATTCTAAATGAGGCCTAACAAGCGACAAATAACATTTATGTTTGACTTTTACATCGCATTTACCTAGTACCCTTCTAATAAAGCCTTTTTTTGCTTATCCACATATTCCCCTTATGTGTTTCACCCAGGAGAGATCTTGAGTGAAGGTAATGCCTAGGTATTTAATTGAGTCTACGCATTCCATTTCGGTGTTCCCAATGCAGTAGGCGTTCAGGTAGGAATTGGTCTTTTTCCAAAAAATATCACTTCACACTTTTTAAGTTTATTTTTAATTGCCACCAGCGTTTCATAGCATTAGGGTCATCTGACAAAGCTGCTGCGTCCTTAGGATCACGGATATCACGGTAAACCACTGCATCATCGGCAAAGTCACCCCCTGCCACGCACCCTAGCGGTGGCTTGCAGGGTATATAAATAAATAAACATAAAATGATACAAATAATTATATAGTAGTACTATAAAAATAATGATATCATGCGTTGAATGAAAAATAACTTCCCGATAAAGCCTTGATAATGTCGTTGGAACCGAATAGTTTGTAAAATGATTATCTAGGTAAAAGTTTGATGTAAAACCATGGAATATAAGATAGGATAAACTGATTTCTAACCGGATTCACACCCGTTTTATGCACACTAAATTTTACTGCCGAAGTACTCTGTAACGTGATATTTTGCCAGTGATAGACCGAATGAGATTAAACTCGTTCAAAAGTTTCCCTTGTGCGAGAAGGCTTGAACATATTTTTCATCCGTTCCTACTTTAAAATGGATGGATACACATGATTTAAATTACTTCTAGATACGGGAAACAATGTAAACTTTAAAATTGATACTTAAAAATGTAGACAAGAGGAAGTTGCCGAGCCTTCGCAAAGGTCACATTGTCAGGACCCTCTGGTGCCCCCCTACCGCCCCCTTTCCTCTTTTCGCCCCCATAGACTAGAGCACCGCCCCCACGGGAGGCAACGGCACCCACTTTCGGAATCACTGAATTAATCTTATTTTGGTCTTGCTCTTTCCCCCTTTATCCTTATCGGCACCCACTTATCCGCTCCTGTCATTCTTAAAATCTCTTGAGCACCTGCCCTTTCACTCCTTCCCACTGTATCCTTTCCACCCTTCCTTGCTCTCTTAGCGTATATCATCATTGGCCTCATATCATTTAACTTACCTATCAGTGTTTAGTTTCATACGGTCCCCTACAACCATTTAATATAAGTTATTGTCTAGTCTACCTGTTGTTTACACTCTGCCATTTCCCTCTGCCTTCAATAATACCTTAAATCGACCTACAGATAATCATTCCTCGGCCTACGAATAATCTGACCTCTTGTGTTTTGTTATCTAAACCCGTCCCGCATGCTCGCTTTAGAATGCCATTAAATAATGTACTGCTCTTAACAGTATTATTTTATTTTTTAAATTTCTATATACCCTACAAGCCTCCGTCAGGGTGTGTGGCAGGGGGTGAATACACGCCAGAATAATTATTCCCGCACATGACCCTACCGAGGTCGAAAAATTTTATTATGATCCCCTGTCATTCGTGGAAACAATGGCATCTTAAATCTAACTCTTCTACCCTTAATCTCTCTAATTTTAGTAGAATGATCTCTCCTACCGTTGTACGATTGGGGTAATAATACATTTTCAACATCAGTGCCCTAGAGACCTCCTTCCAATTTATGCAAGAACTTCAATCTGTAATTTAGCCTTCGCTCCGCGAGAGATTCCCAGCCTAGGTGCTCCAACATTTTGGATAGGCTACTAAATTTATCATAACAACGTTTTACAAATCTAGCTTCTCTACGCTGCACGCGATCCAATTCGGCAATTGATCCAACTTCGTGAGTATCCTATATATTTTAAGTTTTCCCTTCCATCCCTCGTCTCTCTGAGGGAGGACCCTCCTGCTACCTGCAGCTTTGGGTCCTATTCCCTACCGGTGTCCTTGGGGGAGAAGACCATTGTGTGTTGCATGTCCATGTGGTATTGGAATTTCGCTTCTTGCTTGTCAAATTCTAGTTTGCACGTTATTGGATAATTTTTTTACTGAATCCTAAGGTGCAATTTATTGTCAGTTGATAGAGTATGCATTTGCATATGTGTAATTTGAAAGGATTTTTGCATGAATGCATGAGCCACTGTGGGTATAGGTTTGCTTGGATGTGTTGATTTTGCATGTGGCGTTCTTCTCTTTTACGGGTGGTGATCTCACACCCCCCGCCTCACGCCCCGTAGGTGGCTCGCGGGGTATTATGTAGATGTAATCTTTAAACTCATTTTTTACTTTCTCCGCTTACCTAGCATTTCCCTTAGCATCAAGGGTTTAAGCATATTACCACCTCTCAATATTTCCTCCACCCGCGTTTCTGTTTTCTTTGAAAGCTTCTCCCATGATATTTGTAACTTCGTCACCCGTATTTCTTTCCGTCAAGCTATCTTTTTTCTCCATACCCAGTGATCGTATCCTTCTGATGTACCGTCATCCTCTTGATATAAGGACCTATTTTCGGTTTTATACAACGCTACGTGCCGTATTAAAGGCTATGCTAATCTTTATTCATGTCCGTGCTGAGCGTATCTACCATCTTTCCTTTCTTTCTGTAAATGCTTCCATCGCCAATGCAATTCTTTTCCTAAAGTCTCCGCTACCATTCCAATTATTCCTCAAAATATTTACTTTACAGTATTCGCACCTTCTGCTCTAAATTATTATATCTACTGTTCTGCTTTCCTTAGCCTAGCTACTTTTTGATTATTCCATTATATAGTTTTTGCATGGTTATTCCTTTAACAATAGTTCTCTCATAACTTCTGCAGAGCACTCCTTAATAATTGCAATGCCTTCGCCGTCTTATTAGTTATAGCTTATTACTGCCCGTGTGATTTTTATACCAGTTTTGAATAATCGTGCCTCTCCAAATTACTCTTATAATCCGTAGTTCTTCTTTCAGGATACGCAGTTTTAGTACGGTAATTTTTAAAAGTTCTTAATTATTCCCGTATGTACGGTTGCAATTGCTTCCCCCACAGCTCTTATCTCATATACTACGGTTTCTCGTTTTATAATGTTTGCGTGCCCTTCCTCCACACTTCCGATCCCTTAATCACTTTGATCTTTATTAACTGTCTTTTGGTATTCCTTCCTTTTACGAGGGTCATCCGGAAAGTAGTACCCGTTCGTGAAATAAAGACACAAAAGTAAATATTAACAAACATAAAAAATTTTATTTGAAAGAGGATACTTTAAACTACTTCTCAACATACTCTCCAAGCAAATTAAGGCATTTGTCATAACGTGTGACAAGTTTCTGTATTCCTGCTGCATAGTCCTTCGCCGCCAGCTCATTGAGATACGCGAGGGACCCATCTTGCACAAATTTTTGCATAATGCAGATGGTGTTTAACAATTTCATGAACAATTGTTCGAGAAACATTGGGAAAATGCTCACAGATGTCATCAATTGTGACGCGCCGATCGTTCCTCACGAATTCGTCAACTGAGCTCACCAGTTGGTCTGTAATGACAGACGGTCTCTCCGAACGCTCATCGTCGTGTGTGTTCCCCCTCCCCATGTTGAAGTTGCGACACCACCGCCGAACAGACGACTCGTCCATTACATTGTCTCCATACACCTCCTTTAATTGGCGATGAATATCACATGGGCGAACGTTTCTTGCATTGAGGAATTTAATCACTGCCCTCACTTCACAACTGGCGGCGTTCTCAATTTTTTTAAACATTGTAAACAATCACAGAAACAACACAGGCAATGCTAGCGTCACGCAACTTGGCTCAGAGAAGGCAGACAAGCCACTGAAGCTATCTGACCTCGTCCAGCGGCTACTCGCGTCGTCAGCACTTCATGCGGCACGAACGGGTACTACTTTCCGGATGACCCTCGTAATTTCCGTCGCAGCTTCAAAATTCCATTTTCCCACTCTACCAACCCTCCTAATCCGTATGAATTTTAAATTGCATTTCAAATCATCTGAAATGGTTCGAATGTGTCCCTCCTACGGGAAGTTGTTTGAGTTGAAGACATTATTAGTAATCTATTTAGAACCATAAAATAATCGGACTGGTGTCTTCCTGTTTCTCCTGATATTTTCCACTTGTGCCGATGCCTGCTTGAGGTAGCATTTAAATTTGATGGTAATAATATTTTTTAACTATATTCCTCGTCAAACTCGATCGAATTCTCTCCATGGTCATTTCTTGTTACTAAACGGTGCTCTCTTGCCTTATTTCCGTCTCTCCCTTAGCCTACCACTGCCTTCTATCCTGCATCGCTTCTATG
This sequence comes from Hetaerina americana, assembly GCF_022747635.1. Lineage (NCBI taxonomy): Eukaryota > Metazoa > Arthropoda > Insecta > Odonata > Calopterygidae > Hetaerina > Hetaerina americana. The sequence continues at coordinate 30,857,492 of NW_027287538.1, forward strand.
TATTTTTTTCCGTAAGGATAATTACTATTTATTGAAATTTATTTATTGAAATTTCTTCCAGTGAAGTTATATCACTAATCTGATTTATTTTCACTACCATTTTCTCCAATTTCTATTTACGTTACTGCATAGTGAAGCTTCTGCCTCACGTTTATAACATTCCTCGCCGTCTTTCCATCCTCCGAACACGTTACTAACTTTTCTATATTTCCGTTCTTCGTTTCTCTATTGAAGTTTATTTTAACTTATATTTTCACATAATCTTCGTGACATTTCAGTTACTTACTATAACATTTTTAATTTTCTTCCCCGTGTTTCTTTTTCATGCCGCCGACTCGGTTGTGTGAGGATTCGGTTAGGTAACGACAAAGAAATGCCTTGCCATGAACATATTTACGTACTCCATGGGCCGGTGCGACGACCCCTAGTGGGCGGAATCTTATGGTTTCCAAATTTCATTATACATATGGTACAAAACTTAATTGCGTCAGTGGAGAAATAATTGAGTTAGTCTCCAGTTTCCTGAATCACCATTATTTTAACGTGACGCCATCACTTCAACGGTTTCAGATCCTCTGGGGTTCCCTTTGAAGAACCCTCCCTGAGGAAAAACGTCGCTGGGCATCTACTGTTTTCCTTATGGGTTATCCTGCGGGAAGAAATTACGATGTCCCGTACCGATACTATCGTACGAATTAATAAAACGTAAAATCACCGTAAAAATGTCAAATTTGTTGTCTATTGTTACAGCTATTTGTTAATAAGTTAATAGCAAGACGCTTGGCAGGTTTTTTTGTCTGTTGGGAAGTTTGGTTTCTGCAAATCTTCTGTGACCTACCAATTATTTATTTTTATCGAACATATTATTTTGATCTAAAAATTTTATTAATTAGGCTTGAGTATTCGCTGGTAGCGAATCTTCGCGAGTGAATTATTTATATACCTTTGCGATTGGTGCATTAATTCCGAAATCCTTAATCGGCATCGAAGCTTGTTTTCTGAGAGGAAATAATTCAGCCCATAAATATTTAACTTACTGTGGATATAGCTCTAGCGTGCGTTTTCAAGTCGATTTGAATTCGAAAACTTTTAGAAGGTTTAACCGTCTCTTTATGCAAAGGTATTTGACGATAACCCTTGTTTCATGGCAATGGAAAAGAGAGGGATCCCCAACCCCTCCCCTCAACTAAAGCACACCCGTCTCTTGATATAGGTAATGCTGTCATATTTATTAGGGCATTCCAACGATCCGTCCTCTAGCCAAATCTATTTTGTGCCTTAGACAATAGCTTCTCGCTCTCGGAAAACTCCTGACTATCAATGCATATGCGGATGAATCCACCATTGCTTCCCAAGACTGTAACACCTAATCCGCCTGTGACCCACTTCAGGATCGCCTACAACAAACAAAGGACTGAAACCTTAAATTGAAACTTAAAGTTTGGAATGAATAAATTGAAATCCACGTTGTTTTCTCCAGCATAGTTAAAAGAGAAAAAAATAAATCCATTCGATTATACAACTCCACCGTTTCTGCGTAAATAAAGCAAAATTTTCCAGAGTAACTTTGAATATGATATAGATCCTAGGAATCCCCACCCTCACTGACTTGCTGCCGCCTAAGAGGAACTTACATGCCATTATTTGCTCGTTTATGCGTAGGCGTATATCATCTTCAAATTCTCGAAAAAGTGACTGTTTTCCACTATTGTGCTTATGATTTGCTAGCGTCTATATAACATATCATGTTATATGCATGAGAGAGGAGAAATGCCGATGGAATTGTGAATCTTTGCACTTGAAGAAGAAAGTATTTGGCCATAATCCACATGGTAAGAGGTAAATCAGTTGAAAACTACGGAAATTTCAGACTAATGCCATGATTCGACGATTGTGATAAAAATAATACGATGTCGGAATGGAAAAGAAAGGGGAAGAGTATTTAATTGAGAAATAATTAAAATTTATTATAATGCTTGTATAACTGTCTATAATTATAAAAAATAATCATACTTTCTTTGGTGTATATGGTATATGCATCTAACTGAATGATAAACCGTTAAAAGGTTAAGCATACGTAACAGCTCTTTCAAGTTAGAGTAGGACGTAAATAAATGGGGAAATTTTGTGAAATATTCGAGCAAAGAGTTTGTGGGGAGGTTGAAATAAATTGGCGAGGGGAAGGCGGTGAAGGGTGAGGTAGGAAAGAAAGAAAGGCAAAAGGTGGGAAAGAAAGGAGAGAGTGCGTTTTAGGAAATTACTGGGAAAGACAAGGGGAATATTAATTAAGGACTTCTCGGCATGAAAAATTCCAGTCACAATGTAACCCTTTCCTTATGCCTTTTATTAAAAAATCGCTAGTCTCCGGACGAAGCGATATCCGTCTTCACGCCGTATATATTTTTTTTTCTAAGAATTCTCGTCCCTTAGGATTTTTGGAAGAGGTTTGACTTACTAATAACCAACCTACATATCCACCCTTTCATCGAACCTCTTGAAAATTTAAAGGAAATATATGTTGGATTTCCCAACCTTAATGCGTTTTACCCCTTTTTCCCGATACCTGCTTGAAAAATAAAGCTATCACTCTCTCGACCTTCCATCGCAGTGCGCGTCTTGAGCGACCATTATCATTAACCAACCTTCCCCTTCGATCCCATTCATTCCCATTATTTCAGCGTCGCCCTCGCTGGGATTTTTATGAAAACTTTTACTTTTCCACCCCTTGAAACTTATGCCCCCTATTTTTTTCTGGAAATAGTGGCTTTAGGTAGGGTAGGGTATGGGGTAATGTTACTTGCTCAAGATGTCGTCTCCAAATAAGCGGCAACTTTGTTTCTGCGCGATGCATTTCCTACTCATTTTTTGTCAACTTTGCCGGGTGGGTGGTGGAATTTTTAATCACGTTTTTCCCTGTCAAGTAATTTTCCCCCGTGTGTTAGCATGTTTCACGAGGACCTACTTTTTATCCAAAGGCTGACGACCCTTGTTTGTGTACTCTTGTCTGTGCGCCCTTTTTGGGAGTTTCGGAACGGATTTTAATGAGATTTGATGAGTGCACGAGCCGTAAATGACGAAAGAGATGCGTGGCCTTTGAGAGAGCCCGGTCTCGTAAAATTGGCTTGAAATTTACTGAGAAAATTGACGGTGTAGTTAGAGTAGTCTATAATATTTCACCTCTCAAGCGAGTGGGAAAAACTATCAGATTCTCCCATTCACGTGGTTTTTGCGACTCTGCAAAGTCTCTATTAGATGTTGGTTGAGTCTCAATTCCCTTTGTGACAATTAAATAAGAGTTTTTGATATTTAGGAGAATTGAATGTTAAAATATTTCTAGTGAAATTAATTTACACGCATGCACCAGCGAGATGTTTCCGACTGAACCCAAATTATACATGTGTTAACTGATTGATACTAGCTCTGGTAATACACTCCTTCACTCATGAGCTTGTTTGGAGCGTGAACTGTTTTATTTACTACGTGCCTTTTTAACCCTTAATTATTTTTTTTATTAATTAATCGAAAATGACTAATAGTTAGCCACTGCAAGTTGTATTTCCAGCAGTTTTAATGTATCTGTCAATTTTTTATTCGTTATTTTATCTCTTATTATTAATTTGGAGCAACAAATTTAATGTAGATTATGGATGGACACAAATTTAAAACTCCTACATTTTTAAGCTTCTGCTAGGCAAATTCACATTCTGCAGTATAATAATATAATAAACTCTGCTTGGATTCCGCATTCTTCCTTCCTCCCTTCATTTTATCTAACATGCCTATCCTTTTCACGCTCATTCCTTGCATACCTAACGTTCTCCACTCAATCATTGTCTACAATATCCCATCGCCAGTCAAAATGCTCCACATTCACCTTTCCTTCCTCCATTGGTCAGTTGTCAACAATCCTCTCTCCTCCCCCATATGAATAATATTTTTTGTTTATTTTTATTCTGTATGATTCACTTTTTCCATTCTTTTCCACATATGCCCTTAGAAAACCTCCAATCCACACCTATCATCTTGTTCAAACGATCAAGTTTCCGCGCCACACAAAACCTGCCCTTATCTATCCACATCAAAGTGTTCTCACTATACTCCACTCCTTATGTTTTTTTTACGATTTCTGATATTCTGTGGAAAATAATAGGAAAGTGCCTTATCAGTAGTACAGAATAGTCGGACTGTGGGAGCCGTATTCCTATTGCCGTCATTCGGGAAAAACAGAAATGGATTTTTCCAAAGATGAAAAATCTTTTGTCCTCACCGGTATTTGAACTGATAACTTCGCGTTTGTCATTAGACTATCTCTTGATGAGAAAAATATTCAAGGTTTCCTTTTAACGCAATACCTTTAAAGCAATAATGGGACCTCTGATCGTTTGGTCATTAGGATGGAAATATGTGGTTTCAACAAAATGTCTTCTTGGTTTTATACTTTTTTCTGAGAATTAAGTGTTTCTATGACCATTATAATCAAACAAAAGCATCAATTAGCTTATACCTGGCCTCTATAAGTTAGCGCTTTTGGTGTAATTTAATTGTAATAATAAATCGATTTTATATCAAAAATCAACAAAAAAATATTTCAATTCGCTTCACCCATCATTCCACTCCATAACTTGGTGACACGAAACGCGCTTGGATCCTCCAGCAGCACTCTTATAAACCTTTCAAGCATAAACGTGGCGTAGGCACGGCTCAAAAGGGTCGCAAGGAGCCAAATTTTGAGACCCATATTTTAAGGTCATTTGGCAAATACTCTGGGGAAACTTACTCCCTGAAAAAAGTGCTATTTTTTGGAGCATCGTAATATGTTGTTGTCATTTAAAATCATTTAAGGCGTTGAGGGATTAGACCACAAACACAGGAGAATTAAATGCACCATATTAATACTACCAACTGGTTTATTCCTGTGGTATAACTGGTTTTAATTTGTTAAAAATTTGTTTTTCGGCATCGCAGACTTTCAAATGCAATCCTCTCCTGTGGCCGTTGAAAATATTAGACAGCTTGTTGAGTGGTACTTCGAAGAGATCCCCCCGCCCCCTACGAATGTCGTAAAACCATGCTACTCGATAGCGACGTTTATTCACGTACTAGGATCTTTTTCCCGTCACCCCAGGCATGTTTGACAGTGTCAATGCATTCGTGAGGGAATCCGCTCGTCAACAGTTCGTGCATTCATGTTGATGGTGCTTTAACGCAGAATGACAATCGACGGAGATCGCGTCCGCTAAAAGCGTCGTCCTATTTAAAAGCGTCCGGAATCCGCGGAAATGGGAACAGACAAGTGTTAATTAGAAGAGCACGCGGAAATCGTTCCCGTTACAGCGGGCAATTATGTGGTCCGGTGCAGAGCATGGGATAGGGAATGTGAGTTTCAAACACCACTTTCCAAATTACTAATAGGTTTCATGGAAGCCATAGGCTTCATATCCACTGTTTCAATTCAATTGGGACTTGGATTGCTAGATCAATAGGGACTGGCTAGTTCGTGGGAATGAAAATTATGAAATATTAATTATTAATTGTTGAATAAATCCTTATATCGCTTATGGTTACTGAAGAAATTAGAAGTATCATTGTTCATTGATTCCTCTTTGGGTTTCATTTGTTAAAATCTTACTCCCACTAAAACATTGTTTTTGGTATCTAATCACATGGTTTCTTCCACCTAGGAACCCCGATTAACAACTATTTTCTCTTTTCTACTTTCTCGGAGACCGTATCGCCTGTGTTAACGTTACAGCCTTGCCCAAAGTGACACTCAAACTGGCGTAAATGTGTTAGCAGTGGAGTCACTCAAATACCTTAACTTGCTGGGGATATGATTTTCATTTCATTATAGCTTGATGAAGTGAAATCTATAGTCAAAATTATATAGGTGGGACTGTTTCATGGTTCACTATTGCGAGCGAAGTAGTTATTTTCCGTCTGAGTGAGATTTATTTACTAAAATTAAATACGCCACTGGGAGTCCATTTTTCCGTAGGGTGCTAAGCTATTCACGTAGAAACTTGGGGGAAGAAACTTCAAGAATCCGGTGCCATTGTTAGAAGGAGAGTTTATTCTCCTGACGCTCCTAGATGTGTAATAGCCTTATCTTTTTCGTCTCCTGTTTTTGGTGGCCATAAAAACAGGTGGATCGTTAAACTTATTTCATTCAATGTAATCTACGTAGTAATGATAGGTTTCGGACGGTTCCTAACGACTATTATGTTGCAGGCATTGCGGGAACTTCCTCTTGTCTGCCCTACATAATTTTCCGATAAATATCTTCGTACATTGTACCTACCTTCATGTCGTCTAAAAATCTCATTCCCTTCCTTCCTCTACGACCCTTACTTAATATTCGGTCTTCTATCACGGCCTTCAATTATCTCAATACCGCTCAATATAATATTTTCCTCACCAAGTTATTCTGCCGTCTTCGGATTTATTCTAAGGATATCCAATGGAGCAATTATCAATAACTTCAATTACTTCCCTGATTGACGTAATATTGCCTGGTAATCTACAAACCTGACTTGACTACTCATTCCAATCTCAAATCCCTCCCCATATGGAAGGGAAGAACTTGGAGGAGGAACCTGTGGTACAATTTCGATAATTTCTACTTTTATCGATAGACACTTTAAGAAGATCTAATGATTTTTTCAAAATAAAAACCATAGCCATGGTTTATAGGAAATATTTTGATTGATCATCAAAGAATTATACTTATATATATATGTATAAAACTTTATTTGTGGGATGATTGGTTCTTAAAATTTGTCTTTTAATAATTTAATATGGAAAAAGTTATAAGCATATTTTTGATGTCTTGATTAAAGCTATAGTATGAAGTATCTTAAATTTTCCAAGTCATTAGGTATTAGTTAGTTCACCTTTTTGTGTTCCAAGAACATCGTTTAACTATTTTAAGCTATTAATTTTATCTCAAGGGAGCTTAAGCACTTCACTCAACTCGCCTCTTACCGAGTGCCTGATTACTTCTTTCCGTAGATTAGTACCAATTTCGCCTGAACCACCTCATTCTCGTATAGGTCTAACTTTCGCTGATGCAGTTAATGCCTTTAAAGTCTGAGAGATGATGGGGCTTATGGAGATGGAGGGTGTGTTACTGAATTTAGTGCACCAACTCGGCGCGCGCATAGCGTTAATAGCGTTATCATCGTGTCGTTAGCTCATGAGAAGCCGTCTATAGTCACACAGATCTGTGATTATGTGCAACCTGCGTGACCCTCCGAGGGGAGCAAAGAGGCCATCGATCCAGGGTGATACTTTTGTAACCCCGTTTTGCAGTGCTCGCATTCCACCATCTCCTCGCGGGATGGGGCGCAGCTCGATGCATTTCTTCTTCTTTAAACGATCGAGGAATCCACTTAACGAACTCCAGACCTCGCTGCGCTCCCTGTAAATTTGTTTCCCTGTGCTCCCTTGCGTGGAGTGACATGGAGTAAGTGGATCCCTAGCTTAGTGTTCTTGAAATGGCTAACGGGTGTGACGAGGATGTATAGCATAAAGGTTAAACATCCGTGCCTTGAAATCCAAGCCGATCGCAGATGCTCCTTTTTCACTTAGCGCACTCTCGTGCTTTTCCGATTAAAAATGTTCTCCTAATTCGCTGATCAGATGGAAACACTATATCATTGGGGTAAATAGTATACACAGAATTGTTAATGTTGGAAAATCGATTATATTTCAAACATCCGTAAAACATATTAACATAATGCGACTGCAGAAATGCGAGACGAGCGGTGAAGGAAGGAAAGGATAGGATACAATAATTCTCAATTTTGAATGTACATACACGTATTTTATATTTTGGTATGCTAAATATAGAGCTTCTATCAGTACAATTGTGTTATGGCAAATATAGGAGTATGATTGAAAATGACTTCCATGCCATAAAGATTCTGCGGTTAGGCAACACTTTATTTGGAAAAGTTGAATTTCCAAAGTGTGCCCTGTGGTATGAGGTGACTTACTGGATATGATGCATGTATGCAGAAGTTTTGATCACAATTTCCTCTGATTTTCTACAGAATGACTTTTAAAAACTAAAAAATTTCCTATTCATACACAGATTTGCGAGAAGTAGCTTCATAAGCTTTGTATTTGCGATTGGTAAGGGCTATTTTGAGCGTAAAAAATTATAAATGCAAACGAAAGACCACATTGCACCACAGAGGGGACAAAAATGGCACGTACTAGTTGATTAATTCAGAACTCAGGAATTTCACTCTCACAAAGAATTGCGGCAGATGACGCGACAGTTTCTATAACTGAGTCACCCTCTTATGAGAATCGGGATGCAGAAAATTCACGGTGTAAGAGGATTCCTCGGTATTATAATTGGCAAAGTACTCTGCTGGAATTCGAGGGTATCCGGGTATGAGTACTGGTCAAGGTGACTGATTTTTAAATTGTGAATTTTCTGCATTTGAATATCACGAATTTTATCCAACGATTTGAAGAATATAATTATGCCCTCTGGACACTAGAGCGCAGAGTAATCAGACTTGATTTGATCACTTTTCTGCGCTAAGATTTTTATCTTTTTACACGCTGTGCGTTAGGATTATTAATGACCTGAGAATATTTTCGCAGCCACGCGGATATATCCAAACAGATTCTATGCACGAAATTCTTTACTTAGGTACCCTCCGTGAGAGAATCCCAAATTCCTAACTCCAACTTAGAAAATTCATCTATCACTTCCCATGAAATAGTCGCGCCATAAACGACTGGTGACTTCCCCCGAAACCGTAGGAACTGGCATGCCCGAGTGGACCCTGCCCTCCGAACCCCCCTATGCTACCGTGTTGTCCGCCGATCCCGAAGGTGGTGGATCCTCCGCCCCATCCGTGTTGACCTCCGAACATTCCAAGATCGCTGTGTGCCGCAAGTCCACCCCCCAGACCACCGTTCTGTCCGCCGAACCCTGCAGTGCCTTCGCCGTGTCCCGTGATGCTTCCGTGCTGTTCTGTGAACCCGGCCGACGTATCTCCATGCCCGTCCAGGCCATTGTTGCCGGCGGCTGGACCGCCGCCGACCACTATGGGGATCGGCTTGTTGATGATCACCCGATGCGGCACGGGGATGGCCACGGGTCTCGGCACATCCACGGGATACGGCCTGGGGACGTGAACTGTGTATGGCTGGGGGACTGGGACTTTGACTGGGACTCGTACGATAAACGGAACGGGCTTCGGTATGGTGACTGGGAAAGGCTTGTCAACCGCGACCGCGTAGGGTTTGGGCACGTGCACCGGGTAGGGCTTCTGCACGGCGTATGGCACCGGATTGGGCACCGGGTAGGGAACTCTCCTCTCCACGGTCACTGGGTAGGGTTGCGTCACGTGGTAAGGAACCTCCTTGGTCACCGTGATGGACTGTCCATTTCCACCATGTCCACCGCCCACACCTCCTTCACCAAGGCCTGCTCCGCCAAGACCTCCTCCGAAGTCATGACCTCCCCCGTAGCTTTGACCTGCCCCGTAACCGAGGTAAGAGAGTTCCTTCTCCTGTTTCACTTTCTCGGAGCTGCAGAAGGCGAATAGGGCGAAGAGAAGGGCACACGGCTGTGGAAAAATTTGGAAAGCATTAAAAACCATTTAGTAAAACTTATCTGATAGACACGTCCTCGAAGACTTGCTAATGAAGGAGGATTCCCAAAAATTAGCAATCTCATTTCTATCTTCAGGAAGAAGGCCGATATTTTGTTTGTCGTCTGTTAATGCGTGCCGAGCGCCGGTCATGAGTTTCAAATATTTTTCATATAATATTTAATTTTAATTGGAAAAGGTTTCCTTGAAAAAATAATTGCACCACTGATTGGGCAATTCTGTCACCCAAGTAAATCCGTAGTGACGTCAGATGAGTGCTGTGATAATTTTTTCTCTCTTTTGAAAAACCGAATGAATGACCAAGTTTTCCTTGAATCTATTTTTGGTATTCTGACTTGTATGAAGGTTAGCAGCCAACAATACATTTCAAACTATGCCTGCATTCTCTCTACTATTGTTAAGTGACTAGAAAATGAATAATAATACTAGGAAATATCACGCAATTATAAATCTGAAATTGTTTCAATAAGTTATTTAATTTTATTCCTGACTATGGAATTTGAAGTACCTATGTTGGTAATCGCTTTTTAAACATTTTTTAGTTCATTTTTTGAAATTTATGGTAGTTGAAGGTGAATATCGAGATAAATTCATCATTGAAGCTTCAACGGTACATGGAGCTGTTGTTGTTCTGCGCCGGCTAATAATACGCGTATTAACTTCACAAGAGTTCATTTGACTTTTAAAAGTAATTTTCGATCTTTATTTAAATTAAATCCACCTAATATAATCACGGGGTCTAATTGATGTACTTACGAAACAGAGCCGTAACTCAATGCAGATTTCATCGTAAAAATAGGTTTCCTAAATATTCAACGAGGAAAACTCAAGGGGAGCGGTTAGGAAGTGACCGACAGATGAGATCATTTGGACAATTGTAGATATGTGGGGTAATTTGATGTTTTAGGGAATTTAGGAAACAGGTTTTAGGCTGGGGTTTTAGGGAATGGAGAAAGGGTGGAGTAAAACCCAGCGTCGGCATCAGCATGCTCTTAAAGAAAGTCATCGAGGGTCCACTCTTTAACTTCCCATCCAACGATCGGCGCACTCCCTTTCCAATGCCCTCCTCACAGGTCCCCACATGTGTCGTGATACAATAGTAAAATCTCATCATCGCGGGAGTTCAAACCCGGGCATCAGAATGAGAAGAGTCAGCACACTGATTACCGCAAATCACCCGGTCCTTTATTTTACATGTATTCATGCCTACATTAAATTTTAACAAAACCTCGGTACAGGATTTGGTTGATTTATAATACATAACTGCGCTACTAAATAATTTCGTGGGGCATAATGTAAGAACATATGGTATGTTATACCAATGCTCTGTGTGATATTTCTCTAACTAATCCATGTTATTTGATACCGGTTACTTTGTTCCTGACATCTGAGTTAAAGCCCTGGGATACGGGAAGGCGGGTGACGTCACCGAGGGCCCACCAAATCATTGATCTGAGACAATGATAGCTTTAGGCGCCAGCTTGCCTTCTCGTTATCGTCTCTTTGTTTCGGAAGAGCGACACTGGTGGTGTTTCCCTGGAAGGGCCAGCTTGATAAAGAGGAACAAAACTCAATTTGTAGTTTGAAATCAGTATTAATAAAATCAGAGTGAAGATGGGAAAGGTGAGATTGGCATTCGAAAGTTAAACATGGGTCCATTCGAATTTTGTTAGCTGGTTGCCTCTGAAGTGTTAATTAAAGTCGAACTGAATCCGTGATCTTCAGCAAAAATTTTATACTTGACTAGGATTTCCTGTGTAGTCGTTGCGGCATCGAATGATTATTTCGCTACTCTAATCAGTCAAACATTCACATGAAAGAGCTCTGGGATGTCCCTTGACAATAGTGTATTCATTTGGTTCCCTTTTTGAGTGAAGCGGGTAATGCATGGGGGAAATGGCAGCAGGTGAGAGAAATTACAACGACGCACCGCTGTTAGCGGCATCCTAGTTAATATTTCCTTTGCCGGGTAATTATTTGCTCGTTAAATTGAAGTTTTATACTCTTCCCATTCTCAATCGTCCAACCAAGCATACTAATTCGACTGGATTAATAGACTGTAAGCTACAATCAATATGAAACTTAGTTCTTTAAATTTGAAACATTCCTATAGCATGGGAAAACTTTCTATTTTGGCACCCGCATGAAAGAAATTGCGCGTATTTAGAATTTCTCAAGCCATCCTCTTATATTACCGTCGTTTAGGCTTCTCATTCGCTCGTTTTCGACGTTCGACCGTTGGTTGCATGGTTCCATGCCCATGTTCCGGTAATAATGTATCCTTCCACGTTTCCCTTGTTATCTTTTCACGCGTTCGTGCCTACGATAATGAATTTTACCGCATGGCCACGCTTTGAATAAGAGAAAAAGAGAGATGTGTGTGGAGTTCACATTAAGCAAGTCGCCACTAGAAATGCTGGAAATTCCTTCGTGGCCGAAAGCATTTTTCTTAAGCATTTTTTCGAATGCATTACTTCTGTTGAAAACTAGTGCTATGTAGCTATTTGAAATGTAGGTAGTCACATTAAACTGGACTCGCAAAAGAAAACTGTTCTTGAATGTTTTATTGTAGTGCAGTTTTGAGTTGTGCGGTGTCAGTTGAAACTTAGCCTAGGCTCTGTCTAGGCTGTCTGGGAATTGTGCCTAGGCTCTATCTCCATCCAATCTAAACCGGTAGATTACCATTAATCGTAGAATTTTTTATGAGTGTTTCTACACCTTTATCACATCATCATTCTTTTAGCATGTTATGAGTTACAGAAACCCTAATATTTGCCCTGATAAATATGGATCAGATATTTTTTTGAGCACCATAGTGAAGATCATACCATGTTCCAGAGCTAAGTAGAGCAGGCGACATATTAATTTAGGGATTTGTGCCTTTATCATTTGACCATCTTTTTAAGCTGGAAAAAATACTGTCTCACTATTAAAAAACTGTTATCTACTCGCGTGCAACGAATACGGTAGAGATAGGTACAAATTCAAATGTATAATATTTTCTTAATTTATCAATTCTTATCGTAATACCCTTTACAAGCTTGCCCGTTTTTATAGTGATTCCCAGTGAATGACGAATTGGGTATGGTCGAGTTTCCGCATGTAGTCAAGTAATGCTTGATTTATCTTGCAATTTTAAGAATTTATTCCCAAGGCTTAGTTTCGTGACCATGCTGTCTATATGTCATGGATATTTATGTTGCATTTACATCAATTTGGTTCGTATTGCAATCGCCATACATGTGTTATTCACATGACAACATTAAAATTCAGGCAAACAATTATGCTAAACAATTTACATCTATTCTCATTCGACTTCAATCGTTGCTTCTACTGAAATATCATCGTATGTATACACGTTAATATTTCTCCGTTAAAAATTTTTTGAGTCATCGTGTTTGCCAAATATCAATGGTAAAGGAACAAAGAAACAAAAATTAGTACGGCCACAATAATTGGAAATACGGTAAAAAACACTTAGGCTTCCTTGAAGGCGTATGTTACTATCACGAGTACATTACTTTCCTAAACACTGCGGATATAAACGGTGGAATACAACAGTTATTGCGTTTATCTTTTGAAAATTCTTTGGTCTAAATATATTTGTTTGCACTCACCTGGAGCTTCATGTCGGAATTGCGATGGGTGCCCTTGGGATGGTGGGAAGAGACTGATTCATTCGTCGCTCGCCCTGCATATAAATAGCTAACCTCAATATAATTAAGGACGTAATTGACCGATAGTCAGAGAAGTCTTCTTCAAAAGAAGACTTTCCATTTTCGTTAATTTTTAGCTTCCTACTAATTAAATATGCCCTCGTAAATGAGTCATTTACTAATGAAAGCGTTTCATTTGTTAATTTGCGTTCATCTTCGTCTCGAATTTTGATGTTTCTGAACGCATCTTCCCTCAAAATCATACTCGTCCTGGTTTTATTCATACGTGTCAGGAGAAATTTGACGCACGTCTTTACTATAAATAGTAAATTGCCTTTTGTGTTGGTTGTGAGTACTTTTTCATTTGTTTGTTCGACTATTAATGAGTTAGTAGCTTAAGTTAATAACGATGCCGCCTAGGATGCCATAGTGATTTAGAGATATTGTGCGTTGGCTATAACACCAGATGGTTTCGGATTTTGAACTCTCTGTCTAAAGTTAAATTCTTTACCGGACCAAGAAAGACTGAAGGTAGATTTAAAAATTATCATAAATATCTCAAATCGAATTGAATTATCCCCTTTGATATGTAGATACTGAATATCACCGAAAAAAGCGCGCACAAATGAATTGGGTAACAGGCAATTACTAATTGAAATGAAATAGATTATGATTCAAAATGTAAGATCTGTCTCAATTTGCCGATTTTTCTTAGTATTTTTTTATGCTCTCGTCATGGCCAAAAATGTGAACGGCAAGAGGAAATCTTTTACTAACTGTTTGAAAGTATGCCAATCTAAGGTTGTTATTGTTTTGTGGATTTCCTATGGAATTCATTGCTCGGATTAATTCCTTAATGCCATTAGTAAAATCTCATTGTTCATATCCGTAAGGATAAAGATTAAGTGTTGAGGATTTGACCGAATCGTATCCATTCCGTCGATTTGTGGTTTGAAAGGAATCAAACAATCGTGAAAAATCATTTCACAAATCCATCAAACTCCAGTTGCAATAAATTCATTTGATGGATTTCTTTGACAAGTAATATCAACTCTTTTAGTGAAAATCATAATTTTGCTACCTATCCTGGGAGGAGAGTTCGGTGGCGCTCCCATCGTTCCGATTTGAGTTCTGTTTTTTTTGTTAAATTGGTACATCTGTTGTTGATATTCCCTTTAAATCTTAGTGTCATAACTTGACATTTGTAAAAGTTACGTAGCCAAGAGTACATCTATCTCTGTGTGTGTTGGCGATTTTTTTACAATTGCAGAAATGGATTTAAATTTGCAACAACGAACTTGTATTAAATTTTGCGTAAAAAACGGATTTAGTGGCGCACGGACGTTGGAAATGTTGGAAAAGTGTTTCGGCAACGATTCTCTAAAAAAAACGGTCGTTTACCAGTGGCACGAGCGGTTCAGAAGTGGTCGTGAGTCAATCGAAGATGATGAACGCAGTGGCAGACCATCGACATCGAAAGTCGGTGAAATAATTGATAAAGTAAAAGAAATGTTGGTCAATAACCGCAAATTAACCATCAGAGAAATAGCGGAGGACTTGAACATTGCCTATGGATCCGCCCAAGACATTGTGGTTAATGATTTGGGTTTCCGTCGTGTAGCAGCAAAGTTGGTGCCAAGAGACCTCAATTTCCCGCAAAGACCGCAAAAAAGAGACCGTGTTGACGTCGCAAAAGACATGATTTGCGAGGCTGAATCCGATCCCACATTCATCAAAAGGATCATTACTGGAGACGAGACGTGGGTTTATGAGTACGACACGCAATCCAGACATCAGGCAGGTGAATGGCGTTCACCAAATGAGCCGAGACCAAAAAAACCACGTCGTTTTCAGTCAAAAAAGAAGGCAATGCTGACGGTTTTCATGGATTACAACGGTGTAGTGCATCATGAATTTTTGCCAGAAGGCCAGACAGTAAACAAAGAGTATTATTTGGGCGTTATGAGACGTTTGCGTGAAGCAATTCGCCGAAAGAGACCAGAAATGTGGGCAGAAAACTCGTGGATTTTGCACCATGATAACGCACCGTCGCACAGTGCTATCATTATTCGTAATTTTTTGACGAAAAATGCAACAAATACCATCCAACAGCCACCGAATTCACCTGATTTGGCTCCCTGTGACTTCTTTCTGTTCAATCGAGTTAAAAAACCATTACGGGGAACGCGTTTTAGCAGCCGAGAGGAAGTAATGGAAAAATCGCAGGAAGCACTGATGGACATACCGAAAACCGAATATAAAAAATGTTTCGAGGATTGGATCAAGCGCTGGCATAAGTGTGTTGCAGTCGATGGGGATTACTTTGAAGGGACAATATAGATTTAGATGAATAAACTTGTATTTTTAATTTTCTGAATAAATTCCGGGAAATTTTTGATCAAGGTAGTATGCTTAGCATTTTCATGCTGTGAAGTTAGTAGAATTTATGATTTTTCCATATCTGGCCGCGAAGCATCTCAATACCAACCTTTAATGGGTAACTAATATGCTGGGTGACAGAAATGATACATCGCCGTAAGGAATTTAGAAATGGACGTCACACGGAAATAATCATCCAAAATGCAGCCATTTTGAGGAAATGATTTCTGAAAGATGGTTTTATGTTCAGAAAATTTATTTAATTTTTCTTTTAAAGTAATAGCAGCAGCATTTTAATTATTTCATTACATTAATTTGAAAATAATTAATTCGATATATATTTGTAATGAAGAAAAATAATGTAAATTTGCTAATGGAAATACTGATGGATCCAAAATATTAAAAAAAATTATTTAATTCAAACGAATATGGCACTCAGTTGATTGAATAGGAATAATAATTCCAAATTTCTATCAATAAGATGATGTTTCGGATTCAAGATCGATTCAAAACTGTATTCACATTCAATATTGTAACTTCAGACAGTTATTTTATAACCTAGAAATATGCTATATATTTTTTTATTACACCATATATTACCATTACATTTCATATCTTATAATAGGGAACTCCATTTTCCTTGTCTCACATCATGCAAAATCATGCGAACCACTACGATATTCTGTAATATTTTTCACGAAAGACTCAATGAATGTCGTTTCTTTGTTGAATAAATTGTTTTAGAAATAGACGCGTAATATTCGGTGCACATCTTCTGTGAAATGTCATTTACGAGGCGTACCAGGTATTTATCT
The DNA here is from genome assembly GCF_022747635.1 of Hetaerina americana. Lineage (NCBI taxonomy): Eukaryota > Metazoa > Arthropoda > Insecta > Odonata > Calopterygidae > Hetaerina > Hetaerina americana. Next base: position 30,873,977 of record NW_027287538.1, read on the forward strand.
CCTACTTACTTTGTATTCTTAATTTTATTATTTATCTCCTCTTATAATTTTTTTACATCGCGTTTTACTAATGACAGCTTCTTCAGGTTGGCAATTCCTACACCCTTAAATACGTCTGCCCCGAGTTAGCTCTTAAATGATGTGACACTTCAAGTCATTATTTAGTCACTTAGAATGCTTGTTTCAACTCCTCTGGGAATGTGTGTGTAGGTCAGTTCGTCAGATATTTTTGCGAGTGCATTGCCGTTGAATTTTTTCAGCATTAAATTTAGGCACCACTCAGACTTGTTACAATTATTATTACAATTAAAATTGTAATAATTCTTTTATCGTATCTTAGTTTCTACCGAATTAAATATTTTTATTTGGGTTTTGGAGCGATTCATATATATTATTTTAGAGTTACGCTATTAGCAACTGCTGACATGTTTTCGGTCGCAGAAATGGTCAGGGATTTTTCGCAGAACTTTGCTATAGTTTTGCTTCTTAAGAAGTAGGTACGGATATCTGAGTGGCGAAACTCAAGTGCCCCAAGAATTTTATCATACGGGGAGTGAAATGTGAATGTTTGGAGGATGATGTTATTTTGGGAATCGTATTAATCGGTTCTGAGGTGGTTTCTTAGTGGCTAAAATTGTTCATGGAATAATGCTTGACTCTGGCCATTCCCTGTGGTATAGAGGTAAAGCTAAGACGTCTTTATTGTTATTTGTTTGGCCGTTTGTTTGAAAATATACCGATAAAAAAAGACAGCAGTGTAGTTTAACTGTATCCTATCAAATTGCAGAAATATAAAGAGGGTTTAACAAACGTTAACACATCACGGGCTGTTTCTAATTAAATCTAGGTTGTTGCGAAATTTCATGAGCCGCTCTTTTTTGTTCTCGCGTCAGTATAACATTTATTCATTGGTATCATACAGGTGGTTGGATGATCCTCAAAGCGGGCATCCGGAATTTCTTTTACAATTTATTGCATATTTTAATCCAGTAAGTATATTAGGAAGACGAATGGGGTAGCTATTAATCTATTTCCTCCGCATTAATGTTTGTAACCCGACCATATTTGCGCGAGAAATGTCTTGTTGCGAGGATTTAAAAAAAAAGCCTTTGCGCGGTTCTTAGGGGAGGGGTTTTAATAATCTCAGTGGCTCAGTAGCCGCTAATGTCGAAGGTCCAGCGCTATTTTCGTTGATATTAATCTTGAATTCTGTCATCCGAGCGGAGGCAGAATGAGTGCGTTAAAACATTCATAAGAAACACCTGTCCTTCTCACTTCCGTTTAGGCTCCCTAATCCTTCTTTGCGTTGTCAACCACTGCGACCAAAACTACCCACCTTCCTCCACACGCTTCAGCACCTTGCACACTCTCCCCCCTTCCCCTCTTCAAGTCTCTTTTAATCCCCTTTTCCTTAATCCCTTTGTAACCATGACATTGGCTCAACAATAAGGATGTCTTTATTTTTTCTCGCTGGCAGCGTGTGTTCAAACAGCCGGAGGCGCTGGTTGGTTACCTACGAGACATTTCAAAGCGCCGTTTCCTTTAGACAGCGAGTTTATTATTCGGCAGTGTGTGTTTCCTTCCACCATTTTTTTTGATGAGTAAAAATAAACCGTCACCGTATCTCTCCTGCAATTTGCAACCTGAGGTAGTCGATTCGTTTTAGTATTCTCCTCGTAATGGCTTTGTCCCGTACTGAATGTATACTTAGGAGAAGGGGATCGTCTTTATGTATTTCAATGAGAATTGTGCGCGGAATTTACGTGAGGAGCAGTTATTACACCGCGTGCGGGTGGCATTTTCTTTTTATAAAATTAGACATCTCTTTTGGATTCACATATTTGGGCAGAGTTTCATCTGTGGGCTTAATATTACACTATGAAAGCGCAAGCACATTCTGTTTTAATTCCCTTCAGAATTTTATTTTTTTAACGGGAGATAACACTGCTGTTTGTTTCATTCGCGATATACTAGTTATGATTAGTTAGAGATAGTGAAATCGCAACTAAAATTATTCACGTTCACTGGACGCCATGAGTGTTCCTTATTTCTAAGATTGGATTAATAAACAATTATGTCTTCTGTAACAGATTTAATATCACCAAAAATTCTCCTTATATTCTGTTTAATTAAAACCTTTATTTACGCATGTATAGTTTTTGTAATACCCCACTTCAATTTGATCCTATTTTATTAACCAATTTCACTTATCGCAATTTCTCGTAGTTATTAATTTTTTTAAACATTCTATAAATATCCATCTGTGATGAAAATTCGACTATTATTGTTTCAAAGCCGGTTAAATTAAGCTCCAAGGCGATCTTCTGAATGTTTTCCATTGGAAATTCCATTTCCTTAACTTCCTGAACCTGCAATATTTTCCCCATATTATTTCAATGAAATGAGTACGTAGACTCTAATGACAGTGTTTTTAAAGTAACTTCTTATGCCTAGGATTCTCAAGGAGAATGGCCGAGGGAGAATTTTATACCTTCATTATTTCATCATTTTGCCCGCTGGTTGTTGCAGTCACATAGATTTGCTTTTATTGTAAATACATCTTTTGGTTAAAATAAGTTATTTGGTAAATAGCAATGTGGAAATATGTCAGGCTGTAAATTATTTATCTTTCGCTTGAGTTTATGTTATTTCTCATAAAGTCAACCACGCGAAACACTCTCGCTTGTCTCTTCGAGCCAGATTTATGAGAGAAAGTTTGTCTGTTGTTATATTTTAGTAATTTTTCAGTGTATTTTCGGGATGAGACAACATTGAATTTGTTAATTAATGGTATAAAGGAAAACTTGAATCATTTACGTTATGTCACAATAATTATAGATGGAATGTATCAATTTTAGAATATATTTACGAAAGTTTTCATAATATATAAATCTCTTCATGAAATTGTATTCAATTATTCAATAAATATCATCTGAAGTTTCTTTTGTTATAATTTCCGTTCACTTAGCATAAAATAGTTGCTAGCAAGGCATCGTCATTCAGAATTTTTCCATTCTCATTATCTTTTTTCCTTTTTATTTTTGGCCTGAACAGATTTTTTCTCTTATTATTCGTTAAACTTTCATTATTTGTAGCTTTGTTCATTGTCATTCTACTTGGGTATCACATTTCGATTGCCTCCAGCCTTTTGTCTGCTGATTCCACCGTCCATTCTTCTAATGTATTCATTCAAGGCATTCTACTTAATAAGCTGGCTTTTGGGCAGTTCCTAAAGAGCGTTACCTTTGTAAGGCGAGTAATTTCACTTGTGTGCCCTACATCATTTATTTCTAGATTTCTTTTTAACTTCTAATTCCTTTTGTGTTGTCTAAAAAACCTATTAACTTCCATCCTTTACGCGACCTACCCATGGCCGTCACTCTCTCAATACCTTTCAATGATTCCTCGATTCATTTCCTTGGTCTTTTTCAGATTTCCCCAAGCAACGTCCTCCGTGTGCCTAATATATAGTATATAAAATATCACTTGAATGGTTGATTTTCTTACGCTCCAAATTATTTTCTCCATCTTCTCGTCATAAACATATCGAAAGCCTTTCACGGCCATTCTCTTGCCGCAAAAATAAGGCTTGAAATCCATACGAGCTACACTCCATATCAAAGTCTTTAAGAACCTCCTCTTTAAACTGTTACTTCGTGCAACTCTTATCAATTCTCTTCTTCTTACAAATACTTATTTTCTAAATACAGCTCTTATCGTATAGTATCAGAAACCTTTTTCTGAAATACTCCTCAAATCCTGGAGCTGCTCTATCTGGTCTAGTTTATTCTCTTCTATTTTAATAGTTAACATATCTTTGTTACTCATCGAGAATCTCATTAGTTTTGGTTTTTTTGTGGATAATCCTCATCCCATCCCTCTCACATTGCTCCTGTACACGTACCAGTGGCTGCTCGCATACAGATTTAATAAAAATTAGAAACAGTGGTATACCTGAAACTGTTGCTTGTCGATTTTTTCATGCGCACTTTTTGCTTGTGCTATGGCGCTCAAGTTATATTTCTTGCATTTTCCGTTGATTTTGATCCGGCTTCCGAAAGTTCTACCGGTGCTTTTAGTTTTGATGTATCTATTCTTGTATTTGCCCCTCATTTCTTTTGGCCCGAACCCATTTATTCAGTGACTCGATTCATTCGGTGTATTTTTTGAATTTTTATCACCTTCGATATAAAAATCCTTATGCTTATGCCAAGCTATTTCTCTATCACCATATGAAAAGTAACAGTTGGATACTTCTACTACTGCCATACGAATGAAAACAATGGATTCACATCAAGTTTTAAACGCATAAGAATTTATAGGAAGGTGACTTATTTTCGAGTTAACTTTTACCCTTAAATCCACCAGGGAAATTGCTAATCATGGCAAGAGATTAATAGGGTCGAAAAGACAACCTACGCATTTGTGTCAAATAGTAAGGAGCAGAAAGATTGCAACCAGAGTAAATAGGTTGGGAGTCCTTCCAATCGTTAAAAAAGTAATTGTAATCGTAAGAAAGTTAACGCTGCGGCCGGGGAAGGGAGATGCGAAGGCAAACCTCATCCCCGTCTCCAACAGGTTTCAGGTGCTATCATAGGATAACCCAGCAGCATATGCAGCCCCTACCTCCTCCGTTGAGAGAGCTGCACCCAGAAAGAACCATCGGAGTAGGAAAGGGGTGATTTTAGTGATAGGTAGCAGTAACGTTAGAGGTGTGATGGTCCCATTGCGGGAGAGGGCAGACCATGAGGGTGTGAGCCAGCACCTGACGGCATGGTGCATTCCTAGTGGTGGCGTTCCCCAAGTGACGAAGGCGGTTGGGGCGGCGGCTTCGGGAATGAAGTGTTCCAGGCTGCGGGTCGTGGCTCATGTTAGCCTTATGGATCTGAAGAGATTCTGGATTCCTTGAGAGAATTGAACTCGGGTGTCGAGGGGGTTGATGTGATGCTCTCGATATGCAACCTTGTCCCGAGGATTGATCGTGGACTTCTGGTTTGGAGCCAAGTGGAAGGTATCAATCGGAGGTTGCGTGCTTTCTGCAGAAATATCGGGGCGTCCTTCGTCGACCTTCAGCCGGTCATCCAACCGTGTTGGAACCCCCTTAAGCGATATGATGTTCACTACGCATCTGAGGCCGCCAGGTGTGTTGCGGCTAGGATATTCAAGCCCTGCAGGGCTATTTGAGATTAACGTTTAGGTCAGCGTTAAGGTCAAATAAGGGGTTTCTTAAGTCTTCTTTGCCAATTTTGTAGCTAGTATTGCGGTGTTAATATAAAGACGATCCTCGTTAACAATTCAAAAATCCGTAAGGTCAAGGAAACATTGTCTGTATTGGTAGTTAGTTGCTCATGTTTAAAAAACAAAGTCGCAGGATATCATAACCTTATTCAAAGCGCAGGCGCTGAAATAATTATTGGGACAGAAAGCTGGCTATCCACTGATGTTGCCGACGGTGAAATTTTCCCATTATCATTTTCAATTTCAATTCAATCTCAATTCAATTCAATTCTTGCGTCAGCAGGGCCGAGGAAATTCCGAACAATGGTTTTGAAAGCGTTTGGTGCTCAAAGTAAAGTCTTCAATCCAAAAGAATTTATGTTTACGCATTTTACAGACCACCAGTCGACAGAGATAATTCAATGCTAGAATAAGATCAGCAAATCAAAGGCTTCTTATCCAAACAAAATGATCACGTCGTTATAATCGGTGTAGATTACAATGTTCCATCTATTGACTGAAGCACATATGTATAGTTTTATAACGGGGCTTAAGACAAAGATATCTGCGAATCCCTATTGAATTCTTTTACATTGAACTCATTTCATTAACTAATCACTTCAACAACTAGGGGCTATAATATTCTTGATTTGTGAACAACGAATATTCCCGAAAAAGTCTTAAACTATAAAAACTACTGTAGGAATTAGTGAACACAGGGCAGTATATGCTAAGTTTTCACTTCATGGGGTCTTAAATAAGAAGCCAAAAGGAAAACTTACTTATTTCAAAAATTAGACTACAATGGCCTAAAGGGCGTGCTAGAGAGTCAATTTGCAAGTTTTAAAAGATAGGAATCACAGAAATGCTAAGGATACGTGGAGTCACTTCCTTGAGATCACCCGCTCAGCAGTCAACAAGTTAATTCCAAATAAATATATAAAAGGTGACACCGAACCTAAGTGATTCAACGCGGATGTTAGAAAGCCACTGCAAAGTCAAAGGCAATGTCACGCCAATATGATAAATATGAGGGATGATATCTCTAGCGACAAAAAGGAATTATATCACTGACTACAAGCTATCTAGGGCGAATGTCAAGAATGAATTTTGGAAAGCGATAAGCGAATTAAAAAGGAAAAGGTTAGTGGAAAATTTGAAAGAGAATCCAAAAGCATTTTTCTCATGCGTCACAGAGGTTCATGGAAATAAGTCGGCTGTCATTTCACTCAAAAATGATAAAGGGGAGAGAGTAACGAGCAGCTTGGAAAATACTAACTTATTAAATTCCTTCTTTCAAAGCGTCTTCACCAATATCTCACCGAATGCCTCCGATAGCTTACCAAATCGTGCCGGTCAATCGATGCCCAAAATTGAAATACCATATAATGGAATAGAACGTTTGCTGAAAAATATTAAGCCCAATAAATTCTCCGTTCCCGATGAAATACCCGCTCGTGTATTTAAGGATTAGCTTTGAAAATTGCGCCGCATCTAGAAATGATATTTAAGAAGTCGCTGGTAGATCACAAAGGCTCACAGAGGTTGGAAAACGGCTAACATTGAACCAACATTTAAAAACGGAGACAATTAGGAACCGAGCAAATACAGACCCATTTCCCTCACATCTATTTCGTGTAAGGTAATGGAACATACAGTCGCCAGTTCGATTGTGAGACATAACTTGCGCTTTTTGTTCATGATAATCTTATTTCGGCAGAGAGTAATGTTCAAATGGACGCGATTTTCCTAGATTTTAAGAAAGCCTTCGACAAAGTAGCCTTTAGTAAGCTACTCGTAAAAGCTAGAAGCATATAGCACAGATAAAAATATCTGGGGTTGGAATAGACTTTTGAAGAGTCTAGTTCAAGGAGTAGTGATAGAAGGAGTTGGCTCAAATGGAGTAGAAGTTGTTACAGGTGTACTTCAGGGAAGTGTTATTGGACTTCGTTTATTGTTACTTTACGTTAACGATATTGACTCCGTAGTCGCTAGTAAGATACGTTTATTTGCCGATGATGCCGTGGTTTACCGCGATATCCGTGATCCTGGGGGTACAACCGGCTTTATCAGTTACCCTTAATGATATACAACGCTAGTGCGACACTTGGCAATTAGAATTAAATTTAAAAAAGTGCGTTGTGATGTATTATTGGAAAAAGAGCAATTCTATCCCGAATGTCTACTGCATCGGGGACACCGAAATAGAATATGTAGACTCAATTGAATGCCTAGGCATTACCCTCACCAACGATCTCTCCTGGGGAGAAATGTCATCTGTCGCTGGTTAGACTTAATTAAGAATATGCTGCAAGTATATGGGATTCTAACATAGTTAGATTAATTGCCGAATTGGATCGGTTGTAGCGTAGAGGAGCAAGATTTTCAAACAGTTGATATAATAATCTTAGTAGCGTATCCAAAATTTTAGAGAAGGTAGGCTGGGAATCACTAACGGAGTAAAGGTTATATTCCATATTGTAGCTATTGTATGAATTAGAAGAATGCCTCTTTAGCAGTGATGTTAAAAATGTATTATTACCTCCATCGTACAACGGTAGGAGAGATCGTGTCAGTAAAATAAGAAAGATTAAGTGTAGAACAAATATATTTAATAAGTCAGTTTTTCCACGAATGATAAGGGTTCATAATAACATTTTCCGACTGCGGTAGGGTCATGTTCGGGTAAAAATTAGTCTGGTGTGTATTCACTCCCAGCCACACACCCTTTCGGTGGCTTGCAGGGTACAATGATAAAATAAAAATAAATAAATGAATCGGAAGAGATGGACATGGCGTGACCTTTTAGACAGACCTAGGGCATGGAAGTGGACTTCTCACTGTCCGTTGAGATGAATGACCTTCCGCTGAATCGGCAGATGAGAAAATATAGGTTGAAGTAAGAAAATAGTCTTTGAAGGTGAAGGATTTAAACAATTTTTCTGTATTATAGCAGAATTATTGTTGAAATACACTGGGTAAATATCTTTACGTATGATAGAGAGAACATTTTGTCATTTATCACTTCCTTTTTAAAATTTATTGATAAGTTTTAAGTCCCTAAAATTACATACTTGTGTTTAATAACCAATGTTCTACTGTCGCTTCAAAGGTGCGAGGGTGGATTTCACCGAAGAAATAATGTTGATTGGTAATTCATGTTTTTGTAGATCAACCCATGTCTTTAGCCTTGATTTCTGATTCACTAACTCTTACAGGCCCTATTGCATCTTGAGAATGAGGAATTAAAGTGCACCTCGAGTATTTCTCCGGAGAAATAAATCTGCACATTATACTGCCACTCTTTGCGGTGTTTTGCCTTTCCAACCAATCAGAAATTTCCACTGCAGCTCCATAAGAATATGTCTCGCTGTGCCAAGCACAGTTTTATTCACCTTCAGTAACATGGCTGAGTGATCTGCTGATTACTCGTCTATTTCCTTATCTCTAGCTGATCTCTCTCTGTAAGTGAGGAATTAATTAAGTCATACCTACTTCTTAGCCTAAAGCATAGTCTTGACTAAAATACCATCCCATTTCTAGGAGTAGACATATCATGTGCAATATGGTTGTTACCCCAAAACCTAACTAAGCCATGGCACATAGAAATGAAATATGGTCGGTTTTAGCTCTTGTCCAATACCTAAAAGGAGAGAATGGACACCTTACCTTCGAGATATTGAATTTCCGCTGGTGATTTGTAATAAAGGTAACTAAATTGTATTCCAATGCAACAATTTTAGTGTCAAAATCGTTCAGCTTGACCAGGTGAATGATTTTTACTATCCAAAATTGTTGCATTGTAATGCGCATGTAGTGGATGACTCCTTGAAAAGTTGCTGTCGCGCCATCTCCCGCAGTTTCTATGCAAATTGTATTCTACATGCGTTTATATATAAGTTAGATATGTAAGCTCGATTACGTAGCTTGCAAAAATAGGGCATACAGTCACATTGTGATATTTAAATATATTTTCTTACTTTCTCTGTAATAAAATCCGTTATATTTTTTATAAAATCTCTTGCCATGGCAATAGTTTAAAGCTAATTTAGTTAAAATTGTACACGATTAATCAAAATCCATTTATTCATATTGTTGCCTGTTATTTGAAAACGGTGCATGACCACCATCTGAAACGCTTCCCACGTTCATCACATGTGAGAAAGGAATGCAGTGCACGTGCAACAGCGACGGAATATAAAGATAATGGCAATGGGTCGCTAAAGAAGGATTATTTTTCAAAAAATTGGTAGATTGACACATTATTGAAGAGGTCCATCGAAGAGTGAATGAACTGAGAGGGCAATGGAATATCCAGATGGAAAAATACAAAGATATGCGCGTCTTAATGCCGTAAATCTGATTCATCGTAGTAGTTCTTGAGCATAGTTATGGGAGGAACTATTCTCTTCCATTGTAATGGAAAAGTTATGCACAACTGATGAAGATCGATTGTGAATGTAAACGCGAGGACTCGTGAAGGATGGGAGAAGATGTTGGTGAGTGCCTGGATAGCTTGAAGTCTTGCTACATGCTAACCCTAGGATTTTTAATCTATGATAATGAACATATTTGTATAAGAAAATCTCAGCCCATCACCAACGCCAAACTCCCTTGCTTCTTCCGGGCATTCGGAAGTAGCATTTAGATAACATATGCTATGAAAGTTTTATTCTCATATATATGGCGTCAGATTGTATAATGCCACAAACAGTGAACTCAACTCAACACTTACTTACCCATGGTGCCTGCGCCTTGTGATTCGCACAATGGAGAGCACATACTAACCGTTGTACAGTAGTTCTCATTCATGGCCCGTAGTTCCTCTCCACTCTTGGTTCCTCTGGCTGTTGTGAGGGAGGACAAAAGAGATTTGGTGGTTTGACTGCTCCTTATTGCGGGGAGTTTTGTGCGTTAAGTTTTGGTCGTCACTGAGGCGTCGTCGGGTGAGAATTAGTACTGGATGTGAATGGAGGAAGTTGGAAGAAGCGTCGGCGTGTAAACTACACGAACGCCTACAGGCAGGCGTCACGCGCGTGTACCGAGGCATTTGCATATGCAGTGAGGGCCATGTGAGAGGGGAGAGAATTTATTAGGGTGGATAGAAGAGGCGAGGCTGGATGCGTAATGTGGGTGAGAATGGATATGAAGAAAAATCTTCCATGAGGGATGCGGTGAAGATATAGAACATCGTTAAAATGTGAATACTAAGCCAGATATTTCAAATGCAGATAAATCCCTAACAAAAAATATTGTTACGCAGCCGCGACCATGTACACCTCTGCTGCAGGGCTCTTGTTATTGTATAGTGTGCAATTTTTTTCCATGTTCGCCGTGCATAAGATTTTATTTCATCATTGAAAATATCAACTCAATATTGATTTAACTGCTGCAACTCGTATCTATAGATTGAATTGAAATCATAAATGACCTATCGTCACCATCTTTTTCGTGATTCGCTATCTGATTAATCCTTAAAAATATTTATCATATAATATAATTGATATCCTTCCCTTAATAAGTCATTTAGAAAAATTTATCTCTTTTGATTGACGTTAATTTAGGTTTTAGAGTAGGGCATTTACGATAATCGTAAGTGAAACAAAAACGAACATCACTTTTTTTGAAGTCATTAATGTTTAGAGCAAAATATTCCCGTGATATAAACCAGAATTTATAGATGGTAATTCACCTTTTACCCGCAATGATTTTAGCCATTGAATTTATTTACATTGTGATACAGGTATTTATAATATTAATTTATTTTAAATTTATTTTTTAGTGATTCAAATTCCCATTGTCATTATTATGAAGCGTCTCATTACAAAATATTCTTGATAATAAGTTAAGAATAAATCACATTAAGTTCCTTCAATTAAAATATATATTGATGTCTATAGGTAAGTATAGTGGAGTGAACTGTTTTACATGTTATTGTGTTGTCATAATATTTGCGATAGGAGAAACATCATTTGACAAACGTATATTGAGATGTAACGATGCCTGGCATGGCGATATACGTATACAAGAACTCTGGGACCCCCGATAAACTTGCCCGTACAGTAGAATGAATGCGCTATAAATTTATGGGTGGTACAGCTATCTCAATGTGTACTTTGTTTACTTGATCGCCATTAGCCTTAGGTTCTCATTGGTAACGTATCGAAATCAGTTGCTTGGTTGATAGCAGTTGGGACATGGATCTCTGGGCCAGTAATCGGAAGGAATGGGCTATAGGATGCGGAGTCTTTTCTCCTTCATGTGCAAAATCAGAGAGGCGCAGTGCAAACCAATAAGGCGGTTTTTAATTGAGCTCGCGGGATAATTCGAAAACGTGGCGGGCAACGTGAGAGCAGTATGGATGTCCGAGTGGATGGAGGTATGTGAGGGTCATGGTAATGGGGCTAGGGAGAGACTGAGAGTATGAGAGAGCTTAGTGAGACTTGTGCAAACCTTTTGTTTGAGCGGCTAATTTCCGCTTCACCTTTTGTTTTCTTTTTGTTGAAAGCGTGCCGCCCTCTCTCCCTCTGTCATTCCCATCCGAGGCCTCAGCTTCTCTTGTTTGCACGTGGGTTGCCGGGGCGACCCTATGATTCTCCTCTCTCTCTCGCTTTCGTTCTGTCCTCCTCTTTCCGTGGTTTTGAGATATGCGGGAAGGTTCACCCCACGATATACCAATCTCTCCCTTCTCTTTCTTTGTTCTCACTCACAGCACAAAGGGAAGGCGAGGTTGAAAGAGAGGCGGAGCGCATGCCTCATTCTTTTGCAGTTTGTTTGTTCACGGCGGAGAATGCCGAGAGACAGTCTTTGGTACTAGACACGAGTGTGTGCATGCGATTGAAGGGAATTCATTCATTTTCATTTCCTCATTGCTCCTGTTTCAATTTACTCTCCTTTTGCATGAAGTTTCTCTTTGTGTTAAAAAAAAGTGTATTTTAGTTTATTATTTGGCCGGAGCTTTTAAAAGCAGCGTGTATTAATAATGAACAGTGAATTTTGGATTGCCGCAGACAGTAATGTAGAACTCTCACGGGCTGGTAGGTAGTACGTGGATGAACCTAAATTATTTAATCATTTTCCGCTCATTGTAATGTTCAATATAAGTGGAAACAGATCTGCTTCTCTTTTGAGGAAATTTATCGAGCTTGCTCACTCCACAACCTGGTGTTCCTGTGCATGTTCTGTAAACATGTTATGATGTAATGATGGTGGTATTCATTTTTAGCGTTTATAAGATATAATATTGGTAATTATTAGAGAAAAATTATCTAGCCAACTTAAATCCAAAATGATTATAAAGAATGAATACCAATTAAGTAGGGAATATATGCTGATGGAATTAGACTGCAATGGTAACTATTCCAAAAAACGACATGTTCAAGCTCTTCAACAGTTAGCGTAACAAATCCACCGTCTACTTACCGTCTCAGTTCAATACTTAGAAAATATTTTACACTCGGCAATCCATTTAATTATTGTATAAGTAATTTAGGAAGAAAGATTTACAGAATAACCGTATAGGCCATATAGTAGGTATTTGCTATAGCTTGCATGAGGCACTTAAAATTGTACGAATAATCTTTTCCATACAAGACTTGATTATTGAAATTTTCATATTTTGTTTCGATTTTTATTATATTCTTCTCACTTCACCAGAATAAAATAATATTATGTAGCATCAACCACTGCTTCTCATCCACTTTCCTAATTTCAATCGAATCACGCCCAAAAAAGCCTCTCTTCTACTCGGAATACTATTAAAACATTCTTTCCTTCGTAAAACTTGATTCCTAGCTTACTAGATCTGAGAAAAGTGGAACCCAGGGTAGATGATCAATGAAGATCAAATCTGATAAATCATTCTCTATGCATCATCTTTTATTGCTCTAAAAATCCATCGGCATAATAACCTCAAGTATATACGCCAATGGTTATTTTTTTCCTTCGAACAAATTTACAGGAATGATGTCCTCCGATACCAACTGTGATAAATCATAGGTTCGGTAAGGTTTGGGTAATAATAGGAAAGGTTTGATCTAGCTCTATGTTAGACTCGTGCATTCATATTCATCGCCTTCCATACATTTCGTTAACTTTTTCTGTAACGCATAAAGTCGCTGCAGTTGAACGCTTTCAGTTTTCCGTATAAGATTGTTTTTGGGTCAGTGCCTTAGCTTCTTAAAGGGTTTTGGGGAAAAATATAATCTTATGTGATCTAAGCGATCTATAACCGTGAATTTTTCGATTATTTCAATCCTATTGCATTTTAGTTGTTATGTAATCGTACCAGGAAAGCTATAAGGGCGCATATTTACAGATCCTGTTGCAGGGAACATTTTTATTTTCCAATCCTCGAAGCACTCCAAAATAACATTTTTTGTGATCTTGTTCAGCTCCTCCTTCGATGCAATCTTTATCTCGTCAATCGTAGCGTAGCATCGTCCTTTCATTGGCCTCTTCAGTTTCGGGAACAAGAAAAAGTCGTTGGGGGCCAGATCTGAGGAATACGGTGGCTGCGGCATCATTAGTGTGTTGCTTTTGGCCAAAAAAATTGCGCACAAGTAACGATGTATTAGCAGGGGCGTTGCCATAGTGCAAAAGCCAATTTTTGTTCTTCCATAAATCTGGGCGTTTGTGGTGGATTGCTTCGCGCAAATTGCGCATAACCTGCAGGTAAGATTCCTTGTTTAACCGTTCTACCCTTTGGTAAGAACTAATGATGCACCACGCCCCGGCAATCGAAGAAAACTGCAAGCAAAACTTACGCATTTGACCGAACTTGGCGCAATTTGTTTGGTCTTGGTTCGTGCTGCAGTTTCCATTGGCATGATTGAGCTTTATTTTCTAGGTCATAACCAATGAACCCATGATTCCTCACCAGTTACGACCCTCTGGAGCAAATTTGGGTCGTGGCGGACGGAGTCCAACACCTGATTAGCAATGATAATGCGTTGCTGTTTTTGGTCGAAATTGAGCAATTTTGGTACGAATTTCGCGGCCACTCCTGCCATGCCCAAATCATTGGTAAAAATTGAATGTCACGAGCCAATCCATATTTTTAGGTCCTCAGAAACTTCTCTAACGGTCATTCGAGGAATGGCCAATGTTAATTTCTTTACTTCATCAATGTTTTCGTCTGTTGTTGCCTTGCTCGGGCGTCCGGCACGCTCTTCGTCGTTCACATCTTCTTGGCCCTCTGAGAACATTTTTTGCCACCGATAATCGTTGCTTCGGTCCAAGGTAGCTTCTCCATATGCCGCAATCAACATTCGGAATGCGTCTTCGCACTTAATTTCGATTTTCACACAAAATTTGATACTGATACTTGGATCCATTTTTCGGAACAGGCAGAAATTGAAGATAAGCCAAAACAAGGCCAAGCAAAACAGCTGGCAACAATTAACTGAACATTCAAAATGGCCGAACTTTTTGGCATAAGGGAGATATATAAGTATCAACATAACGCCACAAAAAATCGGAAACCAAATGTACGTAAGACCGCGGAAATTCACAATTCGCGATACTTTTTGAATAGACCTCGTATATCCTGCGATTTTGACTCGATCAGTTAATTGGTCAACTGCTGAGTGTATCTTTGGGAGGATATATTTTAACCCTTGTTATATTAATATTGAAGGAACTATCATCGCTAACAGCCTCACGTTATGATTAATATCCTACATTTTGTCAAACCCTAGGAATCCATTTAATTGGGCTTTCAAAGATATAAATTTTCCATAAGCGCTTTTCCTCATTATTTCCAGGAAATATAGCCTTCTCAGAATACAAGCAGTGATGGCGTAATGGCCTCCACCCAATGATGAGAGTCCACCTTCCGTATAATTTTTCAAACATCAATATATTTGTCGTCTGCCCAGTTTCCCTTTGAATTCATTCTTATGTATTGCTGTCGATGATATTCATTGGAAATTGTATACTCAAAGTAATAATGGATATCATTTGGGTAATGACTGTGTTCTATTAAGCCGAAACTTAAATCGTTTTATATAACATCGTATGTGCGGTGTATAACGTGCCGTATCTCATGCAATGAAAATAATTCTATCTATTAATAACCGCACCATCGACGGAATGCTGGACTCCATACTTGCGAAATGATTTGTTTTTCTAATTTCTTTTTATCAAATATTCTCGCTGCAACAGAGAACTTTATCATTTTTTTTCTTGGTATGATCCGAGCTGATCTTTACCTAGAGTATTATTTGACCTCTTATACCAACTCCAATTATTAATGCTACATATTCTGAGAATACCATTAATAAAACGACCCTAAACCCCTAAGGATTTTCTGCTTTTCCGGTTTTCGAGATGCGAATGAAAACTGTGGAATCTTTCTAAGGGCTTTCATCATCCGTTTTAGGATGTGAAACGAATACTTGACTTTTGTTTTATTAATTGATTAAATTTGAATGTTATCCAAAATGTATAAATTGGCTCACGCATTTAGATAGAAATATCTTTGCATATATGAAACAAATATAGCAATATCTTTGAGTTCATTTAGGGTGTTTTATTCGCAATATTTTAGCTGGGTGCACTATTTTAAAATTACTTTTGAGTGTCATCAATATTTTTTGTCCTTTAAACTTATTCTCTTTCATATGTAATAAATCTATAGTTCAGGCAAATTTCAAACTACAGTCGAGAATCATTGACTTTATGCTTTCATTAAAGTGAATAATCGCCATGACTTTGTGTTTTGTTATCTTCAATTATCCTCATAAGTTTTAACAAGCATTTCTATTTATCTATTGCAACAATCTACATTTATGGTTCGTTAATGTGGGTATTGAGAGCTTCAATTAGATGGGCTATCCTTGAATCTGTGATGAATGTGCTAATTTTCAGATGCACTTAAATTTTCTGTAGAAAGTTGTCCGGTCAAAGGGGCAACGCCTTTAACCTGCAATTTACACTTAAGCTAGTGTAAATATTTACTTAAATGGACATAGGGTAGCATATTAACTATGAACCATAACTATAACCAAATCATTAAAGAGGAAGGCCTAATAATCTTAATATTTCTATCTGTTAAAAAACTCTTTGGTTGCTCGTGGTGAACTTTTGCATTCGTGCAAAAGTGCTAGTTATGTCTTTCATTCAAAGGGTGTTTACGGCCCAAGATACATTGTCCGTCTTATCGTGCATTTACAGTGTTGCTTATTCTTCCATTTTGTTATTTATTCTGGTATAAAATTAGAACAAATATGTACTCATTGAAATTTATCCTACTGATGGTTTATAAAATCACCCTTCCTACCTCCCCTTAATTACAAAACAAATTATTCTCGTAATTCATTAATTTATGTCACTTTCAATTTCAAATATATCCTCTGACACAGAAAAATATAAGTTTCCAAAAAGCGTTCCTTTGCGACGGAATTTCAAATGAAAAGAAAAAGATCGGTGACATTTATCATCTTCCCTGTAGCGCCAGTTTTAGTACCCGGATCCCGTTGCCTGGAGAAAACCTCATTTGTTTATTTTACTCCCTCTAAATTTTACGTCACTCAAAGAAAAAAAAGAAAACTCCTCATAATTTAATTCCTTCGCCTTTCCATCGCTGTCTTATAACCTTCCATCCATCCGAAATCGAAGGATATAATGTTTGCTCCCGACTTCAGCCCCCACCCCTCTCCCAATTTTATGGGGGCCCTCGGTCCCTCCCAGCTCCCATAACCTCCTGGGCCCCTCTGTTACCTCGGCCTCTATCCCATTCCATGCTCCCACTAGACCATCTATTGCCTCTCCTATCCTTCTCGCCCCTCACGGGAAAATTTATCGTCAATTTATCACTATTGAATTTATTCATATCTTCCACCCTCTCTAACTCTCCAGTTTCCCTCTTGGAAGACCATATAGGTGTCCTCCTTTGAAAACATGCTCCCTTCATATCCATTTCCTAAAGTGTTTTACACCTCTCCAGCTTCTTATTAACTTCTACGCGCATGAATCACTCCTTGAATTACAGGGTGGGCAGGGATCGATTGAAACTCATTTTTCTTATTCCAGAGAAAAATTAAGGTGGCTTATGTTCTTACCTTCAAAGTTTCAACTGAACTAAAATTGAACCTCCTTCATCAAGGACTTTTTCTGTTAATTTTGCATGCATATTTTATCGTGGGGATTAAGGAATTTTGTTTCATGTTAGATTGGGCTTACAAGTGCTGTAGTGTGTTGGGCTAAGATCCATCAAAAACCTACCCAATGTCTGCAGACTTGATAATTTTAATTTTTGTTTTCGTTTCCAAATTTTCTTTTTTCCCTTTCTTTTACCCAAGTCCTAACCGACCCTGCCCTAGTTTCTTATTTTTCATCTCAGTAACTGAAGGCAAATACCAATCAGTACATATCGTTTTAGATCGCCTGTTGACTAGTAACAATCTCAGAGCTTTCACGAAGACCTTAACCTTTGTAGCAACTCGTCACAATTTTCTTCTAGTAAATTATTGTGATGTTTGTTCCTAAGCAATGAGCAATTTCTTGTCGAGGGTTAAATGCACTAAAAAGCTATTCTGTACTTGATGAAGTCCCCACACAAATCTTGGTTATATGAGACTTTTGTCTGGAAGATAATACAAATGTTTTTGCTATCGTCGTGAAAGTTTGTACAAGTTCTATATTCGTTTATATAATTTACTTTGGTAATAATTTTTTCCTGAAAGATTGTTTATTTTATATATTTAATGAGGCTTGTCAAGTGACCTTATTAAGTGTTATTAACTTATATATCCTCTTGTTAATTTGTATTATTTTTTCGATGTGCTCTTATTTTCTTATTTGATGCACTAAAATGAGGAGTTTTGTGACTATTTAACTTTTTTTTGTTAAAATGAAACCCATTGAAAAGTTAGTTGATCAAATGACGCTATATTTTAAGTAAAAATAAAAGTTTTGTTGAACATTTCTCGTTGCATGAAAGATAAAATGCAATTTTTAGTTATTTTTTAAATTCATGTTGTGTTAAGTGATTATTCATTACAAAAATATTGATTCAATGCATACCTTAATTTTTATTACGCATCCTAACGTATTTTCCCTCATTTATATGGACTTATTGTTTTGTTTAAATGTTTTACGCTTAAATCAATGCAATATACTATGGGTGATACTAATGATAGTAGGATAAAAACTCATTACTTCAAAGAATAAACTGAACTAACTAATCTAAAATTCGTTAGGTGTAAGACGGTGTAACACCTAATGTCTTACGTCTAATTAATACTCATTGTCTTGGTATTCTATATCAGGCATAAGCAACTTAAGTCCATTTTCCCTTTTATTCCTACAGTTCTTCATATTTCTCACTTCGTTGCAGACCATGTAAAATACTTGGGTGTCACCATCGCATCCGATCTTACATAGGGCATGCACATGCAATGTATTTGGGAGAGGTGTTTAAGAAGCTGACATTCATCAAACCTATAGTTGAAAAACGATGAGAAAATGAAAGAGTTGTTATTTTTAACTAGCAACACCCCCCGTAGGATTATGAGACGAGCATATGGAATACAACTCCAAAACCGCTAGATACAGAATTGAAAAATGTACAGAGAAGGACCGCCAGACTCCTGAAAAATTCGCACGAAAGGATACAAAGCGTCACACGTTTAATACATGATCTCGGATGGGAGCCAGTAAGTATGCGAAAACTCATCGCAAGATTAAACCTGTTGCAAAAATACCAATCGTGTGGTTTTGTTTCCGACATAAAAAATATTATTCAGTCCCCAAATTACATAAACAGGACAGAAGCTGTCAAAAAATAAGAGGGATAGAATTCCGAACGAATATATAGGGGTGGTCTGAAAAGTTTCCGACCTAAAAAAGATACAAGACATTTTTTCTGAAATTTTCTGAGATCGGAAACATCTCAGACCACCCTCGTATTTAAGTATTCGTTTTTTTCCGCGCACTAATCGCCACGACAACGAAAGGGTAAACAAAAAAACGGAATAGATAACCCACTGACGAAAATACTAGTTAGTAGTGAGTTAGAAACAAATTAGTAGTTAGGAACATACAAGTTACATTTCCCTACAACTCACTCCATGGATGGCGCCCTAACGATCTCAACCACGCGCCCTTAAACTACGGGTGGAGTTTCGTGTAAATAAATTTGTAGATCTAATTAATTTGTGAATTGCCCGCAGGTTTGAAACTCTATCTTATAGTTGATGAATACGTTGAATTTAGCCAGGCAGTTTAAATGAGATTCCTTATCTTTGTTCTATGTGTAGTCAGTGGAGTGGCTACTGGCAGTGTAACAGTTGTAATTTGTGTAACTGATGTTGCATGATAATTGACGTCCCTTCGCCCTTCAAGTGTATTACGGGGTGCCCTGCGTTTGTGGAAGCATTGGAGTACATGTGGTATGACTGGTGATCTAACAGTCCCTGCCACAGGTCCTTTCAGCGGGTATTGTATAGATGTACGTATGTATAGATGAAACTGCGATGGCCGTTTAATAAGAAGTGAATATGAGATTTTGAATCACATAATTTAGGGTGTAGTATCAGGCGTAATATGGTGGAATTCGAACGTATTAATGAACGAATGATAACACTTTTCCACTAAATATTGATATATTACACGACCAGTTTCGATGTACTACATATCTTCAGGTTGTTTGACCAATTATCCGAGTGTAGGTTTGCAATCATATGTTGGTTTTGTATGTGGTTTTATTCTCTTTCACGAGTGGTGACCTAACACCCCCCGTCACACGCCCTTGCGATGGCTTGCGGGGTATTATGTAGATGTGGATGAAGACGATATATGTCATCGAGACCGATCGTGTAGTAAATCAATATCTAATGTAAAAGTTGTATCCTTTGTTCATCGTTACGCATAAGTTATAACAAAACCTTTCTAGCCATATTTTTAGTTTGGGGTGCGATGTATATGTGGTTCAAGTTTCATTGATTACATTCCTGTATTTTCTCAGCGTCAGCCCTTGCAAGTTGAAGCATATTCAATTCGCCTTTGGCAACGATGAAGAACTTCAGCACGCGATGCTTAATTGAAAACTTTGCTTTAGCTGGAAGAAATTGTCGAACGAGGAACATGTAAGGCTTACAAGAGTCTATTCCTTCTATAGTACAGCTGTGAGATATTAAAACATTCTTGAAATAGGAGAGCAAAACTTTTGTAAAAGGTAGACCTGGAGCTCCAGTCAATCCTCTTGCGGCAAAAAACCGCTGTTGCAATTGTGAGTGGAGGTAATCGAATTCAGTTAAGAGTACAATCAGAAATATTGAAAAATTCATTGGGTGCCATCTACACGTTGGTAATGGAAGAATCGTATGCACGACGTGATTGTGCGTGATGAGTTCTCAGACCCCTCATGCACTAACCATGGGACGTTCACGTGTAGGTTTGTTCACAGTAAAAGTTGATTCGATAGGGAAATGAGTTTCATCCAATGATCATCACTAGAGATTAAACAGTGAGCAAGCAACAAACCTTTGCATTAAAATCCCCGGCATAAACAATTCAAATAAAAGTAAACGAGCCGGTAAATTTATTACCAGCAATTTTTTTGATATTCATGGATTAGTGTGTCAGCCTGTCGTCTCAGCTCACATAACGGTGAGTGTTGCGGATTTGATGCAAATGTATACTCAAAGTCCATATCTATCCCAAAAGGCAACATTTCAAAGTAACAGCAAGATACTGCGCCACAATAATTCATGGCCACACATCGTAAATGTTTCTGTTGAATCTCTCGCAAAAATCAAGTGTGTCCCTCACCCTCTTCAGTGTTCAGACGTAGTCTGATATGACTTTTTCATGTTAGCCAATCGGAAGATAATTCGTAAAAAGAGTTTTTCATCGTCAGGCGTAGGCGGACTAAGCATATTTCTACTCGAAAAGGATAAAACTAATGAAAATGGAATTAGATTAAAACCTATGGCAGTAAAAGTAATGGAACTATAACACATACAGATATATATTACATATTATGCTAGCAAGGAAAGAAAATTAAATTTTGGCACAGTACAAGTGTAAATATTTGAATAAAAAATTGATTAACACTCGTTATTGAACATCCCTCTTACATTCTGCAGTCTTCTACCCTTCGTTTAACGATCACTGCCTTCTTTGTTGACCTTGAATGAGTCGCTTCGTCTCAATACTCCATTTATCAAATATTTTACCTTCGTATTTCACAGAAAGACATCCTCTTCCGCCACTATGTGCGCGGGACAAATCAGTTTTTCTTCCTCTTTATCCAACACAGTTACTCAGTTCTTTAAAGCTCAACCACCATTCAAAATCCTAAAGCAATAGGTACATTCAATAATTAAAATCTTTTCGAAAATATATTTTTATACATTTTAAAATATTATTGGCAGAGAAATTGCGTGATCAACAATGGATCTATTTTGATTTGTTTTTCGTACTATTTCTTTAGAGTGCTCCAAGTCAGAAATTTTCCTTATATCAATATGCGCAAAACTTAGAAGAGCTCGGCAAATGTATAAGTATTGAATACTTTTACCCAAATGAATAAAGGACTGAATGACATTCTTGTCTCTCCGAACAGATTTGCTCAATCCGGCGTTGAGTTTATTGGAAAAAATGCTCCTATGTTTGCACAGCAGTTTTCCTAACTCAATTTTTTCAACTGACTTGGCCTATTTTTTGGAGAAATGGGATGATAAATATATTTCTCGCTTTGCCTTCGTAAACGCATTTTTTCTAGATACATTCAAGTGAAACTAAAATAATTGGCTTGCAAAGAATGGGGTTTTTAATACATTTTTTGTCCCTGACGTAACTTTATGGAATTTACATAACATATTGATATGAAATCATTGACCTGGTAATTCCTCATAATTAATTTAAAAAAGACGACCCAGGTTTCGACGTTGAACGTCATCATCAGGTACTGATGGCGCTTGATGATGATGTTCAACGTTGACACCTGGTTCGTGTTTTTAAATAAAGTGTGTGGAATTAAAAAGTCAGTAATTTCATTTCAATTGGGTCTTTTCAATAAAACTCGGTTTAAATTTTCGGTGTCGTTATTTGGAGGCAAGTTGTAAAGAGTCGTCTGATGAATAGTGATACTCAGTTTCTTCTCTCCTGCCGGTGAATTCGTCAGGGCTCTAATCATAATTAGTATTATCCAAAACTAACGAAGTCGATGGCAAAGTATAAGGATTGCCGGTTTACCTCCGAATGTTGCCATAGCAAATTTAGATTGCTTTTTATAAGGGATCTAAGTGTTTTTATACCAGTGCCTTTATTTTTACTTTAACTGTTGTAGAAAATAGGTTGATTTGGGTATCTTTAGCGTTTTGAAAGCGTATAAAAATATAGGTGCAGTCAAAAATAAGTCGGTTGACCTAGTGCTACACATACGTGCTTATAAATGCTTATTATATTCCATCTATATTGTTCGAGTTTTCCTCAGGCTCATATATGACTTCAGATAATTCGTACGATGCCAGCAAGTTGTTGAACAAACAATTTTATGAAATGCACTGATAGCATAAAATTGTAAATCAATCGAAAATACTTCGGTACGCGGGTATTTTCATTAAGCATGAATTTCAGCTTGTTTTCTTATCAGTTAGTTAGAGTTAGTTTTTATTCAAGTGCATATATTTCTTATTGTTTTTATGAAATCATTTTAGAAATTTATTTTTTATTGACCTAATAAATTGATAAATAATATGTTTTAATGATGTATTTTATGTGATAATTATTTCTATATTATTAATAGATTTTAGTTATATATTAATATATAAGTGGGTCGCTGTAGTCCAGGGGGTAGCGTGTTGGACTACTGACCGGAGGGGCCCGGGTTCAATTCCCGGTACTGGGTGATCACTGGAAGTCTCACTTGAAGAAGGCCTCTGAGAGGGCCGAAAGCTCGAACAATTTACCGTGTGAGTGTCCTTTTAAATGTTGCTATTCTATTCTTGTTATATTGTGTCAGCCCATTATATAGACATCCATAAGATGCATTCTGAAACACGAGGGACTCTGTGTGACTTAAGACTTCTGCGTAAGCAAGCAGCATAGCGCTAAGTTGATTGCAGTGTTATTCCAAGTGCTGGGGAAAAATTTCTATATGGCTGGATAAACTGACAGAGGAGAAAGAATTTGGTATTTTTGCCTTTCCACTAAAGTTCCGATAATGATATTAGAACAGACGTCTAAGTACATGTCGTTTATTAAGCTCTTCATCCGTAGATTGCTTTACTTTGGCCTTCTAAATTTCACGAAATGGGGCCAACGCAAGAAAAGCATTTGGAAGGGCGGCATCGCTCTCGAGATCTCACGCTAATTTAATTCCCATTATAGTTCCTCCTATTATCATTCTTTATGTGTTGTCTTCCGCTTCACAGATATAGATGCTTTGCGAAAATCCAAAATTAATGCATCTGCATACGAAATTTTCCGTCTCTACAAACGAGAGAAGTCCATGCATTTGTATCCCTCAATTCCTGCGGGAATATATGTATAGCGGCTTGGTTGTTTGTTTCCAGGTGAAGGTTCATTGGGAAGAGGAACTCATTGAGCTCTTGAGGGGTTGTAGTGAATTGCATTTGTCCCCATGTGATAATAAGATCACCTTAATAGACTTGGAAATGTTACAAAAAATCGATTTATGTGATTTATTATCATATTTTCATCTATCCATTGTTGTACAATGAGAATAAATTAAAGACCTGATACTACAGAAATCTTTGTTTCAATCATAAATTTTGCATGATTTATTTATGTAAGTTTTAAAATTAAAATACCTCTTATCCGAAACATGTTTTATCATATATTTTGTCATATGTCTTCTTTTGAATTAAAATTTTAAATTCACCTTTAAAGTACCCCTTATAGTACAGACTAATTGATGATTAGTGCACTGAGTACATGAAATATCAAGAAAGGCTTTAATGTGAAGCGTTTGTGCCTCATGAATGTAAGGCTACGATGCAAAATGATGATCTCGGATTGCACACTATTAAGATTGGCTTTTAAGGTTGGCTTTGGCTATTGCAGGTTTGGCTTTTAAGGGAGAAGGGAATTTGTGCAGAGATGAGACAAACGCCAGGGTTTGGAATAGATTTGGTGAAGAGATGAGACAAGCGCCAAGGTTTGGAATAGATTTGGTGAAGAGACGGTGTTACTGGAGGAAATCCGCAGAATGCATAACAAATGATCAAAGGAATTGCTGAAAGATCATGACATATTGAATGCCGTTATAAAGGATTGCGTAAAGTGAGAAAAAAAGATAGTGAACGTTTTAGACAGTACGAGGATTGGCAGAATTTATGGATGAGTGAAGAGTGAAAAGGTGTCGATCAAAGAACGACAGTTTGAAGTAAGTTGCCATTACAGAACGTCCGAAATCTGCCTTTTATTGGAATAATTCCTTAAATGAAAGAGCTCACGTCGTTATTTATCCCGCCAATCATAGGACATTTTGTCAGATTTACAACCCATCCTTTTCGTTTCACTAATTTTTAATGCCTTCACAGGTCCTTGCTCTATCACCTACCATTGGCTCGTAATTTACCCTTGGCACTTCTCATTATGTGCCTTTTTAGCTTTGCCCTACTTTCCACCTCCTTGCATAGACTTTCCCTTTGCTCTCATCCAGAAAGTTTTTCTCTCCATTCACTCTGTCCATTATCTTTTTTTCCATCCTACTGTAACTTTGAATTTCTATCAATTATGATTTTTCTATCTTCTGTAGCTTTCGCTCAAGTTAAAGCCATAGGATAATAAAATACATTTATTCAACGCCAAGATTAATACTATAAACTAAGTGTTCTCAGTTATAGGTAGGCTTCGTTGGAATTTAGTACCTCCATAATTTATGCCTCTTTTTTAATTTTACCATCTGAATTACCAGCTGGAGATTTTCTACATCGTGAAACTATAAATATAATAATAAATATAAAAATAAGTACGAGGATTGAGCTCAAAGAAATTCATCGGGACCATGAACATGATCATATATCTCCAAATTGTTTTTATGCTGTGACAACATATTAGATCGCACCAATACAGTTTCGTCCATCATCGTCGTTGAGAAAAATAATCCCCATAATAAGCTACCGGGAACAACTGAATAATTATTGATTATTTATTTGCATGAAATATTTGATAATTTGGTCAAATATTGGAAATATTCTGCGATTGTTCAGTTTCCAAATCTGTTGTCCGAAGCGATATTTACATTATATATACGCAGCCTGAAAAAATCAAAGAGCGTTCGTCACAAAATTGGGGTTTTATTTTTAGCAATAAGGTGTTGTGAGTGATAAAAATTCATACTGTCCCTCTGTTAATGACAAATGACAAAATTATTTATTGCTCTTGAACTTTTATTATATAAATTATTTATTTAATGCTTGATATCATTCTTCTTTGCTGTTCTATAAGAATATGTTAGCCCTGTTCACATCCTGCAGTGCATGTTATAACTGTGATTTGATTCGTAATGTAGTATAGTAATTCGATATACGAATAGAAATGTAGCGAAACCAGAAGTTCATGAATTATTAACTGCATTTTATGTCGTACTGAAATCAGTAAAATGATGCATTAATGTTAAATTTGTCAATATATTCTGGCGGTATTTTATGGTTTATAAGCAAAATTATTAGACCTGTATTTCCTTGAAAGCATTTAGGGGGATTTCATGGAACTCCCGATTATACAATTAAAAGAGTAGCATTAGTCAGGTCAAATCTGATTGAAATTGTTGGTGTAAAAAATATAATTGGCTGTGGAGAAAATTAAAGCGGTAGAAAGTATTTAGCTAACTCCAATGTTAGCTAAATCTAAGGTTCCTATTTTTGGGGGAAATTGCGAGAGCCCAAGTATGAAAGGTAAATCATATGCAGCTCGCGAGTGAGTTCTGAGAGTAGGCCGCAGGTAACCGAAGATATGCGGTGTGACTTTAGAACGGATTGCATTTGCATTAATTTGGAAGCCTAACTTGACGCACCATCCAATCTCATGCATGCAATATTGTTGATGCAGATAATGTTTATTCATCACACGTCTACTTCACCACTGGAAATAAATACCATACCACGTGAATATCACAAATGTCTTTTTCAGTGTCATGATCTCATTTAGCTTCAGGTGTGAGTGTATGCACTTATTTTTTGTTAGAAGTACAAAGGGCGTTGAATTTTCAAAACATGGAGATGCTTGGATTATCACAAAATCTGAGTATTTATACCTAAAATACGGCAGTTAATTCCTAGATTGTTAGAATAAAATTGGCTTCATTATAATTATTCATCTAATGTAACAAAAATTCAGGGTGCGGCAACATAACTTCCTTTTTTTCAATGTAATATGCATAGGAAAATAGGAAGTTATGTTGCCGCACCCTGTACATAATATAATTAAAAACTTATAGTATTATAGAAATTCGAACTCTTGATGCGCTTCATCCGATTTAACTAAGTTTTAACCTTCAGAATCCATCACGTTCTTTGTGCGTAAGCCAATGAGAAAGTTGAAGAGAAAGGAAATTTTGTGAGCAGTTTTTAAAGTAATCATATTACGTTAAAGGTTTAAACGTCATTTATGCCGAAGAAATAAATATTTTGCCCTTTTCAATTAATTTTAAGCATTTATTGATTTTTTAGCTATTTATCGGGTACAAGGCAGCAATGATAAGCAATTTAAAATACGCCCACATGCTAGAGGAAGTTTTGACAAGGAAAAATGGAGGAGAGAGACAGCAACGAGGGATTATCTGAAGCCTGAGTGAACTTGCTCACTGCAGCGGGTCTCTTAAGTGTCCAACAGTAGAGGCAGTAAAGGGGGTTATTAGAAAAGAGAGTAACGAGAATGGCTGAAAAAAGTTAGTAATTAGTTTAGTAGCACTTTGCACATTTTTCAACTGTTCCCAGATGCCTGTTCTTTGGATACTCATTTTCTTAGTGAAGAATCTGAAGGATCGAAATTTTGATAATGTGAATTTTCTAGGTGTGTACCTAGAATGAAAGAAGAGTCGCTGGTTTTTCGGTACATTCTCAGTTCTTTCATTATATTTGTTTGGTTTCTACCAGTTCGAATGATATAATATAAATCACAGAATTTACGGAACAATAATTTTGGTATATCGTGGGCTAAATAAGTATGTTTTGCATTGCAAATAAGTATATTTTGTTGGATTTTGGATAAAGATAATGTAACGGAGAGTCAATTCACAGATAATTCAGCAGCCAAGGTTTCAAAAGCAAATAAATAAAGCTTATAGAGTTGATTTTTACAAGCTGAAATACATGTGCAAACTTAATCGGTCAAGACAAGTATTCGGTTTATGGTGTCCTGAGAAAAGCGAAAACAACACAGATGGACTATTCCAAAACTTTCTGAGTTATCTAAATGATAAATATTTGGTTACACCTGTGCTAATGTTTTCCACGTTTATATGAATGGTCAAAGTCTAAATAGAGTCACAACTATGATGGCTTCATCTTCCAACTCGACTAAAAGTGTCATTTGTTTATGCTTAATTATTCAGGAATTCACCCTGTCTTCAAGGAAAAAGTCAATGTTCAATTTAGTTTTAGAGTAATCACATTTAAGTACAATTTCTAAGTTTTGCGATAATTCTCACCGGTGTTTAGCACAATGTCTTAATATTCGACAATATTGTGTCCTTTAAGGAGATTTGTTCACGGATACATGAGTCGATCTCACCTTGTTTGCGTATTAATCACGAGTGGTGATATTGATGCAAGACCCATTTATGGGTCTTGCATCAATTCCACCACTCGTCATTACACAGTAATCCATGATTAAATATGGTGTTAGTATAGAGTTTTGAAGGTTTTCGAGAGGTTCTTATTAATTTTTGAAACGTGCTTCAACATTTATTTTGGACTAGTTCTGAGGTGACTATTTGTGAAATTATTCAATTATTTATTATGAAATTTAGGCCGTTTTTCCACTTAATTATTTAATATGATAGAAATAAAAGGGTTTGGGACTTTTATGTTAAAGCTATAATGCCATTTATAGTATTACCCATTATATAAGTTATTTGATCAAATAAGGCCTTAGGGGTTCTGCTGAACTACTTAAAGGTTTAGAAAAATGAATGAGGTAGAGTCTTTATGAGCTAATTTGTAGCATTTTGAGAGAGAAATTTGGCTGAAAGACTTTATCAGTGCCAGTTCATTTTCCAAAACTGTGAAGGCTAAATCATGTGAGTAAAAAGAACAATGAGTTTGATTTTGCATGCAGGTAAATTGGTTCTCAGGATAATCAACAAGATGATGATAGAGAGCATGGTAAATAATTACTTAATGGATTATCGGTTTGTGTTCAGGAAGGGGAAAGGTACGCGTGATGCTATGGCAGTAATAACGTCAGTAATAGAGAGAAACACAGAATGCAATTAGGATGTATTCTCTTGTTACATAGATTCCGAAAAGACGTTTCATAGACTGAATTGGGAAAAAATAATGAATATATTGCAGAATATGAGATAAATTCGAGGGATAGGAAACGTATCTGCAACCTGAATATGTATCAGGCTTCTCAAATGCGAGTGGGAGGCAGAGACTTTGGATTGGCTGTGTTAAGAAGAGGAGTAAGGCTCATTATCATATGTGTTGTTCAAATTGTATGCGAAGGAAATGGTTAAACAGCCATGGTAACAACCGGCGATAGGAACGAAAGCCGGTGGGGAATTTATAAAACCAGTTAGGTATGTATATGATTATTCTTTATTTTACCGGGCGGTCAAGGAATATCAAGAATTGCTAAGTGCATGGGATTCAGCGCGATAGGTATGGGAGGGATTGATAGGAGAGGGAATTGATGGAGAATTCATAAGGAGACAGGAAAAATGGATGAAAAGCATAATGATCGGCAGTGGGATGTTAAATACTGTGATAAAGGGGAGAATATTGGGCAAACGAGAAAGTGGCAGGTATATAGTAAGATAGGGATATTAGACGGACTGGAGGGAGGAGGGAAGGATGTGGAGATAAAGGATGGCTTGTTGCTGAGTAGGATGTTGGATTGTGTTTTTGTACGAGGGACAAGAGAATCATGTAGTATCTTGTGACCATCCAAAGCCTACCTTAACCGTAAAATTACTTATCATACAAGAATAATTTTAATGAGAACGACTTGCATTTCTGTCGCACTGATCAAGAAATTTCCATATGGTATTCCCTATGCGTAAAAAGCAGGTATTCACTCTTGAATTTGCGATGTCCGTTTCTGTTAAACTAGCATGCTAGGCCCCTGTTTAACATCGTCAATTGGTATCGTTTTCCTAAAACTGCAATTAGAGGTCAGTATATTATAATAGCACTCTGGACATCCTTATTCAACCTCGTTAATGTTCATAAATAAATTATGACCTACGAATAACAGAATTTCAAGTTTTAATGATCGATTGTATTTTAGCAGTCACAATTTAAAATCCAAATGTATTCCATAGAATATGTGATAAAGCTGACAATATCACGAAAATCTAGGATATATTTATAATAAGGGAAAACCAATTAATTGATAGAAAAGCGAATGCCATGGTACTTTTTTTCTATGCTTGAGCTCCGTATGCCAAAGAAGCATCTAAGTATTCCGTAGACGTATTGATAGATAAAATGGAAGCGAATTATTTTATGGTTGATAAATGTGGCTTATATTAAATGAATAAATGTTAAAAGGCGATTTGGATTGATTTGATGTTTCCAATTTAACTTAAATATTGTTGATTTGCGGTGGAAAGTAAGAATTCTTGCATTTTTAAACCCTGTAGTTCATTGAAATTTCAAATTCCAGCACACCTTTCACGTTCTTCTGGTCTAAATGAATTCTTACAGTATTGCTTTCTCTTTTAGATGCCCCTTCAACGCGCTTTTACAAGGGACTCTTAAATTACGTACAGAAGCGTGCATTTGGTTTGTTTCGTGCTCCTCGTTCAATAATACCCTTTTAGAGACTGACTACTCAGATTTGGTTACCAGCTTCAATACCGTAATATGGAGGAGCTCAACTTGTCTCACTGAGTTTCGCTTCCTCACCCGCACTCCTTTAATTTGCCACTTTCTTCGCTCTTTTCCCGGCCGTCGAATTAGACTCTTGAAACAAGCGAGACGAGTAAGCTTAAGCCAATATATGGTGACATTGGGAAAATAAAGATCCAATGTACATGTACTGCCTACTAAGGCGCTTCTTTCAGCAAGGACGTGCGATTTCTCGTCACGTTCACGCACAATGGCTTGGAGCTCAGATAAAAACAGAACAAGATGATAGTACGATCGATGTAATGAGTGAACGTAGGCGTCGTTATTTGAACTACAGGGTAGTGGGAAATTATGATTGTCACTTGATTTTTGCCAAAATGAAACTTAATTGTCAGCCAAATGGTAATTGAATTAGGTATATTTGGCAGAGTGTGTAACTACTAAACATATAGAGTGTCGGTAATATATTCCGTGGTTGGTTTTTGGACACTTCCATCAAATGTAGCCATTAGGTATTCCCAACATTGATGATTGATATTCGTGGTTTTCGAAACCTTCTACATTTATCCAAGCTCCAGGTACCCAATGCTCTTTATAGATACCCCCAATAGGTTCAAAATATTTTACTCTAACGTCCCTGAAGGCGATGAGACCGCCCCCAGAGAGCCCTAAATGCCATCCAACGAAGGACAAAAACCTCACAATTCGACTTTCTGGATATTGAAACTTCTATCGAGACTGCTCGCAAATTAGTGATAGAAGCTCATCCTTGCCCCAGTCTGAATGTATGGATTTCACCCACTTGAGAACTTAGTTCATGAATCTACTCTTATTAATTACTGAAATATGAAAATTGATGCTAGGGTTCCATTTAAAAATAAATTTTAATTCAATCCTGAATGCTCGTTCGTTTTTAAAGTTTTCAATAATATTCCCAGGTCTTCAAAACCCCTTTTGCTCAATTAATCATTTATTTGCAGTGCAACCTCGACTACTGGTCGGCTCTGCATGCGCCACCTGCGCAAACGAGCAAGGCTAGCAACTTGCCCCGTCGTCATCGGTTTTTCTACGGCTGCGGCTCATTTGATTCCTGGCCTGGATTTGAATGCGGTCTGCTGTCATTGGTAAGAGATTTTATGCATTATCACTCGATAGATTCGGAGGTATTTGATGGGATAATGACATAAAAACATCTGTAGGAGAGTGCTGGTCCACTAGTACTCCCTACGTTCTCCTATCCATCGCTGTCATCAACACTCCAGTGCCAATAAAAATGCCCTACATTCATCTTTTCTGCCTGCATCGGGTATCTTCAAACAATCTTCCCTCCTCAACATTCATGAACAGTACCTTGTTGTTTTCCTTCTCATTCAGTTCACCTTTTATTAATTCTTCTGCCCACCCACATCTCTAAGTCCTTCCATCTGCGCCTGCAATCTTGCTTAACTAACCCAAGTGCCATTCGCCTGCAAAATGAAGGGTGCATAATATTACTGAATAATTTATTTTTCAGGAAAAATACTGATTAAATAGAATAGTTCTAAATAATTAAAAGTTAATAGACACCTTATAATAGTGAAATGAGCATTCTAATCTTAACTGACAGTTTCCAAGGATCCATCCATCAATTACCTCTCATGCCATAGATCTACTCGCGACCTTTGGTTTAATGGTATTTTCCGTCTGTATAGACTTGATATTCTGAAATAGCGATGCCTTAAATTATCTCTCAATAACGGCATATATTTTGATTGCATTAACAATTGAGAGCCTAGACAGTTCTCTCACCCAACCCATGAGGCTTGATGACGTAATTATAAGGCTATAACATCAAATAGGTAAAAAATGAGGAATTTAAAGTGTAATTTCATTCACCTTGACCTGTATTTGGTCAAGGTGAATGATTTGCACACTTTGCAAGTTCTAAATTTTAATGCATATTAGCAGATGATACCGTTAAGAGTTGCTGTCGCGGCATCTCTCGCAGTTCTTTGGAATCATCCGAGTACGTAAAGGATACGCTGGAGATGCAAAGTTAGTATTTATTTGTTCCCCTGAATAAACGCTAAAATAAATGAAAAATTTAATTGAAATAATAATCAAAAATATATCTCATTCTCTCAACTTCGAATTTTCAATCGATGCCAAAAAAAAATCTTAACCTCTGTCATTTATTAATACCGCCACATAGTCATTCAGTGAGAACAAATTTTGACCAAGCGTAAGCTAATTTCGTTACAATGTTAATTTTCAGTGGGATAACTGGACGCTTGTCGTGGAGGAAAGTCTGCATGTTTTCTAGAAACAGGTAATCAGATTAAAATTCTGTCTCAGCGTTCCTAGATGATACTAAATTAGGTAACTTGGAAGTTTGAAATTGAGACGCTGGCGCGCTGATTTCACATTTTTTTAAGGAATTGGAACTGATAGGTTTGACCTAATTAATGAAAAGTAAATTACGGGATGTAATATGCTATAATTAGCTTTTATTACATGGGGCACTTTGACTTATGCAGCCAGTCATCGGATTTGTTCAGAAGATTATCCGAGAAAAGACACCTGCGAAAGTCAATTACACGTCGAATGGGGTCTCAGATTTTAAAGCAAAAACTTTGACTTTTCCCTACTTACATTGGATAGAACTTGTAGCCCGTCTTTTTAAATATGGGAACAGAATGTGCCACCTTCACATTTGATGAGCCAGGGATCTCTGAAGGAAGTGTAATAACAGACGCTGCAAACTTAGGTACTCGTAGGAAAAGTGCAACAGTTTTATAGAAGTCATTAAAAGTCAACTCTAGGCGACGGAGAAGTACCGGAAATCCCATCAGTTCAAAATAAAAAAATAAATCCTCGCTCTACTTTTACGAGGAGCGTTCAAGTTCTAAAGTCACTCAATTTTTCCCCGGGACTGAGAAAAATTATGGTTTACCTTAAAATAAATTGAGCACTTTACATGTACAAGACATAGATGGCTGCATCATGTAATACAAGGAGTTTGCAAAGCTTCCTCTATAGTGACAACTGACTATCAGCATTTTTCCGGTAGGCAAAAGGGACCCCCAAAGAAGCGTTCTCAATACCCTTGGCTTCGACTTTGGGAAAAATATGTAAGTCTACAAGGAGTTAATGTCGAGAAGTAACAGAAGTGGCAACTTTCTCTTTCTGGTACATAATTTTTAAGAAACAATTCAAAATTATGCGTTGAGGGTGTGTATTATTATTTCCTTCTTTTGTGTTAATTGAAAAGATATGCGATGAAATGTTTTAAGCTAATAAATGAATCGTAGAGCTCTGTAGTCGCTTCTTCTTTATTTTGGTGTCACATTTAAGTTTTTTTGTACCGGAAATGGCTCTTTTACGTGAATATTTGGTCCTTCCACAAAGTTTATGACTGTTCTCGAGCAGGGTTTACTTCTTCTGAGTCCATCAAGGTAACACACGGCCATTTGGACGATTTGGATAACACGGATCATATGGACATGACTTAGGCACATTCCGTGTTTTGCATGCCGATTATTTTTTGTAAAGCCAAATCCCTGTACGATAAACTGCGCGTAGAGTCTCCATCTAATTCGGGGCGTAGCGACAGGCATTCATTCCCTAAATCTATAAGCACTTTTTAGGAACACAAGACATAGATGATTGAACCGTACAATACTCGTCCACAGGATTTGCGTAACTATTGGCGTATGGAGACTTAACGATTTTTTCAAGACTTAAAATGGCATCGTTGAATGTACATGATCAATGGGTAATCATCAGTTTATGCCACCTGCGTACGTTAAAATCTCTGAGACATTTAAGGTTAGTTCAGACATGCTGTGACGACATTTTGGCTGTGAAAAATGTGCTTTCGTGGTTGCGACAGTTCAATGAACGCCGAACTTTGCATGAAAACAGAACCAAGATGCCTCGGCAACGTTTCACATGTCACTTTCCAGTAGACAAAAGGGTCCCATTTTACAGAAGAGCTCTCTGACAACGTAGATACATGACGTCGACGTTATGGAATTGCGCACATCTACAAATATATTATGTTAAATCTACCTCCGGTGACTCTTATGCAGTTAGTTTTGCAGTTACAATTTTCTCCCATTCTGGTTGTTTATGTTATGCGCAATTAGATGTTTCATGTTATATTTGAGTGATTGATTCATAAGATATTGCTGTTATAGCCAAAGATTACAGTCACTGATTAGAGATTACTTTTTGGCATTGACTCATACAATATTTCGGAGATTTTCATCGAAGAAAACTATAAATAAGATAGCATAAGTTAAAGTGAAACTAAATTAGTACAAGGTAGTTGCCGTTTTCAGACATAATGAAAGAACGCAATGAAAATAATGAGGCTTTAATATTCGGTGAAATCCGACGAGCAGACAGCCATTAACTCATAAAAAATCGCAATCTTAAAATGATCCTTTCTAATTGCTCCTATGGGCAATAAACTTTCAGCGTATCATCAAAAACTTCGGAAAAGAGCTTCTATACAACAGAGTGTAGCCTGTCTACATAAAATTCCATTGGTAGCAGTTGAAAGTATATTAAAACGTATCTTAAGGAAAAGTACCTAACAAAATGAAATTCGTATTTGCATGAGTAGCCCAATTATTATACCCAGTAATTAATGAGCCGGTGGCTGATGGCTCTCGTATATGTTGGGCGTTTCAACGTCATAGTACTGTGAAAAATGTTTATTCCATTTCTGCCTCATCTACGTCTACAGCAGTTAACAGTAAGGTGCGAATTTTTCTTTTTTACTTAATTCAACCCTTTGCACATTCTACGTGGTGCGTAGAGAACTCAATTCAAATGAAAATAGTCTCGAGCCCTAACTCCCCCGCCACACGCCCCTGCGGCAGCTTGCGAATTATTGTGTACATGAAAAAGTACGAATTCTTGAATATAGTGTACCCATCTAATCAAAATGCCTCGGTTTTGTTGATGCTTCTTATTCTTTCATGTCATTATTACGCAAACTTTGTGGACTTAATTCCAGGTTTCATTAAAATATCGCCAAAATTCAGTATCCGTCTCCTTTTGCTATCACTGGTTCACACCTTCAACTTTGATGTGCGACTTAGTGTTCTGAGGTATTAGAGTTCTTTCACGCTTATTCTGTCACGTATTATCTTTGTGCTACATAATAAAAGCTTAATTGTACACGCAGAATTTATTCGACATACTTTTCTTAGGATAGCAACATTGTCTTTTATTATGAGACTTTAACAAAGTTAATCCCGGTGTCATTGTTCTAAACTACATATTTTTACATAATACTAATCTTTTAAAAATAATTTCATTATCGTGACTGAATTGTTAATTGAGGCCTAATCTATGCAAACATGACTTTTGGAAATGCTGGTTAATCAATTTATCAGCTAGTAATTATCGATTCATCTACTTCCATTCGCACGTATGGTTTAT